>NC_139984.1:3301006-3746006 GCF_963993115.1 Abramis brama | reverse complement strand
TAAATGTATTAACTAACATGAACTAACCGTGAGCAATACATTTCGTGAGCTTAGAATTATAAGGTTCTATCTCCACTTTTGGTCGAAATTGAGTTTTTGACATAATTCTTTCTTTCTTTCTTTCTTTCTTTCTAACTAATCCATCTTTCTTTCTTTCTTTCTAACTAATCCATCTTTCTTTTCTTTCTTTCTTTCTTTCTTTCTTTCTTTCTTTCTAACTAATCCATCTTTCTTTCCTTTCTTTCTTTCTTTCTTTCTTTCTAACTAATCCATCTTTCTTTCCTTTCTTTCTTTCTTTCTTTCTTTCTTTCTTTCTAACTAATCCATCTTTCTTTTCTTTCTTTCTAACTAATCCATCTTTCTTTCTCTTTCTTTCTTTCTTTCTTTCTTTCTTTCTTTCTTTCTTTCTTTCTAACTAATCCATCTTTCTTTCCTTTCTTTCTTTCTTTCTTTCTTTCTAACTAATCTATCTTTATTTCTAACTAATCCATCTTTCTTTCTTTTCTTTCTTTCTAACTAATCCATCTTTCTTTCTTTCTTTCTTTCTAACTAATCCATCTTTCTTTCTTTCTTTCTTTCTTTTTAACTAATCCATCTTTCTATCTTTCTAACTAATCTTTCTTTCTAACTAATCCATCTTTCATTTTTTAAAATGTTTCAGAGCACAGAGGGGGTGGGGGTGGTGGATTCATCAGGATGCATCCATGTCCATGTTCTTTAAAATTAAAAATAACATTTTTTCTTACAAACTTGCTTGGCTTTGATGTATACTATACTATTATATATTATATTATATACTACAAGCTGTGTGCTTGTATTATAAATATATAAATTGATTAAAATCAATGGTTATATACATTTATTCTTTGAAATGTGGGGTTTTATTTGTAAAAGTGGAGATAGAACCTTATAATTCCAAACAGAATCAGAGCTCTCAGAATTATAAGGTTCTATCTCCATTTGGGCCATCTTAAAAAATCCCATTTCCAAATGTGCCAGGATTTTGATATTCTATCCTCAAAGTACCTGTAGGGTGATGGTCTTGTTGAGCTATAATAGTAGGTTATACTACATAACAGTTTTGCCAGCTGGGATGTAAAAACTTTGATGCTCATTATCTCAGAACTACCCTAAACGGAGATAGAACCTTATAATTCTAAGCTCACGATTTGTTACTGTATTGATTAATCTTTGTTAATGTTAGTTAATTAAAAATACTGATGTTCATTGTTTGTTCATGTTCACAGTGCATTAACTAATGTTAAAAAATACAACCTTTGATTTTAATAATCCATTGGTAAATGTTGAAATTAATATTAACTAATATTAATAAATGCTGTAGAAGTATTATTCATTCTTAGTTCAAGGTAGTTAAATAATGTTAACTAATAAACCTTATTGTAAAGTGTTATCCAATATGGTTCTTGTAATATGCAATTAAATTGAAATTGCGTTTATTTTTGTTTTCAGGAAGATATTCCACGTCAACTCTACTATATTTGCCTTTATATATTTCACATCACTGGTGCCTATGTCCTCAAGTGAGTGTTTTCTTATTTCAAGGTGAATCTGCTGTTGTGATGAGGATAGAGATAGACGCCGAGACCCAAACCTGTAGATCTGTCCTCCTTTAAAGAGACAGTGCTGACTTTATTGCAGCATTCATTTTGCACAGTGACTCTGAAGTTATTTAGAGCAGTTCTGCTAAATCGTCTGTAATGGTGAGAATTATAACCTTTAGAAGATCAGAAAAGACCCAGGAAAAGACCAACTCAGACTCTTACACTAAGAAACCAATATGAATTCATATGTTTTATGTTTGATCATTGTGTTTTCTGTTTGCACAACACATGGTAGATGAGTGCAGCAATAGGGGTTTATAGACGTGTATTTTTGACTGGTTGAACAGTGAATCTTACTCTGTGTGTGTGTGTGTGTGGTCTCTCAGTCTCCACCGTTTAGGTCTGGTTCTTCTGGTGCCACATTACCTGGTAGAGCTGCTGTTTCACGCCTCACGCCTCTTCTACTTCAGTGATGAAAACAAGCAGAAAGGGTTCGTTCACTTGCTATCTTGAGCCCTCAAGCCCTTATTTCCACATGTTTCTTGTCTTATAATCTTATAATCATGTTTTTTATAACGTTATATAACTACTTCCTTTCCCCACACACGCTTCCTCTGCAGAGACCTTCTTTGAACTGTTAAAGTCCCCCTGTAGTCAACAATTATATCCCTTAAACTCATCTTTGATCACCAAAATGACATATTTAAATGTTTTTTCCTTGGAAAAAATTCTTCATGCCTTAAAATATCTTGAATGTAATTCGACACCCTTGCCTCATTCAGTATACGCGGTTCTATGAATATGCGAATGAGCCCCGCCTCCACTCACTCACTCAGCTCAGAGATCCTCTGGTTGACGATCACACGTTGATCTGATTGGTTACAAGGTAGTTTGTGACGTCAGAAACACCAGCGATTTCAAACCGTGCTTTTGAGACTGTCTTAAATACTCAGCAATGGTGTCGACTTATGAACTTACACATGGTTTGTCTTAAAGCACATTAAAAACACCACATAGACACATAAACAACATTAAAAGCTTAAAATGTCCTGTGCTGTGTTTCTCTCTTAGGTTCACCCTGTGGGCTCTGCTGTTTGTCGTCACCCGCCTCCTGACACTCACTGTTTCTGTTCTGACGTTCGGATTCGGCCTGTCCCGCACAGATAATCAGGGATTTTCCTTAGCGGATGGAAACTTCAATGTGCTCACTGTCAGGTAGGTCATTTCCCACATGTTTGCTTGCTCTGTGTAATTTACTTTTAATTTAATTTAATTTAATTTAGTTGACAGATCTAATATTCTAACAGAACAATTAAGTGACTGTAAGACTGGATGCATGCTGGGTAATATCTTAATCAATCATCTTATGTCTGCAAGGCTTTCAACAGCTGCTAAATGTATGCTCTGATTATGGGATTAAATATGATGCAAGAATGAAGAAGAGTGTATACTAGGGCAAGTACTAAAACGAAATATTTGGGGCTATCATTAATGATGAAATGTGTGTGTGATGATGACGATATGTATAGGCAGTGCTGAATGTTTTATGCCCAAGTTTATATGTTGGTGAGAACATTTTAAATGTGTCCGGATCAGGTTAAGATAACCCTAGAGCATACTGTACTACTTCTTATACTGCTCCCTTGTGGGTTAAGTTTAAAAAAGTGAGCCTCTGCAAGCTTCAGGTTGTGTGAGGATTATATTTAAAAAAATAAAATTAAAAAAATGAGGTGGAGCAGTGCAATAATCTAGTTTGTATGTTAAGAGTAAAAACCTTTATGGCTTTAATGAGGAATTTGATGCATACGTTTATTTGTCGGCTGGATAATTGAAATAATGCTATTATTATGCTGTTGTCAAACCCTAGGCAAGGTGTGGTGCGATACCAGCCATATGAGAAACAAACATTAATCTGGAAAAAACAGATAGAGCTCTAAGTATTGGCGTAATTGTCTATTTATTGTGTAGGTTGTTGTATGTTTTCTCTCTAATGGACCTTGAGTCTGGAAATAAAGTTGAATTGAATGGAATAAGCGGTTCATCAGAAGGATACGGCTGTGCCAGTGCGAGAGGGTGGTTTCAGAGTTTTGAAGTGTGAGTCTGCATGACCAGTGGCTTGTGCTCTGTGAAGTTAGGCTGGTCATCATCTACATCCCCAAGGAGTCTGGCTGACTTGTGTTAATGATGTCAGGGGGTTGAACTTTGATGTTGTGTAAGTGTTGAATAACTGGGTGGGGTGATGTGGAGGTGGTGTATTCTTTGATCCAGGTCCATCGTGGGTCATCAGGCTTAAACAACAGATAGAGCTGGACGTCTGTAACGAAGTTCAGATGTTACGGGAAGAAGGAGGCGGGAACCGGCGAACATTTAAAGACTTTTAATGACAAAAATAAAACAAATACAAAACGAAAGTAAAAGCCAGCAGTCGTCCGTGAGGGGCTGCTGGCTTTTACTTTCGTTTTGTATTTGTTTTATTTTTATTAACACAAAACATAAGATAAAACACAGGCCTGTTCCTCTCTCGCTCTTCACTGTTGTCGCTCCTCCTTTATGCTTCCGCTCCTCCGTGAGAGATGCGAGACCGGTGCGTCGCGCACGTGACGCTCATTATCAATCACGCCACCGGCCTCGCGCCGTCCTCCCACGGCCCTCGGCCTCGTCGTGCTCGCCACAACGGCATTACTATAGCAGGTTGAAAAAGCCATCAGGGCTGAATGATTGGTCTCAGTGTAGTTGTGTATAGTGAGAACAGGAGAGGGCCAAACACCGACCCCTGAGGCATTCAAGGGTTCGCTGATGTGATTTGACGGTCCTCCACGACACCTTCAGTGATCTAACAGTGAGGGTAGAGCTCAGACTGCAGTTGTTCTGGTGTTAAATGCTGAATTGGAGTATTTGTGAGTGTTGGACTGTCCTCTTTCAGGATGACCTGTCTGTCGGCCATCTGCCTGACCCAGGCCTGGATGATGTGGAAATTCATAAACTTCCAGCTAAAGAAGTGGAGAGAACAATCTCAAATCCAGGCCAGTAAGAAGAAAGCTGTCAGCCCGAAAAGCAGACCCAGCAAGAAGGACTCCAGGGGTGAGTCTTTCCCGAAAGCCATTTTGCTGTAAATTACAATAATCTTACACTTTATATTTCTTTTGTGCAAAATTTGCCATTTACTCGACACGGTTTTTAACTTAAAAGCAAAAAACTTTGAATGCGTTTTGGCCGTTCATTTGCACGACATTGGTGTTTTGGGGACATGAGCATGCAACATTTTGAAAACAGGTTTCTAAAGTACAAGTTTTTGAAAAAAATACCGTTAACATCTTTGTGTAAACTACAAAACTGCAAATTTGTGACACCATGTTCAGTCTATAAGCGCGTGGACACTTTACAAAGTGTCATCGCCAACTAGTGGCCGGGCAGCAGAACACAGCGTTAGTAGTCTTTTTTACGGATCGGTGTGACAACATTGACGTCTGTACACAAACTTTTAAAAAATGTTAAAGAAAAACGCTTCAGTTTTTTAGTTCACTGTTGCCGTGTAAATGAGTTCACTAATGGCTCGTTTCCACTGAGCAGTACGGTACGGTACGGGACAGTACGGTACGGTTCGGGTCTGTTAACCATGATCTGGCTAGCGTTTCCACTGCCAACAGTACCCTTACTTGATAGGCGTGGTGTTTCGATCGACGTCATTTTCGCGCGAAGAAGAACATAGTAAACTACAATGGATGACATACAGCAGATCTTGTTCTTGCTCCTCGACATGTTTGTCACAAGAAGACAAGCGCCGACATTAGGCTTTTCTCAATATCAAGTACGCAAAGTTTGTACTTGCCATGTGCGACTCACTCCTACATGCACATGGTACAGCGCGTTCTTAAAAGCGTCACTCAGCTCGCTCTGCTACTCCGGTTATCTCTGTTACTCTGTATGTACAAATTTAAGCAACAATAAAACGAAATATGTTATAAAACACTACTCTGCCTCTTTTCGTTTTCATTTAAATAAATTAAACATTATAGGGACACAAATGTGGTTCATGCGCAACGCATATTGATTATTCACTGCACGTTATACGTTATTCTATTTATAACAAAACGAAATTTAAAACACAACCCTAACAACCACAACCCTAACGTTACCTCTTTTCGTTTAAATAAAAAAAAAATTACACACATTCCAGGCAATATATGCATTTCTACAAATGTTGCAATAAACATCAGTGATAATCTTGTAATAAAAAAAATTACAAGAAACCATATTTCTTTTTGTAAAATTTCAGTTTTATCAATAGCCAATATAAAAGTTTAAGGAAAAGGTACAAGAAGCTATACAATAAGAAATAAAGCAAACAATTCAGTCAAATATCCAAATGCAGCGCTCTAGTCTAACATTACAACAGTAAAGTTAAATATAAATAGCCTATAATATGAAACTAAACTTAGCCCTCAGCCAAAACGATTGACAGGGAACGAATTATATATTCACGAGAGCAAAGATCGCCCGTTAGGTCTACACAAGACGAATTATATCTCATGTTTAACCACTACCGTCAGCGCCGAACGTCAGAAGAACTAGCCGAGGAAAGGCTCATCCAGCCGGGAAACATGAGCGCCGAGCGCCCGCTGATCGCATGGATCTCAAAAAAGCATCTTTATAAATAAACCACAGATTTTAGCTTTAAACAACTACATTCTCGCCTGAAAAACTCTTAAAATTACATTTTGTGACACTGTAACAGTAGTATTATATTAAACTCTATATTAAAAAATGGCGCTTCTTATGTTGTCATTCCTCTTGTAGCACGCGCAAGTGACGATTCTCTGTCAACCAATCAACGTCCCGCAGTGAGTCTAGCTCCACCTTTTAGTACCGTACCACTGTGCTGGTACCCCAATGGAAGGGTACCTAAAAAGTGGTACGGTACGGTTCGGCATTTTGGTACCATTCACAACTTTTGATAGTGGAAACGCAAATAAATGCGTACCGTTCAGTACCGCTCAGTGGAAACGAGCCATAAGACAGTTCACTTTAAATTGACTAATTTAAGTAAATGGAGACCATTTTGGAAATGACATTTTTATTCTTGCAAATGTAAAGTTAGTTGTCAGTTAGTTTTCTCGTAAGCAGGAAGATTAACATGATTGTCATCAAATTACAATTTGGAGTATGCCGCTCAGAGGCTGGAAATAATGTAAATAAAAGTGTATTTCTTTTCTGAAAATGAAACGGACACATGAGTGCATGAAATGAAGACTGCACTAATGATAGTTTTCTATAAAAATGTTTTTTTTTTATATATATATTATTATTATTATTGCCGTAAATACTCACAATTCATACTGTGAAAACTTGGACAATGATTTACAATGGAAACGGTCATTTAAAACCTCCCTGTCACAATGCTGTCACATTTACTGCACTATTATATAATCAAATCACTTTCTAATCTTGTCAAAACGTATCATTGGAAAGACTCAAGGTTCCATATTTGGCCTCTGATTTGTGCTAGAAGTGATATTGTGACAGAAATGTATTTATTTGTGACACAGGATAACACGTCAGAGATATTCAGTGGAATGTGTGTGTCCCCTGGTGGCTGTTTTTGGTAAAGCTCCATAACAAAATCTAATTTTTGTGATATCAACTTGAAATTTGCAACACATCTTGGCTTTAATTTAAAAAGCATGTACAACCATTTTGTTTTGACAAATTGCCACTACCAGGAAATGCTGCAGATCCAGACATGCACAGTGGCGTTGAAAGTCCTCTGTTTTCCCTCCTAAACGCTGTAATTTCTTGTTGGCAGGGGGTTCAGTGAATGGAGTCATGAAACCAGACGACAAGACTTCACCAAGAGCCAGGAAATCTAAAGCCTCGTAAGAGGGAAGAGACCGCAGGTGCCGGAAATGTGATGCTCTGTTTCCACCCTGAACTTTAGGAAAGAAACAGATTGATAACTGCGAAACGAACCACAAACTAAGGAACTAAGTTGTACAGGTTCAGGTGTAATTTTTCATTTTCAAAAAAGATCTATAGATTTATAAGCATTCATTATATCCATTTGCTCGTGACTTTTGGTAAGAGTGGGAGGTTTTCTGAATGGTTTGTGATGGACATGAAGAGAGTTGCTCAGTTGGCATCCTCACTTACTTTCAACTCCAGAATCTGCACAATGGAAATATCTCTGTCTGTCTTGCTGAGAAGTGAATCTGGCCCTGAGCTTAACACAGTTAACCCCTATTCGACATCATCTCTGTGCTTCTCATGAAACACACCGTGTGGATAGAAGCATCTGAGTCCCAGTTGTTAACCTTTAACCCCTCAGTGCTCGAGCTGCGATGAAGCTCAGTCAGAAACTCCAGTATAGGAGGCTGAGGTGGCGAAGGACTGGTCACCTGACACACAACACGTCGTTTTCATGTAGCTTTTAAATGACCTTCGCTGTGTAATTTTACATTTAATCACTGAAAGCAGGACCCACTGATTTTCGGCTCCGGTTTCAGTGCTTTGCTGGGTGTGAATGTCGTTTAAGGCGAATCTTTTTGTGATTGTTAGTAGTTTTTCGTTGCGTTTGTGGACAGTTGTTGAAAATGCAAAAAAGAAAAAAAGGCATTACAACCCTTAAAGAAATAAATCATCCAAGCCTGCAGGGGGAGCCGTCACGGCTAACCCTAAGCCACCCCCACCCCCACCCCCCGCCGTCACAGCTCCCCCTGCAGGCTTGGATGATTTATTTCTTTAAGGGTTGTAATGCCTTTTTTTCTTTTTTGCATTTTGCCACAGGAAGGGTTCCCATGCTAACCCAGGACTATTAAAGAGCCTAAATTTGGTTTCTTGGTGCTTATCATTGCTACCATAAATGGTTATTGATATAATCCATAATTCACGCCTAATGATATCCCTCCTAGTTTCAATTTAATCTGGGGCCACACTAAAGCCTGGCTCTCACTTCAGGAGTTTTAGGCCGTCCCCGATTTACCTCTCCGACAAACTGAGAAAAACTCTTGTCCATGATATTGGCAAATGGCCGGTCCGTCATGTGAGGCGTTTACAGATCAAATCTTAAACCTCCCGATCAGGGGTGTGTTTCCCGTACACCGCTGTCACTCGCTGCTTCACTACCAGAGTGCGATGCATCGTTGAAGAAATCAATCAACTAGCTAGTCACGACTGTTTCCCAAACCGTATTGTCGCAAATTGGTCGTTCAACCACATTGGTTAAAGGGTTAGTTCACCCAAAAATGAAAATTCTGTCAGTAATTACTCACCCTCATGTTGTTCCAACCGCGTAAGACCTTCGTTCATCTTCAGAACACAAATTAAGATATTTTTGATGAAATCTGAGTGCTGGATCACTCCTCCATAGGCTGCTAGGTGACCGAAACTTGCTGGCCCAGAAAAGTTATTAAAGAGATCGTTAATATAGTCCAAGTGACTCCAGTGGCTCAATCTTAAGTATATCAAGCGACAAGAATACTTTTTGTGCGCAAAAACAAACAAAAATAACGACTTTATTCCACTATTCATTTCCATCTCTCTGGGCCACGTAGTGTTTTTGCACAGCGCGTCTGTGTTGCACGTCATCACGCATCACACACATGACCAGCGTCGGCCAATAGTGAGCCTACGTGGTGACGTGTAACACAGACGCGCAGTGCAAAAACACTACGAGGCCCAGAGAGAAGGAAATGAATAGTGGAATAAAGTCGTTATTTTTGTTTGTTTTTGCGCACAAAAAGTATTTTTGTCGCTTGATATACTTAAGATTGAGCCACTGTAGTCACTTGGACTATATTAACGATCTCTTTAATAACTTTTCTGGGCCAGCAAGTTTCGGTCACCTAGCAGCCTATGGAGAAGTGATCAGCTCTCAGATTTCATCAAAAATATCTTAATTTGTGTTCTGAAGATGAACGAAGGTCTTACGCGGTTGGAACAACATGAGGGTGAGTAATTACTGACAGAATTTTCATTTTTGGGTGAACTAACCCTTTAAAGACGTCACGCACGTGTTGGAGTGATAACTTAATTTAATGAATCTGTTTGAGATCGAATTAACGCTAGATGTTTTGCTATAAATTACGGACACGGCATCTGAGGACTATTTCTCATTTTTCTCAGATATTTTGCTTTATTTCCACATTCAATCATAGGCTCGTTCACACATGCACACTCTTCAAAAACAACGCTTTAAATCTCTTGACAAACTAAAAGACGTAAATGACATTTGTATGTATTCTATATAAAAGACACAGGTTGTACTGAATGCCAGCTTGCTTATTTGTCTCAAGATAAGGATTTATTGAGTCCACATGTCATGCAAACTAGAAACTCTGCTTCTAACCACAGATCGAGAGTGTCGTTCAAACACACAACTCTGAGATGCTGTTTGCGAATGTTCGTTGGAACAGTGGTTTCGGGAAACACCGACTCGTTGAACTGCTGATAACGACGGAAGTTGTGAACATGGTTGGCTAGCGATGCTTTTGGGAAACGCACCCCTGAGGAGGAGCGGCGTGTGGAAGTAAACTGATTGGGTATCGCTTCGTTTCACGTGACAAGTCTTCTGTCAGCTAACAAACAACATGTGGCGGCTCCGGCGTTCTCCCGAGCAGGTTCAGTCACTCTTAACTATGGAAGCCTGTTTCCGCCACAGAATAAAAAAAGTAATTGCGACTTTTTATCTCACATTTATGACTTTTTTTCTCAGATTTGCATGTTTATATCTCGCAATTCTGACTTTATAACACGCAATTTTAAGTTTATATCTCGCAATTCTGACTTTATAACACACAATTGCGAGATATAAACTTAAAATTGTGTGTTATAAAGTCAGAATTGCGAGATATAAACTTAAAATTGCGTGTTAAAGTCAGAATTGCGAGATATAAACTTAAAATTGTGTGTTATAAAGTCAGAATTGCGAGATATAAACTTAAAATTGCGTGTTATAAAGTCAGAATTGCGAGATATAAACTTAAAATTGCGTGTTAAAGTCAGAATTGCGAGATATAAACTTAAAATTGCGTGTTATAAAGTCAGAATTGCGAGATATAAACTTAAAATTGCGTGTTATAAAGTCAGAATTGCGAGATATAAACTTAAAATTGCGTGTTATAAAGTCAGAATTGTGCGATAAAACATGCAATTCTGAGGAAAAAAGTAATTTAGACTTTATAACATGCAATTGTGAGATAAAAAAAAAAATTCTTCCATACATAACACCACAGGAAAATCTGATTAGATAATCTGTAGAACCATCGAGATGAGCGGGACTTTACCCAGGATTGTCGGAAGGGGAGAAATCGGTCCAGATGTGCGGCTGGCTGAAAGACTTTACTATGACTTTGTGTAAGTGTGGGTTTTATCTTTAACGCAATGAAAGCCAGTCTTGTGGGAAATGTTTCAATTTATTAAAAAATTGGAAGAGGTTTTGGGTGCAAAATGTTGTGATGTGTGGAGTGTTTGTGTGAGTTACACCAAAACACTGAAGCCCCAGAAGCTCTGTCCTGATACGAGGAGACTCTCTTCCAACACTGTGGCCTTTTCCCGTCAGCCTGAGTGATGTTGTGCGTCACCTCTAACTCTGTGATGATATCCATGCTTCACTGTGTCCGTCAGCTGCGGTGTGAAACCATACGATCCTCTAAGTGTCCTTAAGCTAACAAGAGTAGAAGTTGCGGTCTTTCTCGGTTTAAGCACTGTTGAGTTCTCTTCGCGTCTTTGTTACGTGTTTATTAGTGTGACGAGAGATTTTGATCATCTTTATCCTTGTTGAAATGCCGTGAACGTGTGCATGTTGCGATCTATGAAGGAATTGCCTCGTTGAGAGCGTTTAATGCCTAATAGCAGAAATAAAACCATAGGCCTGGAATCAAAAGTGCTGTTCTGTTAAACTTCTTTTATTGTATAATCAAGCATGCAAGCGAGACACAAGCTGCCAGCTCACTTCAGTTATTGTGTGAACCCTGCCTTCACACACATGCTATTGGATTATTACACAGATTCACACACACACTGTGGTGTATATTAGTTGCCAAATTGATTATAAGAGGCTTTCTCCAATGATTGTGTCTGTTCACATTAGAAATCGTGCTTGGTTTGGCTTTAGTTCAGTAGATTTGTGAAAACCAGACAGTTTTCTTGAGCAAAGATTACATAGAAACTTTCATATGACCTTGGTAACTCTCAGAGGTCATTCTCAATTCAGGGTTTTAAACTGCGATCTGTAATTGTCAGTGATGTTTTGAAGTAACACACCTGTATGGATAACGCCTCACACGTGTGTAAAGCTTTGTTTGAAATGCAAAGCTGATTCCTGAAATTCAAGCTGGTGCTGGTCTTGCCTAACAAATGTTGTGTTTGAGGTCAGGAGGTTTGAGAAAATAATAAAATCTCCCATGATTACACAGAAGGGTTTGGATTTTGTCCCAAACCTCCAACTAAACCCCCTCATTCAAACTCTTGTTCTGCCTTGTGTGGGTCAGGATTTTTCAGAGGAAACTTTTTATTTATTTTAGTTCACAATTTATTTTTGGCTGACTGATGCTTGGCAAACTAAAGACGAAATTACTAAATAAAGTCATTCACTACTGAATAAATTGTCAGATTTGTAAACTATTTTTATAGCGTTGAAATGTTGAGAGATGAACATTTATTTAGAGCATATCAATATTTTACTGCTTTATGGGTTTATTATTTTTATACTGTGTGGGAGAAGCTTTCTACCATTTCAGTGGGACTGCAAAATCATAAACACTTCTAGTGACTTTAGATATTGTGAAAAGATTCATACGTTACTGCCGCATTCCCTGATGTGTCACTGTTTTTAATTTGGGGAATAAAAAGTTATTAAGAGCCTGTAATCTGTATGATAAGTCTTCATTTTGTTTTCTGTTTGAGTGATGGGATAAACACTGAAAATAAACGTCACGCCCTCTCATTGTTCGGTCACTAATGGAGAACTGTGCTGTTTTTGATGTGACTTAATTGTTTTCATTTTGTGTATATAAATGTCAATGGACAACAAATCTAATTCACAAAATAAGTTTTTACAATATTTGCAGTGATCATTCATCATCACCACAGTTATTCTGATATCTGTTCAATTAAAAGACGCACCAAAGCCTTCTGAACTATCAGACACACAGAAGCTGAATTATTTTCCACCATGCTTTACATTTACTTTTCTAATGCTTGCCTGTATGTATGTTGAGATATATAGGGTTTTTTATACATATAAAATGTTATTAATATATATATATGTATTTATGCAAGTCTGTGTGATGCTTTTTGTATGTTTGTTCTTTGATTAAACCTTTTGCTTAACCCTAGTTTTGATCATTTTGACCCCATGTACTTCTGTTGTACTGTCGAGTGGTTATTACAAATACAGCCTTAAATCTCTAGATGCCAACATGAAGTTTTGAAGAAGTCGGCAGAATATAACGCTGTATAAAGTGTACCGTTGTCTCAAAATAGCATGCAAAACATTTTTTCCTTAATACTACACACACAAATTGATTGATTGTCGTTTTAATAAGTGAGGTTGGTAGGCTTTATATCTAACACTTGAGCAGCATAAACCCTGAGCTTTAACTAACAACACATTCAGTTTCTTTTCAAATGACTGAATTATAGTGAAGTTTAACTCAGTCCTAATGTCCTTATTTTTAGATTATCTTGATGCCATATTTATTTTAGCTCAACATCTGTGACGCACTATGGCAAGCCGTTTTAACATTTAATCATTTAAACCGACTAGTCTCTATTTTCATGCTAGTACTTATTTTTTAGATACTAGTATCTTTTCCATTAAGTACTAGTACTTATTCATTAGCTACTAGTGCTTATTGATTAGCTACTAGTTCCTTTTTAAAGATACTAGTACTTATTCTTTAGATACTAATACTTATTATTTAGATACTAGTACTTATTCATTAGATACTAGTACTTATTCATTAGATACTAGTACTTATTCAATAGATACTAATACTTTATAGATACTAATACTTATTCAATAGATACTAGTACTTATTCAATAGATACTAATACTTATTCTTTAGATACTAGTACTTATTCAATAGATACTAGTACTTATTCATTAGATACTATAATACTTATTCTTTAGATACTAGTACTTATTCAATAGATACTAGTACTTATTCAATAGATACTAATACTTATTCTTTAGATACTAGTACTTATTCAATAGATACTAGTACTTATTCATTAGATACTATAGTACTTATTCTTTAGATACTAGTACTTATTCAATAGATAATAATACTTATTCTTTAGATACTAGTATCTTTTGTAATTGTTACTAGTAACTATTCTTATTTTACTAGTCACAACTGCTTTTTTACTCGTCTTATGGTATGACTAGTCAGAACGGCCACAGTAGAGTTCAGTTAAAAATCGTACTAGTAACATTTGGAATAAATACTAGTATCTAATAAATAGCTACTAGTATCTAATGAATAAGTACTAGTATCTAATGAATAAGTACTAGTATCTATTTAATAGGTACTAGTATCCAATTAGTACTAGTATCTAGAGAATAAGTATTAGTATCTAATGACTTAGTATTTATTGAATACACTAGTAATCTAAAGAATAAGCACTAAATGGAATAGATACTAGTATCTAAAAAATAAGTACTAGTAGCATGAAAATAGAGACTAGTAGGTTTAAATGATTAAATGTTAAAACGGCTTGCCATAGACACACAGTTTTTAGACCGGATGTGACGCTAGGATTGGACGGCATCTTGACAGCACGAAGAAAAGTATCCAAACTGCTGAACTGTGTAATAATTAATAAATCATGAATAATGACACTGAGAAACGTTAACAGCTACTGAATTGGAAATCCACAATATGGGACAAGGATAATTATTATTATTTTTGACCCATTGTACTTGACCAATCACAGACATCTCTCGGGCCGGTGACTCCGCCCACTTGTGTTCCCCGGATCGATGCGCTCTTCCCACACACGTGACGTCATTGCTCGGTCCCGTTGGCATCCAAGCTGTCAATGATCAGATCATCTGATCATCATCATGGCAGGGATGGAGGTCGCACCGCTGAGACCGTGGCAGGACTTTTACCCCGGCCTTGACCGATTCTCCAGACCCGATGTGAAAGATTTAAGCAAGTGGAACAACAGAGTCATCAACAACCTGCTTTATTTCCAGACGAATTACTTTGCTGTCGCCATCGTCGTAATCCTGATTGTCGGGTAAGTAAATATCTTCAACATATTAATTATTTATATTTATTAGTGAGTGCATCATTTAATCTGTGTATAAATGTACATAATTTCAGAAGCTTGCATAAATGGCGCAGCCGTCTCGGCTAGAGCGAGATATCCTCCATTTAATGCACCATCATTTCAACTCAGAACGTTAAAGATAGGATTTAAAATCGTAAATCAGAAAAATACCGTATTTTTATCAACAAGACATGTGAAATATGTAATGTTCGTGTGTGGAATGTGTTTGACACGGACCCACCCTGGTGTGTGTGTGTGTGTGTGTGTGGTCATGTCAGCCTCGCGCTGGTATTGTGTTTCCCAGCTTTCTGGAATTGGTGAGTCACTTTCTGAAAAAAAAAGGATTAGAAAATATTATAGACGAGGAACAGACTGGATTTATTCAATGAAGGCACATTAGTAATAATACTAGATGTATGGTAGACTACAATGAATATGGTTGAGATGATAGTTTTATCGTATTTGTTGATAGAACTTCTTTTTTTTTTTTTTTGTTGGCTTTTGGCTTGCTTAGTTGAACACTTAATACTCAACAATATTATTGATCTGCTTGCATTGACATTATTATGTGAGAACTGAAGTGAGCTGGACGATGACATCACCGTTTTCTCCAGAGTGGCTATATATAAATGAACTAAATTAATAACTTTTTTACAACAAAAATGAACCATCACTGAACTTACTTAAGCTGGACTGTGACGCTCTTTTCTTATAGATCTGCTGTACAGCAGAAACATACTTTGTTGCATTATTTTCCTGTTATAATTGTAAAGCTGCTTTGAAACAATCTGTATTGTAAAAAGTACTATATAAATAAAGGTGACTTGACTTAAAACAATAAAATTTGAGGGGTTTTGAAGTTATTTTCAAAAAACTATCAAAACCCTATACAAAGGATGCCCTTCACATAAAAAAAAGTAAATTTTCAAGGAATTACAGCATTATGGAAAACATTTAAGTTGTGTCGGTTTGCAGATGACACTGCCTTATTTTTGAAAGATAGGAATGAAATCATTAAAGCAGTGAAATGCATAAAAGATTTTTCAGATGTATCAGGGCTAAGAATGAATATGAATACATCAGTTCCGTTTCCTCTTGAAGAACTGTTATAGGTAAAGATGAATATCTGCGTAATAATTAAAACTTCAATCCAATTATTAACAAAACTAGTAAGAGGTTTAATATGTGGTTACAAAGGGATCTGTCAATTCAGGGGCGTGGGTACTTTTGTCAAAAGCTGAAGGAATCTCCAGATCAGTCTATGTATCCTCCCTAAAGTTACCAGACAATTGGATAAAATGCTTTTTGATTTTATTTGGAAAAACAAGAAATTCACGGAAGTCCAAAAGCAGTCGCGAATGCCGGAGTGCGATGCCGGTGTCGGACTGGGTTCTCCGTACCATAAGAAACGGCTGCACGCTTCAGTTCGTGTGCAGACCATCCCGCTTTTCCAGGCCTCGGTCTCGTCAGAAGTGTCTGAGCAAAACGCTCCTCTGCTTCGGCAGAGATCCAGACGCTCCTGGCCAAACATCAGTGGAAGTGATGTTGCCAGACCAACCAAACAGCCACTATCTCCTCATTCCCAATAAAGGACGATGGCTTGCGTCCCATTCTGGATCTAAGACTGTTAAACCAAGCTTTGGCGAAACGCTCGTTCAAGATGATCACTGTAAAACAGATCCTCGCGCATATTCAACCCGGGACTGGTTTATAGAGATGGATTCTTCTGAGGTTCGCGTATGAGGGGGTCCCTTATCAGGTCAAAGCTCTGCCGTTTGGGAAATGGCTTTGGCACCCTGAACATTTACAACATGCATAAGTGCAGCGCTTTCCCCCTTGAGACTGGGATGCGCATGTTGAACTGCCGGGACGAGTGGGGTATCATCTCCTATTCACAGCAGGTGCTGGAGGAACACAAAGGCAGAGTTCTCACACACTTAGTCTGTCAGGGAACATGCGCTAAAGAGCAAGCTCCAGCCCTCTCATACCTCTTTTCCACCAAGGCAGTGCCGGTGCCGGTACGGAGCCGGTGCCTACTCGCGAACCAGTTCTTTGTGTTTCGACAGCCAAAGAACCGGTTCTCGGCCAGGAAAATTGGTTACAAAGCGGCACCAACTCTTTGCTGGACTAGAACCGCTCTTTTACCACGTCATGCTTACGTCGGGGGCTGGGGGCGGGGTTATTGTGACCAACAACTCGACGGGAAAGGTTGTGACCACCATTGCTAAAAACACAGCGCTAGTTAGTAGAAAGAATGATTGAAGAAAGATGGATTCTAAACGTCTTCTTCTGACCCCAATATAGGATCGCAAAGCCAGGAGAAACATTTGCAGAAAGACGATGTAGTCCGCCATTGTAATTGTTATGCTTGAAGTTGGCGCAAGCGTTTCTAGGAAAGCTAAGACGTATGGCAACGTACACAGTGACGTAACGACGTCGTTCGCTGGGCTCTCTAGTCAGTGGAAAAACAAACAGGTTCTGAGAAAGTTTGCAAGTTGAACCAACTTTGAACCAGCACCAGTTTTGAACCAGTTCTTTTTTGGTGGAAAAGGGGTATCAGTCCATCACATTCCTGGGAATGATTTTAGACTTTCGATCGATGGTCGCGCGGCTGTCACCGGAACCAGTTCAGACTGTTTTCAATGCTCTGGCTGCATTTCGGGTGGTTAGAACAAGCCATGCCTCTGAGGTCTTTCCAGAGACTGATGGATTGAGGGCAGCTGCACCCTCGGCTTGCCGCTCAGGACTTCAGTGTGGAAAGCGCGGAGAACGCGAGCGCATGCCGTGACACGCTGCCACCCTAGTTTGACAGGACCATGTGCGATCAGGGGATCAGTATGGGCAGGGTGTCAGATCTGCTTCTGTGTCTTGCGCTTTTTTCTGTGCCTAGTTTCTGTATTCTTTCCTGTTTCCTGTGGCCAGGTTATAGTTTTGTAGTTTTTTCCATTTCTGTTTAAATAGCCCTTGTATTCTCTGGTTCTCTGTCCGGTCGTTGTTTGATGTCATGCAGGTGTCTTCCTAGTGTTTTCTTTGTTTTTCTCAGTGTTGTTTTGTTTCTGATTTATGCTATGATTGTTTATTTCCATTAAAATCTCCCTGCATTTGGATCCTTCATCTCTGCCTGCCGTCTTTGATTCAGAGGGTGGTCAGACTGTGTGATGGCAGACCGGCTTCTGGGGTTTGGTCGGATGCCCAGAGTCAGTGGCATATAAACCTCCTGGAAATGAAGGCTGTTCATTTAGCCCTGCAGGAATTTCTGCTGTTTGTGAGAGCATTCGAACGGACAACACAGCGGTGGTGGCGGCATTCATCAATCGCCAGGGAGGCGCTTTACAGGCTGGAGGAGCATTAAGGTCCTTGCACACTGAGTCCGAAATTCGCGTCATTTTCACACGTTAAAAAATAAATACGACCTCGTGTTTTGTCAATCACGTTTACGCCTCCGAAACTTTCGTCCATTATGAAAAAAATTCTGACCGGATTCGATTTTCTGCGTTTTTCGCATCCGTAGCAAGCATTTTGAATGGTGTTTTGACAAGTCAGAGCCACCGAATGACGAAATAACGCATACGAAAACTTCAGATTCAGTGTGCAAGGACCTTTACTATTGAGGATAGACCAGAGGCTGCTTTGGACAAGGGCAAGTTGATACACCGGGCAGCGTGACCCGTCCAGAGAGGGTGTGGTGCGCGGAGAATAGAGGCTACACCCTCAGACGGGCGCCTGATGTGGACCTTGTTTGCCGAAGAGCAGGTCGACCTCTTCACCACGGAGTAGGATACTCACTGCCCTCTCTTCTCTGTCGGACACCCCTGGACGGGGAGCAGCTGGCCCGCGAAACAGAAGTATGCTTTCCCTCCAGTAAATATATTGAAGCTAGTGCTGCAGAAAATCAGGGAGGAAAGGGCGATCTTGTTACTGGTTGCGCCGAAATGGCCCAACCAGACGTGGTTTCCGGAGCTGATGGACCAGTTTGTGACTGACAAAGGACCTCCTATCCCAGGGCGAGGGGCAGCATCTGCATCCCGGGCCGGAGCGGTGGGATTAGCATGTGTGGCAGGTTAGCGCAGCGTGAGTCCGCTAGGTGTTTCGCAGAGAGTGCTAAACACGATAGCGGAGGCAAGAGCACCATCAACTCTTCGCTCTCAGATGGAAAGTGTTCTCTACCTGTTCGTAAGCCCTGACACACTCCAGGGATCCTGGCTTTTCTGCAAGACTGACCGGATGCGGGCAGTTCATCCTCTACGTTACAGGTACATGTGGCTGCTATTGCCACCTTTCACATCACTGTTGAGGGACGATCAGTGGGCAAACATGCTCTAATAGTTTTCTGCGGGGTGTGAGTTGATTAAACCCTCCCCGCCCCTGCTAAATGCCAGTCTGGGACCTGTCTTTGGTGCTCAGAGCGATGAACAGCCTTCCTCTCGAACCGCGTCATGCAAGCGAGCTGAAAGTGCTCTCATTTAAGACAGCGCTACTACTCGCGCTAGCATGTAGGAAGCGAGTAGGGGATATGCAAGCTCTCTCTGTTAATGGTGCTTGTATGCAGTTTGGGGCGAAAGACTGGCTGACACCTAGACAAGGTTATACGCTCCTAACTCCCGCAGGTTGTAACACTTCAACAGCTTTTCGCCTGGTATGGGAGTATTAAGAAAGGCTATGCGGTGTCAAAGCAGAGGCTTTCGCTCTGGATAGTGGAAGCCATCCGCTTAGCTCATGTTTCTCCGGAGGCTGTTGGTGTGTGCGCCCACTCCACTAGGAGTTTGGCTTCATCTTGGGCTTGGGCAAGAGGAATGCCTATTCAGGACATTTGCTTAGCAGCTGGATGGTCTTCACAGAATACTTCCCATAAAGTTGTATAATCTTGAAATTCCTTCTTTTGCACCGCATGTTATGTCTGGGCAACGAGAGTTTCAGATTTAGCGCAAATACTCAACTTGTGGGTCTTCATGATATATTAAATGTAGCATATTGCGCAGAATCTGCTCATATCTGGCTTACTTGAACACGCCCGCCACTACGCAACAAATAACGGGGCGCTTGTTCATTTGCACTGAAGCAATACTTAAAAAGTATGTAGCCAAATTGGCCAGTGAGTGGAAAAAGTTCATTTCAAACCCTGCTTATAATGACAGGGCTCCAGCTGAGACTGCCTGCCCTGTTTTATGTGCATATCACTGTATTCAACCCTTTTAACAGCATGTAAAATCTGCTTGCCTAAGCTGATCAGGGGATTTTATATGTTCCCCATCATCTTCAACGCAATGTCTCGTTCCATACTCTCTGGGAACCATGGTTACACGAGGAACCCGAGACGTTTTCTCTACCATACCTGTTGAATTTACATTTTTAAATTAATTTGACTGATAAACACCCTTACGAAAATTAACCATGGTTTTATTATAGTAAAATTGTTGTAACCATGTTTTTTATGGATTGATTACCATTTATAATGCAATTTTACTGCAAATACCATGACAACTAGGTGATTAAAGCACATTTTTTAGGGCTGGGCACTGGGCAGTGTATATACATTTTGAGTTGAATTGACATATAAATGGTCATTTAAATCTCTGGAAACCTAGAATAAATGGTGATCAGTCACATCATCTAAAACACTTTCTGGTAAGGCCAGACTGCTCTGTGCTGCTCAGTTGCTGTGTGAATGCATTCATCCTCTGAGCAGCGTTAAACATTCTGTGTGCGGACACTAATTGCCACATCAGAAGCGCTTCAGTGACACCTGAGTGTAAATTTGCAGTGAAAATTTGGTACATTCATATGTGACCAACAAAGATTTAAATGTGCATTATTTGTCACCTACCCTACATCTGTTTGTGGTCTGAGCTGTCACTATTATTTAACAGCCACATTTAACAGGGTTAAAGGCCCTTTCACAGCAGGAACGATAACTACAGCTTCCACACCAACAGATTTGTGCTGCAGTTTTGACGTCTGTCGCTTTAAATACAAATTGTTTTTAAAGTGTTTCAAACTAGATCGTTCCTCTGTGTTGTTATTGGTATGGCTTGGGTGTAGCCTTCACTATTCTCATAGAAATATAATGATTATTAAAACTTTATAGTTATCATCCTAGGTGTGAACAGCCCTTAACACAGTCTCCTACTCTTACGGAACAAAAATAAATGGGAATATACTGCAAAATGTAATGGGATATATTACATAATAAATTTCCATATATGGGAAACTAGTGCTTATATTTTATATAAGCTGCAATATACTGCAATGTATGCATTGACCATGTATGGCCATATATTAATATATATATATAAAATATTTATAAATGAAGACAAAAAGTTTTATCCTTTATTGTGTACATATATTGCACGTACATGTTCCCATATAAATGTGAATGTATGTTCACACACATAAACACATATTCACGGAATGAGTTAAAACAGATTTAGTTCCCAGCATGCTTTGCTTTTGACTGTTAAAGAAGAGCAAATGTTAAAATTAAGCCGCAAAAAAGTGTCAATTCCTTATGTATTATTCAATATATTGAAATATATTAACACAATATATTATTCTGTATATTTTTAAATATACTGTTAAACCATTTAATATATTGATCATTCATTTATAGGGAAATATATGGTAACGAGTTGTCTGTCCACACCAAATGTGATTTCCACACTCAGTCTCTTGTTGTCAAGAGGATTAATATACATGAGGTAAGGAGCAGTGCATCGGCCCAATGAGATTTTAGGTGGATGAGGCTAGAAAACAAGCAGCCGGCAAAATGTAGAGAAAAAATTGCATACAGCACACTTTAACACAATGTAATAATAGCAATAATATTGATTAATTAAAGGTGCCATAGAATGGATTATTTTATTATTTTATAATGTTTCCTGGGGTGCCCTTATAATGTTAGTATGTTTTTTAGATCAAAATTTGTTATAATTTAGAAATAAAAGGCATATTTCCTAGCCTGATTTCATCCATTGATTTGAACACTCTGTTTGAAGGGGCGTGTCTGCTGTGAGACTTAAGTGTTGTTGCCCACTGCTGTGATTGGCTGACATGCTTGCATATGAAATATCTGGCATTACATGTAGAGCTATCTGGAAAACTTTTACTATTACAGCTTTTATATGTTTTTACTATTACAGCTATCGGGATTAACGAATCATGAGAAGTTTTTTTTTAAGTATTTAGATCTATTCCCATCACATAAAAGGTTTCAGTGATGACCATTGAGCAGATGACAGCCTGTTGATCGCGTGAATGAAGATCTTATCACTGCAACGCGATATACTGATGCATAAACAGTGTTGAACGACTTTGAAAGAAAGATTATCTGTCTGAATTTGAACAATTACACATCAGAAATTCACATAACCCACTGGTTCTCCAGAGGCTCGGATGAAGGAGCAAAAAAATATTTTTGTGTTCATTTGTACAACCAAACACTGAGCAACTGCCATGCTTCGTTCGCTCGTTTGCAAGCCATGATGTCTCTCGAGGAAAAAACAATATCGCGCTGGATCTAGATAACACAATGTAAATTATCGTTAATAAAATCCCTACTTGCCGCTTGCGGGAATATAACGTTAGTTGAAATTGCCCCCTTCGTCCGTTTGAGACGCCGAGAGAAGCCTGGCTGCTTGATATTGTTGTAACAGTCCGTGGTGAAATGGGCAGAGCAACTAAACAACTTCGAATTAAACTGTAGCGGTATCCGATTATAGATAGATAGATTATAGATAGATCTGCCATTTTCCCTATGATCCTCCTCCTGCTTGTTTCTTCACCTGCAGAACTTCTGATGATTCGGCTGTGCAGTTTCGCCTGGCACTGAGTATGGGCTGGCATATGCAAATTTTTAGAGGCGTACATATTAATGATCCCATCGGTTTCGTCACAGTTGGTGTTATGTGGAGATTCGCCCGTTTTTCAGGGGTGTTTTTCAAAAACGAGATTTAAATAAGAAAGAGAAAACTATGGTGTTTGAGACTCACTGTATGTCATGTCCATGTACTGAACTCTTGTTATTTAACTATGCCAAGATAAATTCAATTTCACATTCTATGGCACCTTTAATGTCATTGCTGTGCATTAAATGACTTGTGTGTGTTTTTCAGTTTCCTGAACCCGCTGGGCATGTTTCTCGGTGGGGCAGTCGTGGCTCTGGTCTTCACGGGCTCTGTGTGGGCTGGAGAGAATAAAGCCGTGATCAAGAACTTCAAGAAGAAAAATCCCGCCCTGTTTGTCGTGGGTGTGATGGGAATCAGCTACTTCCTGTTGTCCTTGTGTGGAGGAGTGATGGTGTTTCTCTTTGGCATCACATTCCCAATGCTCTGTGAGTACTAGTATTAGATCTCCTGGATTTGCACTGCCTTATTACAAGTGCACTATCATGTAATTTCTGTTTATGTCTTGTTTATGTCACCAGTGCCATTGTAGGAACAATCTTTACGTATTTGTCACCCACTCTAAAAATAAAGGTTCCAAAAGAGAACCAAAGCAATGGCACTGAAGTTCCACAGAGAACCTTTCAGGTCTTAAAATAACTGTGTTTTTTTTCTTAGTGTAAATCCTTATATCCTTATAAAGAACCTTTTGTGCAATGGAAAGTTTCCATGGATGTTAAAGGATCTTCATGTAACCATCAATAATAATAATAATTATTATTTTCTCGGCACTTAAAGCGCTATTCATAGAGAGGGGAATCTGCTCAACCACCACCAATCAATACCAATAAAGCACATTTATTTTCAAGTGTGAAGAATTTGTTTACCCAGATCAAGTGAGTGGTGTTTATGTAGAATAATACAGCTCTTTTCTACACCAGCAATGCCTGTTGGCATCTCATCATGTTTGACAAAAGTAACTAATTTTACTGTCAAATTTGCTAGAAAAAACAGAAAATGGCTTCCTCAATGGTTTCAGTTTTTCACCCAAATCTAAAATATTCTGTCATCATTTACTCACTCGTGTCATTCCGAAGGGCCGTTCACACCAAGGATGATAACTATAATGATAACGATAAAGTTCTAAAAAGCATATAAAAGAATAGCAGTGTTCACACCACAACTATAACAGCAACAGCACAGAGAAACAATATCGTTGAATCACTTTCAGAATTAGTTTTTCCCAGCTGATGAATGATAAAAACATTGACAGCCAATCAGAATCCATTCTGCTTCAAAGAGCTCGAGCATTTAAAGCAGCAGACAACAAAACTGCAGCGCGCTTAGAATAAACGATATTGTACGCTGGTGTGAACACTAAATTATGTTTCATTAACAAAGTTCGGGAGGAGTACATTGAAATGATCTAGGAGGTAAATGATGACAGAATTGTCATTTTTGTGTGAACTATCTCTTTAATGTTGGAGGACCTGAGCTACTACACTATATCAGTGAGTGACATTCATAATAACAGACATAACATGCTTATTATTCACTCAGGATAGACTCGTGCTGCATGAGTATTTTGTGTTACTGTGGAAAACAGGAAGAGATTTAGTAGAGTGTTTTGCATGTTGCTATGGCAACACAAAACACCATTACCTTATTACAGTATATAACATTTTAGCACAGTCGCCGATCAGATTCTTGGCAACATCCCTGCTTTAAACCACTACAGGAGCCTTTTACAGCAGTCAACATGTAATGGGATCTTAAAAATAACTCTGTACAAACTAAAGACAAAAAATGTCTGAGAATTAAAGGGTTAGTTTACCCAAAAATTTTAAATTCTGTCTTTAATTACTCACCCTCATGGCGTTCCAAACCCGTAAGACTTTGATTCATCTTTGGAACACAAATGAAGATATTTTTGATGAAATCTGAGAGCTTTCGCATGATCGCACTCACCCTAACACATTAAATTTAGGCTTTTATTCACATATAAACATTGATCAGCAAACATAAAAGGAAGCTCGACCGAACATGCTGAACCCATGAGATTGAACCTCATTGGTTCTTGCTGAAGCTCAAATGTGCATGTTCAGTTGAGCTTCTATATATGTGAATAAATGGCTAAATTAAATGTTCATCATATAAAACGATTGAGTCTCTACAGAAAATTGTAACTAAACGGCTCAATTCATATGGACTAGTTTTACGATCTCTTTATGAACTTTTTGCATCAAAGTGACAGTTGCGTAGCTGTCAATGGAGGGTTTGAAAGCTCTCAGATTTCATTAAAAAGACCTTTATTTGTGTTCCGAAGATGAACGAAAGTGTTAGAGGTTTGGAAAGACGTGAGGGTGAGTAATTAATGACAGAAGTTTACATTTTTGGTGAACTATCCCTTTAAGCAGCTTCCAATTTATCTGTTGTACATTTATTTTAAAGGAAATTTTAATAAAGTAAAATTATAATAATAAAAGGAAAGATTGCACTGCATCCAGACTGGGAAAGACTAAAGACTACAGGGAGAAACAGCGTTAAATGCAGAGTAGTCGTCTTTCTCTGTTGGCTTTGATGAGTGCACAGCCTCATAGCATGTAATATATTCCCATGTGTCCAGTTTCTGTTCATCAAGAGAAGTATTGTTGCTCAAGATTCAGTAGAAGTCTTGTGTTTCGCCCCTTCAGTGATCCTTATCCACGCTTCTCTGAGACTTCGCAGCATAAAGAACAAGTTGGAGAACAAGATTGAGGGTGTTGGCCTAAAGAAGACGCCCATGGGAGTCATACTGGATCTCCTGGATCAACAAGAAGAAAAAATCAACAAAATTCAAGATTTCTTGGAGAGCAAGCTGAAAGATTGAGCATGAAACACATCAGTGTCAACGATATTCAGCCACTGTTTCTTCTTAAGGTCTTTTCTTTTTTTTTCTTTTTTTTTGTGGTATTGGTTTGACAACCAAATCTTATATCTTTTAAATGCCAAAGTACGACAAAATTCCAAAACAATATGTTTGTCACGTCACATCACCAAAACGAATGATTGGAGCTATTTAAAATGATGTGTATAGTTCTTGCTAAGACTGTCTATCAAACTATTGTCTTAGCTAGATATCCTAAACTCGTTTCCTTTGTACATGCAGCTTCCATTGACATTCAGTCTGTTTTTGTTTTTATACCAAAGGAATCTGCATAAAAGTGTATGATTTGTAAAGCTTCAATAGATTTCTTTAGACAGTCACTTAAGGCACTTTGAAATATTTATCATCATAGAAAATATAGGTTTGGTTATACCTTATGTTTCCCCTATGGTGAAAGCAATCATCAATCATCTATTGCACATTAATAATTAAAATGAAATGTTTTCACATGAGCTATGATATCTGAAGGAGTGTATTTATTGCTGAAAAATACAGTTTTGCATGTTTTGTTCATTTTTTTAGCTAACAACCTCAGCAGTGAACAAACTTTTATGCTTCTGATATCATATAAATGCACATTTACTGTTAGCTCACTGGTTTGAAGAGATTTAATGAATGTGGAGAAGTTTGGGCATGATACGAGTCAGTAATAAAGTGAACAACCGCTTTTGCAGAAATCAGATTTCAGGTAGTAGTCTTTTATTTCAAAGTAATGCATGGTTGAATTCAGATACAGTATGTTTGGGATTGGGATTTTTACTCATTAACATCCAGATATTTGAAGTGCTTAAAAGAGTTCTTCTCTTCTGCACAATTTTGGCTGAAGGTATCGAAGGCAATGTTACCCTTTTATGGTGTTACATTTTTGCAGGTAACATTCCTTCACTTCCAATTGTGCAGTGAAACCTTATAGAGGGCCTCTAGTTAGATCATATATTTGATTTCAAAGCTCATTTGATAATTGCAGATAATGCATGATCAAGTGTTGGTCGCCTAGATAATATCTGGAGTGTGTTTTTTTTTTTTGTTTTTGTTTTTTTCCTACATAAGCATGCAATCTCAAGCTGCAGAGCAATTTAAGATGTTTAGCCTAGTGCTAATTTTGAATAAAGGCTTATTTTTCACAGAGAAATATTCTTATCATTTATTATGCTTAAAACAAATTGTGTGTGTGTGTGTGTGTGTGTGTGTGTGTGTGTGTGTGTGTGTGTGTGTGTGTGTGTGTGTGTGTGTGTGTGTGTTCAGGTTTATATTACAGGTTTACATACGTAACTTTGTTAGTGGTTAAAGTGAGAAAACAACAATGCACATAATTCCAAATATAACATCACAAGGAGTCAATGAGAATATATGGGAAATTCAAGATAGTGTTCTTTGGCCAGAAATATGTTCAGTAGGTCAAATATGGACTACTCTATTGCTGATGTGACATCAGAAGGGGTTAATGAATGTTTAAAGAATGTTCTTGAATGAGGACTCTTGGGCCAGAAATATTTTGATGAGGTCAAATATCGACTACTGTGTGGCTGAAGTAACATCACAAGGAGTCAATGAGTTTGTGTAGTAAATTCAAGATCTCTTTGGACAGAATACTGAAATTATGCATTAAAAATACTTTTTTTAACTCATTTGGCAAGAAAGATGTTCAGTAGGTCAGATATGGACTTCTGTATGGCTGATGTAACTTTAGAAAGCGTCAATGAGTATGTATAGACAGTACGTGATCAAGTACACTCTGGCCAGAATAATGTTTAGTGGGTCAAATATGGAGTATTGTATGGCTGTTGTAACATCAGAAGAAGAAAAGCAGTATGCGTTGAAAGTTTAAGATCGAGTATTCTTTGGCCAGTAATATGTTCAGAAGGTCAAAAATGGACTTCTGTTTGGCTGATATAACATCTGAAGGAGTCAACTAATATCAGTTCATGCCCAAGTAATCTTTGGCCAGATATTTGCTTAGCAGGTCAAATATGGACTTCTGTATGGCTGATGTAACATAAGAAGGAGTTAAATAATATTTATAGAAAATTCAAGATCAAATGGTCTTTGGCCAGAAATAAATGTTCAGTAGGTCAAATATGGACTTCTTTATGGCTGGCGTAACATCATAAAGAGTCAATGATAATGTATAGAAAGTTCTTGATCAAGAACTTTTGGTTCAGAAATATGTTCATTATGTCAAATTTGAACTAAGTATGTCTGATTTAACATAAGAAGGAGTCAATCAGTATGTATAGAAAGTTCAGGTTCAAGGACACTTTGGACAGAAATATGTTCAGTTGGTCAGATATGGACTACTGTCTTGCTTATTTAAAATCAGAAGTATATATTAATAAATATTTTGTGGATTCCTTGGCCAGAAATATGTTAAATAGGTCAGATGTTGACTACTGAATGGCTGATGTAACATCAGAAGAAGTCAACGAGTATGTATAGAAAGTTCATGATCAAGGACTCTTTGGAGAGAAATATGTTCAGTAGGTCAAAAATGGACTTCTGTTTGGCAGATGTAAACACTCCTTGTGATTGCGATATATCCAAGTCACCTGCTAGCTACCATCAGGGAGACTCTTTCCGCTGCCCATGCCCAATCGTCCCGGTCACATCTAGGGGTGGATTTGCCTCTTTCCAATGGAAATACCTGTATCCTTTTTGTGGTAGATTGATTCTCCAAATCCTGATTTGGTTGGTTGATTCCACTCAAAAGATTACCCACGGTCATGGAAATAGATGAGATGTTATTCAATCACGTTTTTCGTCACTACGTCCTTCCCAAAGACATTGTCTCAGATTGTGGACCCCAGTTCATTTCAAGGGTTTGGAAGGCCTTCTTTATACTCCTAGATGTGACCGTAAGTCTATCATCGGGCAGCCATCCCCAATCAAACGGGTAGATGGAAAGGAAAGTCCAGAACATCGAATGATTCCTCCGAACCTTCTGTCATAACCACTAGAACTCTTGGAGCCAGTTTCTGGCATGGGAAGAGTGCGCAAAGAATTCCCTACGCCAATTAAGTACCAGTGTGAACAGTGTGTACTTGTTCCTGTGGTACGGGGAACCCTCCAACTGTTTTTAGGTTACTGGTTCCAAGAAAGCGAGAGGGTCTGGGACTCAGCTCCTCACCATATGCAAGGAGCAATTTGTCACCAGAAGAGCCATGCGGATGTCCGGCAAACCCAGACACCATCCTATCAACCTGGACAGAAGGTATGGCTCTCCACCATCCGTCTACGTCTTCCGTATTGATTCCCAGGTTCATTGGCTCCTTTGAGATCGATGAGCAAATCAATCTAGTATCCTTCCAATTGAAATGACCTGCTCACAACCGTATTCATCCAGTGTTCCATGTCTCTCACCTCAAACCTTATCACTCACCCGTCTCTCCTCCCTCCCCAGAGCCTGGTACCATTGACGAGCCCCCTACCATCGATTGTAGAGGACGGAGGAGTCTACACAGTGAGAGAGACCTTGGACACCCGGCGCCGACATGGTCGATTGAAGCACCTCGTTGAGTGGGAGGGGTCCAGAGGAACGTTCCAGGGTTCCCAGAGATGACTTTTTATCCTGATCTCCTTACCTCTTTCCAGGAAACCCATCCAGATCAACCAGCTCCTCGCAGCAGAGGGATCACCTCGACGTCCCCGGCCTGTAGGAGAAGGCCCTGGAGGGGAAGTGGGGGGACTATCAGGGAATTGCCAGGCTCCACCTTTACTCCCTCACAGCATTCACTATCAGATGAGTATAAATCACAGCCACATGCCATCCATCAGCACACACTTTAGCAGCCTCTACAAAAGCCTGCACCACATGCACAGTCATTGCCTGGTCTCGACTAGGACTACGATAGCATCTGATGATCTTCTTACCTGAGATACTCACCTCCGTGTGGTTCTCCTTGTCTCCAATCCTGCCTGACTCCTTCTGCTGTCTCCAAGTGTGCTCTCCAGTACCCAGTAAACATATCCTTAATTCAAGTTACTCAGTGACTTGTGAGTGTGTGCATGTGGTGCAACCATAGACTGTAAAAAAATATGGACGTAGTGTCCGTGACGTCACCCGTAGGTTTCTGAAGACCGTTTTTGAAGCCTAAAGTGGGCGTGGCCGACCGTCGCCATCTTGGCAGCGCGTCACTCACGAATTTATTTATTTTTACAGTCAGACAATGAGCTGAGGTAATGTGACGGCTAACAGACAGCAGACAAACGGCTAATGATGACTAATGACCACAGCAGCGGGAATCCACCTGTCACTCAAAAGTGGACACACCCTTAATCATGCAGAAATTTAAGGCTTAATATAATTTAAACGGATGAGTTATAAAAAAATTCACCCCCTCACAGTCGTCATGAAGGGCAGAATTAGCTGTAGAGACCAAAGCCACTTTTTGCACCAGGCTGTAAACATGTTTTTTGCTGCTGTAAAGTTGGGCATTTCAACATGGGGGAGATACAGATTTGACTCACTCTTGCAGCCAGCCTCAAGCGGCCAGTCGATGAATTGCAGTTTAATTCACTTCCGTGTTGGTTTCAAGAGAGAGACAGGGAGGTTGCCGCTTGGATGCAACACACCTGCATTGGACTGCTTCATCTTCATCTTCCTGGTTGTTGTTGACCTGAAAATGCTCACCTTGATGTTCACCTGTTTGAAATAAAGTTGTGTTATTGTTACTCACTATTCCTGCGAATCCGTGTTTCCCGTCACATATATTTTAGCCACAATGTTGTTTTCTTTTTTTCTCTGCCGATGAAAATAGTTTCAAACAGAGTCACAGCAGAACCGCTGCGTCTCGGATCAACACAAAAAGAACTTCAATCAGTCAATGTTTCCCTTTAAGGCAGTTACTTGCCACAAGCTAATGATGGTTATAGTTTCATATATAAAGTATAATTTAATTTTTACCAACATTTTAAATAGCTATTTTCAATATAATTAAAATATAATAACATTATGTGTTGTGTAAATGCGTAAATGCGTGATTTTAAGCTGTAAAGTGAGCAGGATATATTAAAATGTAGAGCATGGCTTTGGCAGGCTTGTACCAGGCATGAGACGGGGCAGCCGGTGCCTGAACCCTGAGTTACTGATCTCATCTGAAGTCTAATCACTGATCAAAAGGGTGTTTTGTTTATTAATTCACTTAAATACTGTGGTTTTGTTTAATGTGCTACTGACCATGTAATACTATTGTGAAAATCAGATTTTCTGAAAAATGAAAACGTGAGCAGGAATTTATTAATTACAGTGCTATTATACACTCACATACATCAACAATCGGCATATAAATTCAACAATGGTGACATGCTTCATGCCGGCATACAAAACTGCTTCATGGCTCCCAGCATGCATTGCGGCACGAATAAATTATGCTGCTTAATTCTTTTACTATTTGTATTTGAATATTTTTTGATTGTCACCATTGATGAGGTTTGTTTGATGAGTGTTGATGTCTGTGTGTCTCAACTGTTAAAGAGGTTGTGTCAAAGGCTGAATTTGTTTACTACTTTTTCCTTCATTAATGCTTCGACTCCAGGATTTTTGAAGTCAGTCATGAAAGTACAGAAAAAGCAGTTTTTTAAACCACATTAATGCTGTCACTTGACTGCCATTAAACAGACATGTGGAGCTGCCTCTTCATCCATCTCTTTCTTCATCAATGCAGAATCATTTTCTGAAAACACCCGCAATTGCTGAAAGAGAAATAAACCAAGGAAATCAAGGGTCAAGAGCCCAACTAAAGCAAACACTGATCACCATGATGGTGATCTCAAACAAAACATTATCAACAATTAAACCTCTTAATCAACTTTTGATTAAAACAATGTCAGTGATTCTGCTGTGATGTTTCAGGGACATTATACTAACCTTTAAATTACGTTCTATTGACATTAAAGAAACTGGACATTTTTATGTTCTTGGAATGTTACAAATCAATGGTCCTAGAATGTTTTTTGTTTAAAAAAAAATAAGTTTCCCTTGTATTCCCGATGAACCCCTTTTATATGATGATGGTGAGGACACTATATGATGCATTAAGTCACTGATTGTGATAATTGATGAATCTTCAAAATGAGTTAATTTTATATATGATTGTGCTTTGAATAGTTTGTTGTCTATGCCTGATGAAGGTCATTGGACCGAAATGTTGCGGCAAATGAAACAATTTTGATACTTTTGCAAGTATTGATAGTGTGCCGGACATTCTTTTGTTTTTAAGAATGTTTCAGGATCATCATAGTAACCTTTTAAAAAATGTGCCTTTAACATGAATAAAACTGGATATTTTAACATTTCCATAACCAAAACAGAATGTTTGGAAAACAAAAGTCTGTTGTGAGATTTATTAAGTCCTTATCGTTCCTCTGTACATTTTGTTCATGCATGCTGAGTTGAGTCCTCACAATGAAAATAATGTGACTGTGTAAAGTGTATTAATTAAAATTGTGCACAAAATGTTTTTGTATATGATGTCATAGGCTAATATTACCTTGGTGGGCTTTTTGGGAACAGCACCTATGGGTTAAGGGAGTCATTCCTTAAAAACCCAACTTGACAGAAGAGTTCCATTGATGTTAATCATGTTTAGAGGTTGTTGTTTGTTTGTTTTTTAGCTCAGTATACATTTTTCTTTTATTAGTGTTATTAAAAATACACACACACACACACACACATTGCTTTTAATATTGCTTTTAAATGTGAAGAAAATATTAGCGGTTCATCACCGGATACTATATAATAACTTTTGATTTGGCTTCGTGCCTCATGAAAAAGACGCCTTTTTGGCATAGGACTTTTAAGTTGAAAACACTCTTATTTTAGAAGGTGCGCTTCAGGTCGAAGAGCTTCCGGTGTACATCACGACAAAAGTCTGTCGTGGCTGTTTTCATTTGTTGGAGGTAATCGGTGTTACGGTTGCTGAGCTCAAACAAAATCAACATGCCTCGAGTTTATATCGGAAGGTTGAGTTATCATGTCCGCGAAAAAGATATCCAGAGGTTTTTCGGTGGCTATGGGAAGCTCCTGGAGGTGGATCTGAAAAACGGGTGAGTTCATTCATCTGCACGCGACACGAGGGGGGTAACGGTTGATCCAGCGTGCACTGATATTAAATAAATCCATAATTCAAACTATATGGTTGGTTTCCAGCTGCAACTATTAGGTTAGTATTAAGTTCAAGGTCTAAATATTGAGTTGTTACATGTAACAGGAGAACTAAACGGAAGGGCCACTTGATGTAACCAATATGAGTTTGTTTATTTGCAGGCGTTGATTAAACGATATCGCATTATCAGTGACTGCAAATAAACAAACCGATATTCGTTTAGGCTGTACATGTTTTGTCGCAGGAGTATTCGGCTGATAGTCTCGCCACGTTTACACGCTTCAAGCGCCTCCATTTTCTCGGCCTAGACTCAGAGTGAAATGAGCGCCAGAGATGCAGTCAATGAACGGTCCGCTGTGTTTGTGTGTCTCATTATCACCGCGTGTTACATTCACACACACACACACACACACACACACACACGCACGTTTTGTTTCTTGAGAGAGCCAGTATATTGTTATTTGACTTAATCTTCTTCCGGGTAATTTTTGTTGACTATTTTCTCATATAACGTTAGCGCTTTTCTGGCTGTCCATCTTTCTAACAATGCCTACCAACTAGTTTTGGACATGCTAGCTAATTGATAACATCCTAACAACCACCCAGAAAACCTGCAAAGTCTGATAGACTGCATGGCCTTACACTTGTAACTTATAAAAACTACTTTGATCTGGAAGCCTTAATTTCAAGCTTTTTAAAGTACTTCAAACTTTCTAGCCAGGCTTTCTCAAGCCAACATCAACCTTTTTTTTTTTTTTACTTTTGTGTGTGTGTGTGTGTGTGTGTGTGTAAGTTAGTCGGTCTGGTTGTAATTAGTCAAACACATTGATTGTGCAATAAAGTAGATTTTTGCACTGAATTTGTATGTCAGTATTAATTTAGTTAATTTATGCCCTGGTTTCACAAATACGGCTTAGGCCTAGATTAAGTCAGGATTAGGCTTTAGTTCAATTAGCACTTTTAAGTAGCTTTTATAAACGTGCCTTTAAAAAACATAGCCTAACTGCTGTGCATCTTGAGACAAAACAATGGCACTGACATGTTTTAAGATATGCCGGTGCAAGCTGCTTTGTTAAAACGGCTCAAACATGTATTTTAGCCTGAGACTAGGCTTAAGCCTTCTGTGAATGCAGGGGTTAATGTATTAGACTTGATCAAGATGGTGATTACTTTCCATTGGGTTCAACAGCATTCAGAAGGGCTTTTCATACTTGAAATGGTTAACCCTGGGTCATTGTAAACCCTGGGTTAACAATCCTGCTTCATGTTTCACACTGCTCGTAATTAACCCAGAGTTAACAATTAATCCTGGGTATTCATTAGCTGGCGTTTCACACAATGCATTCCTAAACCCTGGGTTAATGTCCTTGTCTGCATATTTGCGGTGTGATGATTGGATGAACACTGCGTGAATGCAATGGCCAATCACAGACGTACATGTTGAGCGTGTGAACGCAATGGCCAATCACAGACATGTATGTTGAGCGTGTGAACGCAATGGCCAATCACAGACATGTTGAGCACGTGAACACAATGGCCAATCAGAGACATGTATGTTGAGCGTGTGAACGCAATGGCCAATCACAGACATGTATGTTGAGCGTGTGAACGCAATGGCCAATCACAGACATGTTGAGCACGTGAACACAATGGCCAATCAGAGACATGTATGTTGAGCGTGTGAACGCAATGGCCAATCACAGACATGTATGTTGAGCGTGTGAACACAATGGCCAATCACAGACATACATGTTGAGCACGTGAACACAGTGGCCAATCACAGACATGTATGTTGAGCACATGAACACAATGGCCAATCACAGACGTACATGTTGAGCGTGTGAACGCAATGGCCAATCACAGACATGTATGTTGAGCGTGTGAACACAATGGCCAATCACAGACATGTACAGTGTGTGCAGAATTATTCGGTACACTGATTTTCTGATGATATTTTTTTCTAGGCACTTTTTACCAGTTCCAAACCACATTAATCTTAACAACTATTCATTTTGTATTTAATCATTTATAAGTGATATTTAATTGTTCATGAAGGCTGGAAATGAAAAACGCCTTATATTCAGGTGTGCATAATTATTAGGCACGTTTTCTTTTACAGATTAAAATAAGTCAAAAAAAGAGATTTAACTTAAATTTAACTTAACAAAAAAAAGCCCCCTGATATATATATTAAGTTGCTCAAGCAAGTGGCAAAACATTTAAACACGTAGGCCATATATTAAAGGATTAGTTCACCTCAAAATGAAAATTTCCTGACAATTTACTCACTCTAATGCCATCCAAGATGTTCATGTCTTTCTTTCTTCAGTGGAAAAGAAATTAAGTTTTTTGAGGAAAACATTTCAGGATTTTTCTCCACACAATGGACTTCAATGGCAACCAAGATGTTGAAGTCCAAATCAATTAAGTTTCGAAGGGCCTGGCTCACAGTCTCCGCTCTAATTCATCCCAAAGGTGATCTATCAGGTTGAGGTGCAGGCCAGTCCAGTTCCTCCACACCAAACTCCTCATCCATCTCTTCATGTGCCTTGCTTTGTGCACTGGTGCACAGTCATGTTGGAACAGGAACATCCCCAAACTGTTCCCACAAAGTCGGGAGCATGAAATTAAGAGTATTAAGCGTTAAGAGTATTAAGAGTTCCTTTCTCTGGAACTAAGGGGCCAAGCCCTGATAAACAACCCCACACCATAATCCCCCCTCCACCAAACTTTACTCTTGGCACAATGCAGTCAGACAAGTATCGTTCTCCTGGCAAACGTCAAACCCAGACTCGTCCATCGGATCGCCAGACAGAGCAGCGTGATTCGTCACTCCAGAGAACACGTCTCCACTGCTCTAGAGTCCAGTGCTTTACTCCACTGCATCCCACGCTTTGCATTGCACTTGATGTAAGGCTCAGCCATGGAAACCCATGTGTGTGTGACTGCGTGAACACAATAGCCAATCAGAGGTGTTTAAGAATCCATTCAACAGCACTCGAAATGCTGGTATCGTTAAATTTTTAAAATTTCAAAACAAAACTTTTGACAACACTAGGTTGTACTATAAAGTTTATATATAAAGGTAAGAATGAAATGGTCTCCTCTTCACTCCAATTGTCACCATTTTACATCTTCCCCTGAACCGCTGCGTTTCCGTGAATGAGCCGCTTGATTGGCTTTCACCTGTCGACTGCTAAATATCTAGTCGTAACATTCTAACTAGGGATGTCAATTTTCACAAATTCCCATGATCGATCGTCATTTAAATTAACGATCAATTAATCGATTAATCGTTAGCCTTAATACTGCGATACTGCTGATGCCAACAGCATGACAAAACGCTATGTTCCTCACCAAATCAATGAGAATGGTTTTAAATATAAATAAAGGGCTACTAGGATTGTAAAATGTTTCGATGTGATTGATAATTAAATTATTTATAATCAAATATAACTACTAATACAACGCGTCACCAACGCCGCCTCATATGCGCTTAGAATGTGTGACTGTTGTGGACGCGCTCTTCCTGGAACAACTGCACGCGCTGAATGAATCTGCTACCGTTAATCTGGAGCACTTTCCTAGCACGTTATTTATCTAAAAGAAACGCATCCTATATGAGATTAATCAGATATAGTCAAAATAAACATATTACAAATTATATCTGCACAAAATGACGCAAATTCATGCACAAGTGAACTTGAACTAAGTTACGTGCGGTGCCATTCATTCAGAACTAACTTACTCGTGTTGTGGCTGCGCTCTTCCTGGAGCAACGTGACACTGCAACTAAACCCAAATAATTCACAATGTTTTATTACAATATTGTTCTCTTTATAATGTTATGTAATATTACGGTCCCAATAGTCATTATTAGTCGTGCACTGCCGTTTGAGCTGCGCGCGCTGAAGCTGACGCTTTACTACAGAGTTAATTCTCAAATGCATGCATCCAATATGAGATAAATCAGATATAGATAGGCATACACAAAATAAACAGTATTGCAACTTACATTTGCACAAAACAAAAGGCTGCGAATGCACACGCAAACTTATAGTCATGATGGTGTAAAATGGTCCCAATCATGACTCCGGCGCGCTCGCTTTACATGTTTCGCGGTTGAGCAGCGCACACGCGCATGAAGACCTGCTTAATCGATAAGTTGTATCGATTAAATGTATTATCGACAATTAATCGATCGTCGATTAATCGTTGACATCCCTAATTCTAACACTGTACAGTCTTTCACACTATTGCACGTTTGGCACCGCAATCCGGGGTTAACTCAACTGCACAAAAGCGTTGCTATTCATGACCCCAGGTAAAAAACAGTGCTAACCCAGCTTCTAAATTACAATTGTGAGACTTTCCTTTACCCATGGGTTAAAAGCGGAGTTTAGAACAACGATAACTCTGGGTTGAGCACAGTGTGAGAAGTCTTGGGTTTAACCACTGTAACCTGCATTGCTTGTTAGCCTTGGGCCTAATCAGGTCTGTCTTCATAGGTATGGCTTTGTAGAGTTTGAAGACACCCGTGATGCAGATGATGCCGTCTATGAGCTGAACGGTAAAGAGCTGTGTGGAGAGCGGGTCATGGTGGAGCACGCCAGAGGTCCTCGCCGAGACCGGGACAGCTATGGAGGAGGCGGCGGAGGCGGAGGAGGAGGAGGAGGAGGCGGGGGTTATTATGGTGGCGGTGGCGGCAGTGGTGGAGGAGGAGGAGGAGGTAGAGGAGAAGGACGCAGCAGTAAGTACAATAACATCAGTTATGTTGTGTCTTATCGCAGAGAGTACTTGGTTTTACATTTCTGGAAACCAGATGCTTCTAAGAGGATTTTAAGTGTAAGCATTAAGCAAGAATATATCAGAAAACTTGCTACCCAGATTTATGCTGCTTGCATGTAATTTTTTAATTTAACAAGCAATTATTAATTTCTGTATTTGCATTTATATCAAACATCATGCTGTCAATATCAACTGCTATTATTAAGCTAATGTTTTCTTTCCCCTCCTTTCTTTACGTTTTTTAGTAGGGCTGGGCGATATGGCCAAACAAATCATATCTTTCACGTTATTTCACATCTTGCCCAATGTTGCCCTACAAACAATGTTCACATTGAAGGCTATGAAAACAAATGTAGTGAACGCAACTATCTATGCTATGTGCAAAGCAAAGGGCTAAAATCACGTTACATTCTATTGTAACATTACAATAAAAAAGTGTTTTAAAGCAGAAATTAGAATCACTAAATTAAAAATTAAACTAAATAAAAACGAAGCACAGACTAAATGTTAACTGGTAATTATTACACGGCTCTGTGGAATACTTGATTCTGATTGGTCAATAGCGCCGTCCAGCGGTGTGTTATTCCTAGGGCTGTACTCAACCAAAGAAAATCTTGGTCGACTGAAGTCCTGAAATTTTCGACAAAAAATCGACTAAAATCGACTAAAAATGACGTTAAAAAAAAAAAAAGTTAAATTAATTAGATGCGCACTGTGCGCAGTACTTGGTAGCCTTGTTGTCCGCCTAAATGAATTATAAATAAACATAAACAACTAGTAGGCTATTTGCAGTATATTAAATCGTTTTTGACCTAATTATTTTGCACTGAAATGAGTCTGACACTTGAGTCTGTCGGCTCTGACAGCGCTGCATCACGTGCACCTGCGCAATATCATAGCTTATGATTTCCGAAAATAGTACTATGTTGTCAACTAGTGATATCATCACAAGAACTGTTGAGGAATATGCAACATAATTTAGACAATTATTTTTGTCATATGTTATAATAATAAGTTATAACTGTCAGACACTATCATTTCACCGTGCATGTCCTCGCACCGAGCGAGGCTGAACATGAGCTCAGCTTCGCAGCTGACACGAATAGACTATTAACTAAAGCTTTTACTCTTAATAAACACAAAAGGCACGTCCACTTTAATAAAAAAAGAATATTTATTAAACAAACCAGATCAAGAGCAGAAACTAAATAAAGTGCATAACTGAAAAATAAAGCATCCTAGGCTCAAAACTAACACAACCAACAGCACAGCGCAATTGCGCATTAGGCTCCAAATAAAAAATAAAAAAGTTAGGTTATCACACTAAAACATTGAAATATGCAAATTCTGATATGTTCATATAGCCTACTCAAAACACACAGGGCAAGCTAACGCAGACAAGTGAGCTTACCACTTTTAGATGATATGTCATGTTTGTCGTCGAGCTGTGGAAAACTTGCTTGCAAACTTTGCATTCGACCTTTTTCCTGTTATCAATTTTAACAAAATGCTGCCACACTGTCGATTTCTTTGTTGTTGACATGTTAGAAGAGGACTATTAAACGCTCTCACAATTAAATAAATAATATTCAGCATCAAACCTTCTACGCTCGACGCTCTCTCTTGGGTTGGGCTAATCCAAAAAAGGTGAAAACAAGGGGGGTGTTTTGAAGATAGACTGTTACAGTGAAACAAGGGTACTCTGAAAACACCCCCATTAGCAGTTAGTGCTTTCCACCTGATGAAATGAGCGCGCCTTAGCGCGGCAAAACTGATGAAATAAACGCGGCAGAAAATCGACCAATCAGAATTTTGGTCGAACCAGAACGTATCGACCAATTAATCGACTAATCGACTAGGACAGTACAGCCCTAGTTATTCCCAGATAACAACCGCTCAAAACAGAAAACGCAGGCTCATCCGGGTCACTGAAGTCAGCAGCGCTGTACTATACGCTCGCTAGGAACGTTTTTTCTTCGTGGAAGTTTTGCGTTTGGTGAGCCAATAAAATATGAACACTATTTTGTGTACAGTTATTTATGCCAGTCAGTATTGTGGACTATTTTGTGACTATTGTTTTGTACACTATTTGATTGAGATACAAAACGGTACAATTTTAAAACAGTTTAATCTGAAATCATTATATCTTATCCTCATAATTATTTATATGGTGAAATGCTGTGTAATAAGTGATATGACTGTATACCGTATCCCTTAATGGTCCGTCTAGTTTGAACTTGCCGCTGAAACTGCTCTCTCCGCAGAAGCTTTGCGTTTAAAGACCTAATAAAATATTTAAACTCTAAAGATCAGTATTTCATGTGTAGTAATTCACTTATGTGGCAAGTTGCCGTGTAATAAGCGGGATAATGTACATCCAGCCGGTTGTTATCTCAGAATAACCCCCTTCAGCGTGATGGAGGCGCCTCATGCTAACAATGCAAACATTTTGTGATGTAATTTTAATTTCTTTTTTAAATGTATAAAAATGCCCCTCTTAAAGTTAATGTTTAAGTGTTAGTTTTTTCCCTTTTTTTTTTTTTTTTTTTTACTGTGGTATCGAGTATCGTGTGCTTTTGGTGGTATCGACGACTATTTTTGGCATCTTGACATCCCTAGTCATAATCATGGCGCTCCTCTTCTATCGCCTGTTTGGCGGCGCTCACTCACTGAAGTCTGTGATGGATGGCGGCGACTCGCTTGTCCTCTCCTGACAGCTAAATGGAAATATTTGCATGATTTGCAAAACCACATCTTAAACATATTAAAAGCCGCAAGTATCTGTCAGAGCGTCTGATGGGGCAAGCAGTGTTAAACTATACACACGTTAACTATATATTACAAGTTGTTTTGAAACCTTTGATATAAAGCATGTCTTTAGGACACATTTGATGATTCACTTTCAGCAGCAGCTCACTCTGTATATCTATATAAACCTCATCCTATATCGTTTATAAAAAATATATTGAAATATCGTACAAACTCGATATACCACCCAGCCCTAACTTCTAGTGAAGAAACCCAAACCAGCTTCACACAGCTTTCTTGATTCCATATGTTCTCGTTATGTTGATGTAATGCTAATGAAATGTCATCTGTGAGCATTAAGCCTTTAGCCCTTTCACATCAGGGCAAGTCATTGCCAGTACTCTCTCAAAGACTGTACTTTGATTGAATTATTCAAATTAGGGGTGTAACAATATACCGTGTCACAATATATCGCAATACGAAAATGCAACAATATGTATCGTGGAGAGTGACGGTATGTATTGTGTATAGTTCACCCAAAATAAAAATTACTGTGTGAGGGGAAAAAAAATTCACGTTTTCGGAGTTTAAGTGTCAGTACTACATTACACTACTTTATATAATGTTAATAATGTATAATAATGCAGTGGGGGAATATTTGTGGGTCCTGATAAAGCCAAATGTCTTGTTACCAGTAAAAGTGGCCTACATTATTTTAAATATATCTAGCCAGTGAAAGAGTGCAAGCATATTCGTCTAAAATAGGCACCAAGTCCAAGCCTATTCATTTACACACCAAATGTAATGCCAAATTTAGTATTGCAATAATATCGTATCATGAGTTCAGAATCGTGACATGAGGGTATCGTTACACTCCTAGTTCAGATACTTGTTATATGAAACATGTTACACTTTTTATTTTGTTAGAGGGTGTTTTACACCAGTGCTTCTCAAGTCTCATCTTGAATCCCCCCCCACTGCACATTTTGCATGCCTCCCTCAGCGTACGCACCCAATTCAAGTCTTGCAGTCTCTACTGATGAGCTGGTGATTGGAGTCGGGTGTGTTCGATTAGGGACACATCCAAAATGTGCTGTGGGACAGGCTTGAGGAGCACTGCTTTATACAATGGTGTGTTTTCCCCCCATATACCATTTATTCTTTCTTCTTGCCTTTTAAGCTTGTGTTCTAGCCCAGTGGAAAGTAACCATCAACGTCCATGTTAAAGTTTAATTTGATTTCCAATTTGATTTCCACAATAACAAAGTCCTTGATGTTTCAATTTGAAAGAGTCCAGTGGGGGCTGAGGCTGAGTCCAAGTGTCGTTGTGGCTAAGATGACTACCTGACCGGTTTGGCCTTGGCCTCTTCACCTTACAATGTGTGTGTGACCTTTGCCCCTTGATGCTTTGGCTGACCTAACCGGAAGCCAAGATGACAGCAGCCTTTTGCCAATAGACCAGGGGTGATGGTGAGGAATGCCACTAGTTATTGCTATGTTGTCCATATGGAAAGCCTCTAGCCAAAATGTAATAGAAATACCTGAAATGGAGACATTGTACGGGCAAGATGTTCATGCGAGGATTTGTGAGCCTAAATATTAGACATTTAAATGTATCATGCTGCCTTTCAAAATATATTTTTTGCCCTGAACGACCTGGGAACGATTGTCTTGTTGTCAGTCTTATCAGCTTCTCTCTTATCCAAATAGTAAAGCCTTTTCTGGGAGGCAACAAACTGCTCTTGAGTCTGAACAGGTTGGCAATAAGCAACAGAGGGCAAATATGACTTGTATCCTCTCATAGGTTCTAATGTTAATTCAGTGGCGTCCATCTTTCCTTGATTTCTCTGTCATAAAAGGATGTCCCCTTCCCTTTTCTCCTGAAGGTGGTTACAGCAGCAGGAGTCGCACCGGTAGGGACAAGTACGGTCCTCCTGTTCGCACCGAGCACCGGCTCATTGTGGAGAATCTCTCCAGCCGCTGCAGTTGGCAAGACCTTAAGGTAAGGCTGGTGATATACACACATTAATGCTGACCGCATTCCTGTTTCACGTTTCTCACACCATTGCATACAAAGGGATCAATTACACTTAATGGCAACCGGTTTGAAATAACTTCCTTCTGTGAACTGATGTGGCATCATATTACAGAATGAGGCAGAAATTACTTTATTTTATAGTATTCTATACTGTGGTCATGGCTATGTCGATTGGCATTGCATTATAAATATACATTATCCTTATGAAAATACCCGACATAGATTGAAGAACACAGATTTTTCATAGTCAAGTATGTACTTTTGCAGTCACAAGCTATGTTGTGCACAGAGGTGAAGGTTGTGTTCCCTTCGCAGGACTTCATGCGCCAGGCGGGTGAGGTGACCTATGCAGACGCACACAAGGAGCGCGCCAACGAGGGAGTCATTGAGTTTCGCTCCATCTCGGACATGCAGAGAGCGCTGGACAAGCTGGATGGAACGGACATCAACGGCAGGAAGATTCGTCTGGTTGAAGACAAGCCGCGGCGTCGGCGCTCGTACTCCGGGAGCCGCTCTCGGTGAGTGCTTACCAAGTTTAACCACCAAATTTTTTATTTTTAATATTCAAGACACTTTAAAGCAGGGGTCCCCAATAGAGATGCACCGATTACAATTTTCTTGGCCGATTCCGATTTCCGATTTTTCATTAAGTTTGACCTGCCGATACCGATTTTAGCCGATTCCGATTTAATTTTTTCTAACCACTTTACAGCACACACAAATATTTATTTGATATCTTTTCTGTAATAGAACATTTTACAATTTGCATAGTTCACACACATCTAAAGTGCAGTGTTATGGAAGAACCATTTCCTTTTCACATTCAATATCCAATATTTTTTTATATATGTATTTAACAAACTAAACGTCTGTATGAAAACAGGGAATGGCAATAAAATAATATATAAATAAAAAATAAAATAATATAGCCTTGCAGTACAAAGATATTTCTCAAAGCACACACACACAGGCCTATTGCAATCACTTGTACAAACTGAATAATAAAACAAGTTTAAATGGGTACATTTTCTATAAATATTAGTCTTCGTTTTCTTTTCTGACATAGCCTACTCTAGTTCTTGTTAAAACACGCAAAGTCTGTGCATTTTGGGCACTTTTTTGGTGAAACCCTATTTAAGCTATTTTGTCCATCAAAAGTGTGCTTTCCCTTTAATTGAGCGTGAGCAGTGCAGCAAATGGACTCGGCGCCGAAACACGCGCTTCACTGCTCACGATGCTCCTGCTTGACGCTCACGCGCTGCTCCTGCTCCCGTTGTCAATGCACTCATTGATTAACATGCACTCTGAAAAAAAATACGCGCTTGCGGTCTGAACGGACGTAATTCACGAGGTTTTCTACATGTGTGTACCGTGTGCACGTGTGATGCTGATGTTGCGCGATGTTAATCATGCGGCGCCCGAGTGCATTTGACCGGCATAAAATCGGCATTTGTCAGACTGACCGGCCGGTCGCCGGTCACGGCCGATCACGTGAAAATCGGCCAATTCCGGTCACCAGCCGATCAATCGGTGCATCTCTAGTCCCCAACCCCTGGGCCGCGTACCGGTCCGTGGGACATTTGGTACCGGGCCGCACAGAAAGAATAAATAACTTACCGTATTGTCCGGACTATAAGTTGCTCCGGAGTATAAGTCGCATCAGTCAAAAAATGCGCCATGAAGAAGAAAAAACATAGCCTAAGTCGCATTTATTTAGAAATTTATTTCACACAAAAAAAAAAAGTTATGGACGTGACAGTTCTCCGTTACGGACGCGAGCGCTCTGAAAGCGGCACTAAAAGACTGCTTTTAAAATTTTCACTGAGACCTCAAACAGAAAGCACAAAGCCTGTCTTTAAATTTAATTTAGTTTTGTATTAATTGTATCTTAATTTTAATCAATGTTTCATCAACTAATTGCTTGGATTTAATAAATAAGAAGTAAATATATTAGAAAATAGATCATCAGGACACGGAGGTGCCGACGCGTGAACTGGAGCTCGTCTCCTAAATGAACCGAAACTCAGCGTATAAGGGAGCCTACTTGCCTCACAGACCTGAGACATATATAGAAAGCTTGAAATGTCTACTTTTAAAAAGAACAATTCAAAATGAAAGAAAAGTGACTGTTCTCTGCTTTTGTAATTCGTATGAAATGTGCATTTCTCTCTGGCGCGTTCACTACATGTGAAGATCGCAAGTCAGCATCGTCAACTTCATCTTTGCAGCCGACACTGACACAGAAAACACTTGTTTATTAGTAAACAATTAAAATGTCTCCTGCTATATTTTACATATTCATAATCATTAATTTGTGACAGCTTTTAGGTGCTTTATTCACCCTTACATGTTACATGAACGCATCAGCACCGAAAACATGGAGATTTTTTTCTTTTGGGGGGCATTTTGTTTGTGTTCAGGCTTTCTCAGTTGTCTTTAGGCGCGATGTTACGAGGACGCTGCTAATAAAGTTGCGAGTAGGCCTACACATTGGATTCACGTTTATTATTTTTTTATGCCAGTTGTATCATTTTATTTTGTTGTATTTATCCGCCACACCTGAAAGGCAGGTCCGTGAAAATATTGTCTGATATTAAACCGGTCCGTGGTGCAAAAAAGGTTGGGGACCGCTGCTTTAAAGCTTTGCTAGGATTGGGAAATCATCTTGCTGGGCACTAGGAGTGAAACGATACCCTCATGTCACGGTTCGATACATATCACGATACTGAACTCACGATACCATATTGCGATACTCCAAGACATATGATAAAAGGTTAACAAAAAATGTACTGTTGATTTAAAATGCAAAAGTTTGTGGCTGTAAATGAAGAGGCTTGGACTTGGTGCTGGAAACCCAAAGCTCAGGACAATAGAGACACCAGAATAACAATATTCATGATTCTGAAGCTGAAGCTGAAAATACAGGATTATTTTAGATGAATATGCTTGCACTCTGTCAATGACTAGATATATTTAAAATATAGGCCACTTTTCAGGACCCACAAATATTCCCCCATTGCATTATATATTATATTCAACATTTATATACAGTAGTGTAATGTAATACTGACACTAAAACTACATTTTTTTAACTATACACAATACATACTGTCACTCTCCACGATACATATTGTTGCATTTTTGTAGTGCGATATATTGTGCCATCATTTATTGCTGGTTATTACTTTAAAGTTGACCTATTTTGCAAAGTTCACTTTTCCATTGTTGTTGGACATAATTGTATCCGCAGTGCGTACACAACCACTCTCTTATGATAATCCATTCACTCCGTTTGTAATGTGCCCAATAAATCAGAAAGTGTCTCTAAATGAGACATTCAGGAATGCATGTGTTGAGCAGTAGAACAGGCCCCGCCCACACCGACCCTATTAGCATAGCTCCTCCCCTGATTGAGCTGCACACAGTCTGCCATGTTTAACTCCTCGCCAGAGCATTCAAGTACATTCATGGTCAAGAGCAGCGAGTGATCATGTTTCTCTTCTGTTGTTTGATTCACATTAACAGCATAGACAGCAGCAGGTACTGTATATCAGGCCGCTCTCACTTTAACACACCGGTCTAATATACACATACGACGACTTCCTTTTTTAATGGCTTTTTTCTCTCCCATCTTATATTCACTGGACAAACAGTCCTGCCTCATACTGAATGCTGCTAAGATAAGAGCCGCAGTATTTACACTTACAGTTGACTCTGCATATAATGCTGGTATAGGAGTGCGTTAACAAGCTATTCTTTTCTTTTTCCCCCAGGTCTCGTAGCCGGCGTCGTTCTCGTAGTAGGAGTCGGCGTAGCAGCCGTTCTCGGAGCAACTCGAGATCTCGCTCAAGGTAGGAATAAATAATGAAATTGATTTAAATGTGAGTAGTTGTTTGTTTTTCCTTTCCCTTCAGCTTCTGATTGTCTTTTGTAGGTCTCGCTCTCGCCGACGCCGCTCCCGCTCCAGGTCCCGTTCCAAGTCAGGACACAAGTCTCGCTCCAAGTCTCCGTCGAGCAAGTCTCGCTCGCGCAACCGTAAATCTCGTTCTCGCTCCCGCACACACAAATCCCGCAGTCGATCAACCAGTCGCAAGTCTCGCTCCCGCTCAGACGAGCGCAAGTCCCGGTCTAAGAGCACTTCTAAAGTGAAGTCGGATCGCGGGCGGTCCCAGGAGAAGCCGGTCAGCAAGAAGTCCCGGAGCAGATCTGCTTCTCCTGTGGAGAATGGCGACGGGGGGCGTCCCAAGTCCAAGTCTGCTTCCCGCTCTCCAACACCTCAGGCTGGGAAGTCTCCAGACAGGCATTCACGCTCCCACTCAAAGTCTGGCTCGCGCTCCAAATCCCGCTCCCGCTCCCGCTCCCGCTCCAGATCCAAGTCCCAAGACTAGTTTTAAGTGCCGTCTGAATTTTTTTTGTTTTTTTTTTTTTGTTTTGTTTTTCTTCCCCTCCCTCCTCTTTAGGAGTCCAGTTTTCCGGGATAGTTTTCTAATGGTAATGATGGGATCCAGGTCCAAGTTATTGCATTAGTTTTAACTTACCCATCTTCAACAGAGTGAATCATAGCTTCGATATTTTATATACGTACCAATGGCATGAGAATAATTAATTGATTTAATTTAGTGTGCTGCATGTCGATCTTTTTATAAACCATGATCCGCTGTGCCGTGGCTGGGAAAGGCCTCTCTCTCGGCAGCGGAACGACGGGCCGCACCGTCCTGTGGCTTAGAAAGTGCTAACCGTTATCTGAAAAATCAACGTTTCCTTTTCTTCATTTAATTAATTGAAAACTGTCTGATTTTGTTTTATTAAAATTTACAATCTATTTCACTGTTGGTGTTTTGTTTTTAATGGTGTTTTGTTTTTAATGCTGTTTTTACCAAAACTCATTGTGAAGGGCTATACCAAAGATAACACGATGCTGAATTTTAAATTAATCATTTTAATAGGTGAATAGGGAAGTCCACAACTACAATGATGATGACACAGATGAACAATATCATTGCAATCATTCCAGATTTGTTTTTCCCAGCTGATGAATGATAAAAACATTGACAGCCAATCAGAATCCAGCATTAAGCTTTAAAAGAACTCAAGTCTTTAAACCAAAATATGAAGAGGTGACCCTCTTCACTGCTGAAGCCTGATCTCTGTCTGCCTAGAGTTTGTGGTGCACTAGTCGGTCCCTAATCATGGAACCCAGTCGATCTGATTGGCTGTTCAGCTTCAAGTGCATGAGAACAAAAATATCAAAATATTAGATATCAGCAAAATTTCACAATTCTCAATACCAACTTCGATACCACAAGAGAATATCTGACAAATGGAAGTTTTATAAAAAAAAAGTCCTTATTTACTGAAGACAAGTGAATGGTTAATACAATTTAAAAAAATATAAAAAAAAGCTATATAATAAAAAGTGTACAATAAAATAAAAGTGCTTTAAGATTTTCAAGTTTTTTCACCTTATTTTTAATGTAAGAGCGAGTGCGGCCATTAGTACCTCGTGTCGAGACTTCTGGTCTCATCCGCTTCCAGTTCATTTAGCTGTACAACAGTCCGTAATGCTGTGTGTTATTGCGAACCTGTTTCTCATATTTAGGGCCCAAGCCCTGGGAGGTGAGCAGGCCTAATGTTTTTCTAAGGATTAGTATTTGTGTTCAAGGTTTCAGGGGCTTTTGGGGCCTTTAACGTTTTCAAAAACTGATCATTGATCGAAGGCCTCATTGATCTGATCAGAGTATAAAGTTCATCTCTGTGAAAAAGAAAGCCTGTAATATTTAAAATAGTTTGTGTTCATGAATGTGTGTGAGCACGAGTGTGTCTATCCACACATGCAACAGCATAAATACTGTTAAGGAAGTCTGTAGTAGACTAATTTACACACACACACACACACACACGTGTTTTCATGTTTTATGTGGATTTTCTATAGAAATAATGATTTGTTTTACTGTACAAATTATATCCCCTAATCTGAAACCTACCATTACAGAAAATGTTCTGCATTTTTACGTTTAAAAACAAACAACAACAAAAACAACACACCTTTAGTATGATTTACAAGCTGTTTTCATCGTGGGGACCAAAAAAAAGTCCCCATAAGATCAATAAGCAGGCGAGTTTGATCAAGGTTGGTGCTAAACTGCAGGAAAATAGAAGTGGAGTCTTCTCCAGTCTGCCCCTCCTCTATACTCACCAAACACCAAGAGGTGTGTGCGTCCGTCCAGCTCTCCGTGATCTCCCTCACCTGTAAAACCAGAGGTGGACGAAGTACACAACTTCCTTACTTACTCCGTTACAAGTAAAAGATGTAAAGACTGATTCTTAAGTAAAAGTACAGAAGTACTCGTTTTTAAAAATACTTAAGTATCAAAAGTAAAAAGTAAATGTCAGTGCATTGTTTTATTATTGTTGTATGTAATACTTAAAGTGCCGTATGCCTCTGAATCTACGCCTGCCTACCCTCATATCAATATCACATTTATTTCTAGAGCACAGTTCCAGTAGTGGGATTGAATGTGAGATTGAATAAGTCACTCAATAACGTCCACAATGGTTTCCGACACCCAAATGGCTGTTCCCTCAAATATTGCCCTATTTAAAGTTTTTTGGCTTTTAGTATGAATATGTTAGCTTTACTGTTATCTATAAGCTAGTGTGCTCCAAAAAAGTGACAAAATTCGCATTTAGAAAACCAAACCCAACATTGAAAATGAAAATCAGGTTTATGTCAGAATCCAATGTCAGATTGACGTTGATCTCCAACGTTGGACAGACGTTGTATTGTGGTTGAAAATGAAAATCGGGTTGACGTCAGAAACCAACATCAGTCGAGTTCTGACGTCAACCCGACTTTTATTTTCAATCAATATCCAACGTCAATCTGACGTCGGGTTCTGATGTCAATCAGATGCAGGGTTCTGACGTCAACCCGACTTTCATTTCCAACCAAAATGCAACCCCTGCAACCAAAATCATCCACTGACTGATGTTACTTTCTACTCAAGGACCTTGACAGAATTGTAGTGGAGTAAAAAGTATGATATTTGTCTTTCAAATGTAGTGAAGTTAAAGTAAAAAGTTTCCAGAAAAAATAATACTCAAGTAAAGTACAGATACTCAAAAAGTGTACTTAAGTACAGTAGTCAAGTAAATGTACTTTGTTACTGTCCACCTCTGTGTAAAACAAGGAAGGTCTTCATTACTAAGCTTTACTCATTCTTCAAAGTCTATTTGAACTGCATACTCATCTGTATTCTCCATTCTGCTCAGTGCTGTTAATAAAGCTCACATTTCAATGTATTTCTTTGTGTCTGGATCTGCATTCTGTAACAGGTAACACTTTACAATAAGGCTTTATTAGTTAATTCACGATAGTTAACATAAACTGACAATGAACAATACTTCTAAAGCAGTTATTAACCTGGGTTAATGTTAAATTCAACATTTAATAACACATTATTAAATTCAAAAGGATTTAATGGACCTGAGCTAACATGAACTAACAATGATCAGTTGTATTTTTTTAAACTAATGTTAACAGAGTAACTATGGTAACAAATGTAGCTTTTGCTCATTGTTAATGTTGGTTAATGCATTAACTGACTTTACCTTATTGTAAAGTGTTACCTATTGTTCTTTATAATTCTTTATAACACTTGAATCAGTTTAAAACATTTGTTTACTTTATGAAGTTTTTGTGTCTATTACTTTATTGGATTTAAATATAATTTAGAGTTCTTTTTGTTTTAAGAAAAAAAAAAAAAAAAACATGTTATTGTTTGAAAACGCTTATTTCAATATCGTGATAATACCATATATATATATTAGGTCATTTGTAATTTTACTTATAATGGCAGTAATTCTGAATTTACAGATTTAACAAATAAAAGCAATTGCATATTCAAATGACTAATTATCCCATGCTTTATTTTATTTGTCACAGTTATTTTTTTTAAATTAATTTTAATATCTTTGTAACTGTGAAGATGTTTCATTCAAAAGGAATCGATAAAACTAAACTCTATAATAATGATGTGGCCGAGACACAAACTGAAGAGAGATATTCAAGCTCTACTACTATGATGTCACAGAGACATTCTCTAGAACTCTCCTGAGCAAAAGTCCCACAAAGACTCAATCCTGAGGAGACTTTACTCAGAGTTTGAGGAGAGAAGACTGAACACATTTACAGTCCTGAGAGAACATGGAGAACATACGAGCAACAGCCTTTGACGTGTTTGATGAAGCACGTTTAATGGGCGAACACACTGACATGATCATCAAGTCCAATGACAGAGAATTTCAGGTGCACAAGATCATCATGTGTGGCTGCAGCTCCTACTTTAGGTGAGAAGAAGCATTTGAACTGCAATTGTGTGCAAATTACCTAGAAATGATTATAATTATATACATAATTTCCACTGCCAACATTATACTGTTGAAACTGCCTAAGTCCAAATATATAAATGCATGAAAATGAATGAGTGTATTGCCAGAAAAATGAGTGTAACTATGATATCTAGGAAATTTGATTCTGGAAGTGGCTATGAATGAAGTTGTACCCAGCATTTCAGATTTAATATAGGAAACTAATCTGTTTCTCTAAGTAAATCTGGCTGAAATTAAAATGTAAATAACGAAAAGTAATTTTATATATGCTCATTATTAATGTCTGTATTTCTTTGTCAAATTTGTTCGCAGGGCTCTTTTCTCCAACAACTGGAGCAGCCCAGCACAACTTTTCTGTGAAATTCAAGGAATATCCCGAGACATCATGCCTCTTATTATCCAGTATGCGTACACAAGATCTGTGCTCATTACTGAAGAGAATGTGGTGGAGCTCTTGGTGGCGGCTGAAATGATCTCAGTCTCAGGTCTTATAGATTCCTGCTGTCAGTTCCTGGAGTCAGAGTTATGCCCAGAGAACTGCATTGGCATCTGCAGGTTTACAGAGGACGTTTCCTCCTGCTCAAAGCTCCACTGTAAAGCACAGCACTTCATCCTGCAGCACTTTGAGGAGGTTCTGCACGTCCCTGAGGAGTTCCTGGAGCTCTCCCTGGAGCAGCTGGAGGAGATCATTGGTGAGGATGAGCTGAATGTCAGACAGGAGGAGCTGGTTTTTGAAGCCGTCCTCCACTGGATTAATCATGCACCAGAAAACAGGAGGCGACACATTGCCGTGCTTCTGCCAAAGGTAAAACAGAGATTTTTGTCTTGTTTTTAATTACAAATATCTTAAAACTCTTAAAATCGAGATACATTTTCTGCTATTATTTTAATGTTAGTTAAATGTTAGAAATTTTGCCATTTTGGAAATCCTTTTTGGTTGTTGAACACCATATAACTGCTTAGTAACAGTCTTGCAACAGTCTCTGAAAGTCTGAACTCTCCCTTGTGCTTCAGGTTCGATTGGGGTTGATGTCCTCAGACTACTTCATCAATAATGTGAAGTGCAATGCGTTAGTGATGGAGAATGAAGCCTGCATGCCTGTTATCATCAATGCAATGAAGACTTTGTTTGACCTCAACATGGATGAACCCACCAACTCAGAACTCATGCATCAACTGACACGTCCACGTCTGCCCTCATCGATCCTATTGGCCATCGGAGGATGGAGCGGCGGCAATCCCACCAATGAGATTGAGGCATACGATGTGAAGGCAGACTGCTGGGTCAGTGTGACTCAAGAGGACGAGCGTCCCAGAGCCTATCATGGGACAGCAGTCCTGGATGAGTTTGTCTACTGTATTGGTGGTCTTGACCATGTGGAGTATTTCAACAGCGTGAGGAAATTCAGTCTTATCACTCAGACTTGGCATGAGGTGAGTAATGCTGTAGGTCAACATGTAACTTTAATTTAGCTTCCTTCACAAAACAGTATTGTGGTACAGTGATGGTACCGGATAGTACTTTGATATGGACCATAGTGCTGAATGATGTGCTGTACTCCACATTACTTCAAAGAATACCACTGTATTACCGTAGTACATGTCTAAAAAGTGGTAAAACCATGTTACATTTTTGTTTGTGTTCCATCAATTGTTGTAGCTTTGTATAATATAATATAATATAATATAATATAATATAATATAATATAATATAATATAATATAATATAATATAATATAATATAATATAATAAACCAGAGTTACCATCATGATTTTGTCAAAAAGTACCATTAAAAAAAATATAATAGTATTATTGTATTTATTTGCAACTGATAGGACAGAACCAGTGAGATGGTGTATTGGTGTGTCCGCACACTGATGTATTTGGTGTGTTGTAGGTGGCCCCCATGTATGAACGCCGCTGCTATATTAGTGTTGCTGTTCTGGACGGGCTCATTTATGCCATTGGTGGTTTTGATGGACAACAACGGCTTAAAACAGTAGAGCGCTACGATCCAAACACCAATCAGTGGACAATGATGGCACCCATGAATGAACAAAGGAGTGACGCCAGCGCCACCTCACTGCAGGGCAGGGTAAGAGCACTTACCCATGATCCCTCACTCTTCTGCTGGAGACTCTTAATGCCTGTAAAGCATGAAGGAAAGGGGGAATAGAGATATGGCATAAGGAATAGTGTTAATATGGAAAGTAATATCATAACATTTAAAGTGTTTTAAACACTGGTTTTCTGATCAATCTGTGATGATTGTGCACAAACATCATGCATGTTATATTTGTGTCTGTCAGATTTATATCTGTGGTGGTTTTACTGGGACCGAGTGTCTCTCCTCTGCTGAGAGCTTCAACCCTGAAACAAACCAGTGGACTCTCATCGCTCCCATGAGTAGCCGCCGCAGTGGTGTTGGTGTGATCGCTTATGCAGATCTAGTGTATGCTGTGAGTATTAAACACAGTGTTATAGTTTTAATTAACTATGATAACCATGACACAAATACAGAAATATGGAACAATCACAGTTTAAAGGTTGCACTTCTGTAAATGCATGCATGGATGTGCATATACAAATGCTCAGATTACATAAATAAAGAGTGTATTTATTTAAAGGTTGGTGGTTTTGATGGCGCCAGTCGTTTGCGGTGTGCGGAGGCCTACAATCCGCTCACTAACATCTGGAGTGATGTTGCATCAATGTACATCCCACGCAGCAACTTTGGCATTGAGGTGAGATGTGGACAGTTAATATCTGTCTCTGGTGAAACTATGAAATAACATTACAGTAATGATTTGATGATAATGAATATGGGGGAATTATTATTTTTTGGTTCCATATTGAGAATAATTGGAAAGTTGCACCCTAACATTGTTGAAGGCTTCAATGATCAATGTGTGTCAAAACATTCTAACTATGTTTATTAATGTCAAGTTAAAGACTTTAGCTGTACATTACTTATTTTACTTTTTACTTTCCTCAAAATCCCAGGTAGTTAATGGTCAGTTGTTTGCTGTCGGAGGCTATAATGGATTCAGCACCAGCTCTGATGTGGAGTGCTACGATGAGAAGACAGATCAATGGTAACTTCCACAAACACTAAATCTCACAGATATTTTCACACTGCATTAGATATAAGTGGAAGTCTCTAAGTCTAATACAGACTATATTTCATTGCATTCCTTGCATCTGTTTTCTACACAGGTTTGATGCAGATGAAATGGCCATTTCCCGCAGTGCTCTGAGCTGTTGTGTAGCATCAGGATTGCCTAACATGGCACAGTATGCTGCCCTACGAGACACCAGACACAAGACGAGCCTGGCAGTGAATGATCTCCTTCTAGCAGATCTGACAGTCTGACTACAAATGGAGAGTCATGTTTCCTGAATAAATGCATTCAAAAAAGAGGCTGTCTTCTAAATGTTAATCTTTCTCTCAGGTGGTGTTGTTCATTTAAAGAATGAAACCTTGCAAGGGATCTCTACAGCTCAACAAACCAACATATAATATTGAGAATTCTGTTTACTGAGTAAACTATTTATTGCTTTATTAAACTTTGTATGAATTACTGTAATTTGCTGGTTTCTTTTATATGATTATACATTGTGTATGATTGATTTAACTCATAGATAGTCTTTGCTAAAGAAGCATTGATTATGTGATGTTTTTATTACTATAGGCAAAATCGACACATGGAAATATAACTTTTGTGTTACGTTAAACAGTCGAGCCTATACAATCATTTTTGCAGTGTCATTATTGACTATATTAATAATAACGGTGTCATTAATAATTATTATTATTATAGATACGCACACATGCACACAGTCATATATACATTCTCAGTCTGAACAAATAACTATTTATCAATTAAATATAAACAAACACACTAAATATTAGCAAAATATTCAACAAGGCGTGAATACAGATATCTGCAGAAGCACCAAATCCATCATAATTAGCCTATGGATTATATATTTCTACTTCCACGTGACCCAATTTTCCAAACCAAATATATTTCATATCTACCTAAATGTATATGAAACATGAGTAGAAGGGTCCCATACTTGGCTGTAAAAGGCCGTTTAGTTCCATCTAGTGTTTGAGATATTACCGTGCATTGGCACTGTTTTGGTTCAGACAGACAGACCTCACTTTCTGTATTTTTAAATATGGTGGAGAAAAGCATGAAAATGTTGTGGCTTCACAGACAGGCAACATCAGCTTACTTAGAGCTCAAACTTGACTTCTTGAACAAGTGCAGTAACGTGAGACTGCAGCAGGTTAAACCTCCTTAGCAGTCTGAGATTTCTCCCTGGAGTTTGTCCCATTGTTGGTGGCTGGACGACCCCTCCTAAGAACCAGCGCCAGCATCATGATAACAAACTCAGCCGTAGAGATACTTTGAGAGCCTTTGGGCATCCAAGCTACCATCAGTCCATGCTTAGAGGTAGGAATGGGTTTGAAAGCATTAATTCTGTCTAAGAGGGCAGAGAATTCAGAAGATAGACTCCAGGGCTTTGTGCTGTCTGGAATGAAATCTCCTGGGACACGCAGAGTCTGGCCGTACACAAACTCTGCCAAGGAAGTTTGTAGGTCCTCCTTTGGAGCCGTTCGCAGGCCCAGCAGGACCCAGGGTAGCCGCTCAATCCATCTGTCATCCGTCAGACTGGCCCTTGGTGCAGTTTTGAGAGAGTGATGAAAGCATTAACAAAGGCCATTGGCCTGAGGGTGGAAGGCCGTAGTATGGTGAAGCTGCACACCTAGGATTTCGAGCCACCTCTGTCCACAACTCAGATGTTCATTGAGGGCCACAGTCCGAAGATATGTCTGATGGTGTGCCGAAACGCGTAACCCAAGTGTCGATTTAGGCCCGTGCTACCTCCGCCACTGGCGTTGAGGCCAATGATACTGCTTCGATCCACATTAGTTAGAAGGTGAGTAAACCCCGGGGAGGGGAACAGTGGACCCACCAGGTTGATGTTAACATGGTCAAAACATTGCTCTGGTACCATAAAAGTTTCCAGTGGCGCTTTGATGTGTCTCTTCACTTTACCCCATTGACATGACACACAAGCTGAAACCCAGTTTCGAACATCCTTTTTCAATCCATGCCACACAAACTTTGAGGAGAGGTGTACGAGGGTGGCTTTCGGAGACATCACTCCGTGACATCAGACATCAGACCAATGTGCTTGACGGTCAGATAGGCCAACACTTCATGGATGAAAAGCGCATGGCAGAACGAGTGAAGGAGGCGAGCTGAATGAAAATGCACATTCACTCTCTGACAGCAGATGGCGCTCATATTTCCATGAATGGGAGAAGGTGCACTCTGCAATATGGTGGAATTCCTAAAGAGCAAATCACCAGTTAGTAAATTCTTCACATCAACACAGCTGCCCTCAGAAGCTGCGGTGTTGCCAGAGATAGCCAATGTTTTGGAGACATGCACTTAGAATTGAACATGCATATTGACTGTTCCAGGGAAAAATACTAGTGTTCTGACTATTTAAGTAGTCATTTAATTTTGGTTTTATTTAATTGGTTAAGATGCATCATGTGACTTAGGTTAGAGGTCGTGGTGGCCATCTTAGTTTTCACTTCACCACAGCAGTGATGCAGCAGCAGATGTCTCTCTGATAAAAGATATATTCTTCTGTTATTTCATGCCAAAGAGGCCATCGTCTGTAAGTTTGTTTATTTAATATCATCCATGTTAAAAAAAGAGTATTTCATAGGATTTAAGAAAACATTTGCTGTACATTTTCAAAGAAGATTATTGTTATCTTTCTTACAATTTACTTTTATTCATACTTAATACTTAACGTACATTTTCTGTTTGTATTGTAGTTTCACAAAAATGTACGTTGTGGGACTAAAGATTTCTAAGTAAAACACCGAAAAAGAACTTCTTTGGTTTCGACTTTTTCTTCAACCCTCATCCTGTTTAACTATCTGTTGAGGTGCAACATACTTGCATCAGGGACAGAATAACTAGCTTTAACTATTAAGGCACAAGATTTATTGTTCTTGTTTCTTAAGCTCCTTTCATACCATTTATGGGATGGTTTACATCAGGTGTTGGTTTGAAGGGTTACTTAAGGCAAGTAGCTCTAAGATTCTGGATTTACCCATTCAAACAGATAGAACTTGATCTTAGCTGCCCTGACATTGTAAAACCAAGTGAACTGACTTTCATTGAAAGGTTCTCTGCCACAACAAATAAACCATTAAGATTTATGAGTTCTTACCATCAGCACACTGTTGCAGTCCTGTAATTCATACTCAAAGATGAGCACTTTTGACTCAGGATCCTGACCAACAACAGGACATCCACCTAAAGACAGACCCGTTAGCTGGATCAACTGACCATTGCTGAAAAGGTCCTGCTGGACCTCTACAAGAACCCAATTCTCGTCACATTGAACCGCTACGCTGCTGGGAGTCACGGGTTGCCTCAACTGGAACCGAAAACGTGCATTTGTGAAACATTACATTATGCGCATACATATTATGTGTTCAGTCTATAGAGTGTTGCAGGTATGACACCAGAACCCAGAAGACCAAGTCACAGCTGGTTCCTTCAGGATTTTCCTATGATACTTTGCTGTTCTGTTCTTAGCTGGTGTGTGGTGAGAGCTCTGTCTCCACCTATAGCTGGTGTGTGGTGAGAGCTCTGTCTCCACCTATAGCTGGTGTGTGTGTGAGAGCACTGTCTCCACCTATAGCTGGTGTGTGGTGAGAGCACTGTCTCCACCTATAGCTGGTGTGTGTGTGAGAGCACTGTCTCCACCTATAGCTGGTGTGTGGTGAACGCACTGTCTCCACCTATAGCTGGTGTGTGGTGAACGCACTGTCTCCACCTATAGCTGGTGTGTGGTGAGAGCACTGTCTCCACCTATAGCTGGTGTGTGGTGAGAGCACTGTCTCCACCTATAGCTGGTGTGTGGTGAGAGCACTGTCTCCACCTATAGCTGGTGTGTGGTGAGCGCTCTGTCTCCACCTATAGCTGGTGTGTGGTGAGAGCACTGTCTCCACCTATAGCTGGTGTGTGGTGAGAGCACTGTCTCCACCTATAGCTGGTGTGTGGTGAGCGCTCTGTCTCCACCTATAGCTGGTGTGTGGTGAACGCACTGTCTCCACCTATAGCTGGTGTGTGGTGAGAGCACTGTCTCCACCTATAGCTGGTGTGTGTGTGAGAGCACTGTCTCCACCTATAGCTGGTGTGTGGTGAGAGCACTGTCTCCACCTATAGCTGGTGTGTGGTGAGCGCTCTGTCTCCACCTATAGCTGGTGTGTGGTGAACGCACTGTCTCCACCTATAGCTGGTGTGTGGTGAGAGCACTGTCTCCACCTATAGCTGGTGTGTGTGTGAGAGCACTGTCTCCACCTATAGCTGGTGTGTGGTGAGAGCACTGTCTCCACCTATAGCTGGTGTGTGGTGAGAGCACTGTCTCCACCTATAGCTGGTGTGTGGTGAGAGCACTGTCTCCACCTATAGCTGGTGTGTGGTGAGAGCACTGTCTCCACCTATAGCTGGTGTGTGGTGAGAGCACTGTCTCCACCTATAGCTGGTGTGTGGTGAGAGCACTGTCTCCACCTATAGCTGGTGTGTGGTGAGCGCTCTGTCTCCACCTATAGCTGGTGTGTGGTGAACGCACTGTCTCCACCTATAGCTGGTGTGTGGTGAGAGCACTGTCTCCACCTATAGCTGGTGTGTGTGTGAGAGCACTGTCTCCACCTATAGCTGGTGTGTGGTGAGAGCACTGTCTCCACCTATAGCTGGTGTGTGGTGAGAGCACTGTCTCCACCTATAGCTGGTGTGTGTGTGAGAGCACTGTCTCCACCTATAGCTGGTGTGTGTGTGAGAGCTCTGTCTCCACCTATAGCTGGTGTGTGGTGAGAGCACTGTCTCCACCTATAGCTGGTGTGTGGTGAGCGCTCTGTCTCCATCTATAGCTGGTGTGTGGTGAGAGCTCTGTCTCCACCTATAGCTGGTGTGTGTGTGAGAGCACTGTCTCCACCTATAGCTGGTGTGTGGTGAGAGCACTGTCTCCACCTATAGCTGGTGTGTGGTGAGCGCTCTTGTCTCCACCTATAGCTGGTGTGTGGTGAGCGCTCTTGTCTCCACCTATAGCTGGTGTGTGGTGAGAGCACTGTCTCCACCTATAGCTGGTGTGTGTGTGAGAGCACTGTCTCCACCTATAGCTGGTGTGTGGTGAGCGCTCTTGTCTCCACCTATAGCTGGTGTGTGGTGAGAGCACTGTCTCCACCTATAGCTGGTGTGTGGTGAGAGCACTGTCTCCACCTATAGCTGGTGTGTGGTGAACGCACTGTCTCCACCTATAGCTGGTGTGTGGTGAGAGCTCTGTCTCCACCTATAGCTGGTGTGTGTGAGAGCACTGTCTCCACCTATAGCTGGTGTGTGTGTGAGAGCACTGTCTCCACCTATAGCTGGTGTGTGGTGAGCGCTCTTGTCTCCACCTATAGCTGGTGTGTGGTGAGAGCACTGTCTCCACCTATAGCTGGTGTGTGTGTGAGAGCACTGTCTCCACCTATAGCTGGTGTGTGGTGAGCGCTCTTGTCTCCACCTATAGCTGGTGTGTGGTGAGAGCACTGTCTCCACCTATAGCTGGTGTGTGTGTGAGAGCACTGTCTCCACCTATAGCTGGTGTGTGGTGAGAGCACTGTCTCCACCTATAGCTGGTGTGTGGTGAGAGCACTGTCTCCACCTATAGCTAGTGTGTGGTGAGCGCACTGTCTCCACCTATAGCTAGTGTGTGGTGAGAGCTCTGTCTCCACCTATAGGTGGTGTGTGGTGAGAGCTCTGTCTCCACCTATAGGTGGTGTGTGGTGAGAGCACTGTCTCCACCTATAGGGGGTGTGTGGTGAGAGCACTGTCTCCACCTATAGCTGGTGTGTGTGTGAGAGCACTGTCTCCACCTATAGCTGGTGTGTGTGTGAGCGCACTGTCTCCACCTATAGCTAGTGTGCGGTGAGCTTACTGTCTCCACCTATAGCTGGTGTGTGGTGAGAGCTCTGTCTCCACCTATAGGTGGTGTGTGGTGAGAGCACTGTCTCCACCTATAGGGGGTGTGTGGTGAGAGCACTGTCTCCACCTATAGCTGGTGTGTGTGTGAGAGCACTGTCTCCACCTATAGCTGGTGTGTGTGTGAGCGCACTGTCTCCACCTATAGCTAGTGTGCGGTGAGCTTACTGTCTCCACCTATAGCTGGTGTGTGGTGAGAGCTCTGTCTCCACCTATAGGTGGTGTGTGGTGAGAGCACTGTCTCCACCTATAGGTGGTGTGTGGTGAGCGCTCTGTCTCCACCTATAGCTGGTGTGTGTGTGAGAGCACTGTCTCCACCTATAGCTGGTGTGTGTGTGAGAGCACTGTCTCCACCTATAGCTGGTGTGTGGTGAACGCACTGTCTCCACCTATAGCTTGTGTGTGGTGAGAGCACTGTCTCCACCTATAGCTGGTGTGTGGTGAACGCACTGTCTCCACCTATAGCTGGTGTGTGTGTGAGAGCACTGTCTCCACCTATAGCTGGTGTGTGCTGAGAGCTCTGTCTCCACCTATAGCTGGTGTGTGGTGAACGCACTGTCTCCACCTATAGCTGGTGTGTGTGTGAGAGCTCTGTCTCCACCTATAGCTGGTGTGTGGTGAGCGCTCTGTCTCCACCTATAGCTGGTATGTGCTGAGAGCTCTGTCTCCACCTTTAGCTGGTGTGTGGTGAGCGCACTGTCTCCACCTATAGCTGGTGTGTGGTGAGAGCACTGTCTCCACCTATAGCTGGTATGTGCTGAGAGCTCTGTCTCCACCTTTAGCTGGTGTGTGGTGAGCGCACTGTCTCCACCTATAGCTGGTGTGTGGTGAGCGCACTGTCTCCACCTATAGCTGGTATGTGCTGAGAGCACTGTCTCCACCTATAGCTGGTATGTGCTGAGAGCTCTGTCTCCACCTATAGCTGGTGTGTGGTGAGCGCTCTGTCTCCACCTATAGCTGGTATGTGCTGAGAGCTCTGTCTCCACCTTTAGCTGGTGTGTGGTGAGCGCACTGTCTCCACCTATAGCTGGTGTGTGGTGAGAGCACTGTCTCCACCTATAGCTGGTGTGTGCTGAGAGCTCTGTCTCCACCTTTAGCTGGTGTGTGGTGAGCGCACTGTCTCCACCTATAGCTGGTGTGTGGTGAACGCACTGTCTCCACCTTTAGCTGGTGTGTGGTGAGCGCTCTGTCTCCACCTATAGCTGGTATGTGCTGAGAGCTCTGTCTCCACCTATAGCTGGTGTGTGGTGAGCGCACTGTCTCCACCTTTAGCTGGTGTGTGGTGAGCGCTCTGTCTCCACCTATAGCTGGTATGTGCTGAGAGCTCTGTCTCCACCTATAGCTGGTGTGTGGTGAGCGCTCTGTCTCCACCTATAGCTGGTATGTGCTGAGAGCTCTGTCTCCACCTATAGCTGGTGTGTGGTGAGCGCACTGTCTCCACCTTTAGCTGGTATGTGCTGAGAGCACTGTCTCCACCTATAGCTGGTGTGTGGTGAACGCACTGTCTCCACCTATAGCTGGTGTGTGGTGAGCGCACTGTCTCCACCTATAGCTGGTGTGTGGTGAGCGCTCTGTCTCCACCTATAGCTGGTATGTGCTGAGAGCTCTGTCTCCACCTTTAGCTGGTGTGTGGTGAGCGCACTGTCTCCACCTATAGCTGGTGTGTGGTGAGAGCACTGTCTCCACCTATAGCTGGTATGTGCTGAGAGCTCTGTCTCCACCTTTAGCTGGTGTGTGTTGAGCGCTCTGTCTCCACCTTTAGCTGGTGTGTGGTGAACGCACTGTCTCTACCTTTAGCTGGTGTGTGGTGAGAGCACTGTCTCCACCTATAGCTGGTATGTGCTGAGAGCTCTGTCTCCACCTTTAGCTGGTGTGTGTTGAGCGCACTGTCTCCACCTATAGCTGGTGTGTGGTGAACGCACTGTCTCCACCTTTAGCTGGTGTGTGGTGAGCGCTCTGTCTCCACCTATAGGTGGTGTGTGGTGAGAGCACTGTCTCCACCTATAGGGGGTGTGTGGTGAGAGCACTGTCTCCACCTATAGCTGGTGTGTGTGTGAGAGCACTGTCTCCACCTATAGCTGGTGTGTGTGTGAGCGCACTGTCTCCACCTATAGCTAGTGTGCGGTGAGCTTACTGTCTCCACCTATAGCTGGTGTGTGGTGAGAGCTCTGTCTCCACCTATAGGTGGTGTGTGGTGAGAGCACTGTCTCCACCTATAGGGGGTGTGTGGTGAGAGCACTGTCTCCACCTATAGCTGGTGTGTGTGTGAGAGCACTGTCTCCACCTATAGCTGGTGTGTGTGTGAGCGCACTGTCTCCACCTATAGCTAGTGTGCGGTGAGCTTACTGTCTCCACCTATAGCTGGTGTGTGGTGAGAGCTCTGTCTCCACCTATAGGTGGTGTGTGGTGAGAGCACTGTCTCCACCTATAGGGGGTGTGTGGTGAGAGCACTGTCTCCACCTATAGCTGGTGTGTGTGTGAGAGCACTGTCTCCACCTATAGCTGGTGTGTGGTGAGCGCTCTGTCTCCACCTATAGCTGGTGTGTGTGTGAGAGCACTGTCTCCACCTATAGCTGGTGTGTGTGTGAGAGCACTGTCTCCACCTATAGCTGGTGTGTGGTGAACGCACTGTCTCCACCTATAGCTGGTGTGTGGTGAGAGCACTGTCTCCACCTATAGCTGGTGTGTGGTGAACGCACTGTCTCCACCTATAGCTGGTGTGTGTGTGAGAGCACTGTCTCCACCTATAGCTGGTGTGTGCTGAGAGCTCTGTCTCCACCTATAGCTGGTGTGTGGTGAACGCACTGTCTCCACCTATAGCTGGTGTGTGTGTGAGAGCTCTGTCTCCACCTATAGCTGGTGTGTGGTGAGCGCTCTGTCTCCACCTATAGCTGGTATGTGCTGAGAGCTCTGTCTCCACCTTTAGCTGGTGTGTGGTGAGCGCACTGTCTCCACCTATAGCTGGTGTGTGGTGAGAGCACTGTCTCCACCTATAGCTGGTATGTGCTGAGAGCTCTGTCTCCACCTTTAGCTGGTGTGTGGTGAGCGCACTGTCTCCACCTATAGCTGGTGTGTGGTGAGCGCTCTGTCTCCACCTATAGCTGGTATGTGCTGAGAGCTCTGTCTCCACCTATAGCTGGTGTGTGGTGAGCGCACTGTCTCCACCTTTAGCTGGTGTGTGGTGAGCGCTCTGTCTCCACCTATAGCTGGTATGTGCTGAGAGCTCTGTCTCCACCTATAGCTGGTGTGTGGTGAACGCACTGTCTCCACCTATAGCTGGTGTGTGGTGAGCGCACTGTCTCCACCTATAGCTGGTGTGTGGTGAGCGCTCTGTCTCCACCTATAGCTGGTATGTGCTGAGAGCTCTGTCTCCACCTTTAGCTGGTGTGTGGTGAGCGCACTGTCTCCACCTATAGCTGGTGTGTGGTGAGAGCACTGTCTCCACCTATAGCTGGTATGTGCTGAGAGCTCTGTCTCCACCTTTAGCTGGTGTGTGTTGAGCGCTCTGTCTCCACCTTTAGCTGGTGTGTGGTGAACGCACTGTCTCTACCTTTAGCTGGTGTGTGGTGAGAGCACTGTCTCCACCTATAGCTGGTATGTGCTGAGAGCTCTGTCTCCACCTTTAGCTGGTGTGTGTTGAGCGCACTGTCTCCACCTATAGCTGGTGTGTGGTGAACGCACTGTCTCCACCTTTAGCTGGTGTGTGGTGAGCGCTCTGTCTCCACCTATAGGTGGTGTGTGGTGAGAGCACTGTCTCCACCTATAGGGGGTGTGTGGTGAGAGCACTGTCTCCACCTATAGCTGGTGTGTGTGTGAGAGCACTGTCTCCACCTATAGCTGGTGTGTGTGTGAGCGCACTGTCTCCACCTATAGCTAGTGTGCGGTGAGCTTACTGTCTCCACCTATAGCTGGTGTGTGGTGAGAGCTCTGTCTCCACCTATAGGTGGTGTGTGGTGAGAGCACTGTCTCCACCTATAGGGGGTGTGTGGTGAGAGCACTGTCTCCACCTATAGCTGGTGTGTGTGTGAGAGCACTGTCTCCACCTATAGCTGGTGTGTGTGTGAGCGCACTGTCTCCACCTATAGCTAGTGTGCGGTGAGCTTACTGTCTCCACCTATAGCTGGTGTGTGGTGAGAGCTCTGTCTCCACCTATAGGTGGTGTGTGGTGAGAGCACTGTCTCCACCTATAGGGGGTGTGTGGTGAGAGCACTGTCTCCACCTATAGCTGGTGTGTGTGTGAGAGCACTGTCTCCACCTATAGCTGGTGTGTGGTGAGCGCTCTGTCTCCACCTATAGCTGGTGTGTGTGTGAGAGCACTGTCTCCACCTATAGCTGGTGTGTGTGTGAGAGCACTGTCTCCACCTATAGCTGGTGTGTGGTGAACGCACTGTCTCCACCTATAGCTGGTGTGTGGTGAGAGCACTGTCTCCACCTATAGCTGGTGTGTGGTGAACGCACTGTCTCCACCTATAGCTGGTGTGTGTGTGAGAGCACTGTCTCCACCTATAGCTGGTGTGTGCTGAGAGCTCTGTCTCCACCTATAGCTGGTGTGTGGTGAACGCACTGTCTCCACCTATAGCTGGTGTGTGTGTGAGAGCTCTGTCTCCACCTATAGCTGGTGTGTGGTGAGCGCTCTGTCTCCACCTATAGCTGGTATGTGCTGAGAGCTCTGTCTCCACCTTTAGCTGGTGTGTGGTGAGCGCACTGTCTCCACCTATAGCTGGTGTGTGGTGAGAGCACTGTCTCCACCTATAGCTGGTATGTGCTGAGAGCTCTGTCTCCACCTTTAGCTGGTGTGTGGTGAGCGCACTGTCTCCACCTATAGCTGGTGTGTGGTGAGCGCTCTGTCTCCACCTATAGCTGGTATGTGCTGAGAGCTCTGTCTCCACCTATAGCTGGTGTGTGGTGAGCGCACTGTCTCCACCTTTAGCTGGTGTGTGGTGAGCGCTCTGTCTCCACCTATAGCTGGTATGTGCTGAGAGCTCTGTCTCCACCTATAGCTGGTGTGTGGTGAACGCACTGTCTCCACCTTTAGCTGGTGTGTGGTGAGCGCTCTGTCTCCACCTATAGCTGGTATGTGCTGAGAGCTCTGTCTCCACCTATAGCTGGTGTGTGGTGAGCGCACTGTCTCCACCTTTAGCTGGTGTGTGGTGAGCGCTCTGTCTCCACCTATAGCTGGTATGTGCTGAGAGCTCTGTCTCCACCTATAGCTGGTATGTGCTGAGAGCTCTGTCTCCACCTATAGCTGGTGTGTGGTGAGCGCTCTGTCTCCACCTATAGCTGGTATGTGCTGAGAGCTCTGTCTCCACCTATAGCTGGTGTGTGGTGAGCGCACTGTCTCCACCTTTAGCTGGTATGTGCTGAGAGCACTGTCTCCACCTATAGCTGGTGTGTGGTGAACGCACTGTCTCCACCTATAGCTGGTGTGTGGTGAGCGCACTGTCTCCACCTATAGCTGGTGTGTGGTGAGCGCTCTGTCTCCACCTATAGCTGGTATGTGCTGAGAGCTCTGTCTCCACCTTTAGCTGGTGTGTGGTGAGCGCACTGTCTCCACCTATAGCTGGTGTGTGGTGAGAGCACTGTCTCCACCTATAGCTGGTATGTGCTGAGAGCTCTGTCTCCACCTTTAGCTGGTGTGTGTTGAGCGCTCTGTCTCCACCTTTAGCTGGTGTGTGGTGAACGCACTGTCTCCACCTTTAGCTGGTGTGTGGTGAGAGCACTGTCTCCACCTATAGCTGGTATGTGCTGAGAGCTCTGTCTCCACCTTTAGCTGGTGTGTGTTGAGCGCACTGTCTCCACCTATAGCTGGTGTGTGGTGAACGCACTGTCTCCACCTTTAGCTGGTGTGTGGTGAGCGCTCTGTCTCCACCTATAGCTGGTATGTGCTGAGAGCTCTGTCTCCACCTATAGCTGGTGTGTGGTGAGCGCACTGTCTCCACCTTTAGCTGGTGTGTGGTGAGCGCTCTGTCTCCACCTATAGCTGGTATGTGCTGAGAGCTCTGTCTCCACCTATAGCTGGTGTGTGGTGAGAGCACTGTCTCCACCTATAGCTGGTGTGTGGTGAACGCACTGTCTCCACCTATAGCTGGTGTGTGGTGAGCGCACTGTCTCCACCTATAGCTGGTGTGTGGTGAGCGCTCTGTCTCCACCTATAGCTGGTATGTGCTGAGAGCTCTGTCTCCACCTATAGCTGGTGTGTGGTGAGCGCACTGTCTCCACCTTTAGCTGGTGTGTGGTGAGCGCTCTGTCTCCACCTATAGCTGGTATGTGCTGAGAGCACTGTCTCCACCTATAGCTGGTATGTGCTGAGAGCTCTGTCTCCACCTATAGCTGGTGTGTGGTGAGCGCTCTGTCTCCACCTATAGCTGGTATGTGCTGAGAGCTCTGTCTCCACCTTTAGCTGGTGTGTGGTGAGCGCACTGTCTCCACCTATAGCTGGTGTGTGGTGAGAGCACTGTCTCCACCTATAGCTGGTATGTGCTGAGAGCTCTGTCTCCACCTTTAGCTGGTGTGTGGTGAGCGCACTGTCTCCACCTATAGCTGGTGTGTGGTGAACGCACTGTCTCCACCTTTAGCTGGTGTGTGGTGAGCGCTCTGTCTCCACCTATAGCTGGTATGTGCTGAGAGCTCTGTCTCCACCTATAGCTGGTGTGTGGTGAGCGCACTGTCTCCACCTTTAGCTGGTGTGTGGTGAGCGCTCTGTCTCCACCTATAGCTGGTATGTGCTGAAAGCTCTGTCTCCACCTATAGCTGGTGTGTGGTGAGCGCTCTGTCTCCACCTATAGCTGGTATGTGCTGAGAGCTCTGTCTCCACCTATAGCTGGTGTGTGGTGAGCGCACTGTCTCCACCTTTAGCTGGTATGTGCTGAGAGCACTGTCTCCACCTATAGCTGGTGTGTGGTGAACGCACTGTCTCCACCTATAGCTGGTGTGTGGTGAGCGCACTGTCTCCACCTATAGCTGGTGTGTGGTGAGCGCTCTGTCTCCACCTATAGCTGGTATGTGCTGAGAGCTCTGTCTCCACCTTTAGCTGGTGTGTGGTGAGCGCACTGTCTCCACCTATAGCTGGTGTGTGGTGAGAGCACTGTCTCCACCTATAGCTGGTATGTGCTGAGAGCTCTGTCTCCACCTTTAGCTGGTGTGTGTTGAGCGCTCTGTCTCCACCTTTAGCTGGTGTGTGGTGAACGCACTGTCTCCACCTTTAGCTGGTGTGTGGTGAGAGCACTGTCTCCACCTATAGCTGGTATGTGCTGAGAGCTCTGTCTCCACCTTTAGCTGGTGTGTGTTGAGCGCACTGTCTCCACCTATAGCTGGTGTGTGGTGAACGCACTGTCTCCACCTTTAGCTGGTGTGTGGTGAGCGCTCTGTCTCCACCTATAGGTGGTGTGTGGTGAGAGCACTGTCTCCACCTATAGGGGGTGTGTGGTGAGAGCACTGTCTCCACCTATAGCTGGTGTGTGTGTGAGAGCACTGTCTCCACCTATAGCTGGTGTGTGTGTGAGCGCACTGTCTCCACCTATAGCTAGTGTGCGGTGAGCTTACTGTCTCCACCTATAGCTGGTGTGTGGTGAGAGCTCTGTCTCCACCTATAGGTGGTGTGTTGTGAGAGCACTGTCTCCACCTATAGGGGGTGTGTGGTGAGAGCACTGTCTCCACCTATAGCTGGTCTGTGTGTGAGAGCACTGTCTCCACCTATAGCTGGTGTGTGTGTGAGCGCACTGTCTCCACCTATAGCTAGTGTGCGGTGAGCTTACTGTCTCCACCTATAGCTGGTGTGTGGTGAGAGCTCTGTCTCCACCTATAGGTGGTGTGTGGTGAGAGCACTGTCTCCACCTATAGGGGGTGTGTGGTGAGAGCACTGTCTCCACCTATAGCTGGTGTGTGTGTGAGAGCACTGTCTCCACCTATAGCTGGTGTGTGGTGAGCGCTCTGTCTCCACCTATAGCTGGTGTGTGTGTGAGAGCACTGTCTCCACCTATAGCTGGTGTGTGTGTGAGAGCACTGTCTCCACCTATAGCTGGTGTGTGGTGAACGCACTGTCTCCACCTATAGCTGGTGTGTGGTGAGAGCACTGTCTCCACCTATAGCTGGTGTGTGGTGAACGCACTGTCTCCACCTATAGCTGGTGTGTGTGTGAGAGCACTGTCTCCACCTATAGCTGGTGTGTGCTGAGAGCTCTGTCTCCACCTATAGCTGGTGTGTGGTGAACGCACTGTCTCCACCTATAGCTGGTGTGTGTGTGAGAGCTCTGTCTCCACCTATAGCTGGTGTGTGGTGAGCGCTCTGTCTCCACCTATAGCCGGTATGTGCTGAGAGCTCTGTCTCCACCTTTAGCTGGTGTGTGGTGAGCGCACTGTCTCCACCTATAGCTGGTGTGTGGTGAGAGCACTGTCTCCACCTATAGCTGGTATGTGCTGAGAGCTCTGTCTCCACCTTTAGCTGGTGTGTGGTGAGCGCACTGTCTCCACCTATAGCTGGTGTGTGGTGAGCGCACTGTCTCCACCTATAGCTGGTATGTGCTGAGAGCACTGTCTCCACCTATAGCTGGTATGTGCTGAGAGCTCTGTCTCCACCTATAGCTGGTGTGTGGTGAGCGCTCTGTCTCCACCTATAGCTGGTATGTGCTGAGAGCTCTGTCTCCACCTTTAGCTGGTGTGTGGTGAGCGCACTGTCTCCACCTATAGCTGGTGTGTGGTGAGAGCACTGTCTCCACCTATAGCTGGTATGTGCTGAGAGCTCTGTCTCCACCTTTAGCTGGTGTGTGGTGAGCGCACTGTCTCCACCTATAGCTGGTGTGTGGTGAGCGCTCTGTCTCCACCTATAGCTGGTATGTGCTGAGAGCTCTGTCTCCACCTATAGCTGGTGTGTGGTGAGCGCACTGTCTCCACCTTTAGCTGGTGTGTGGTGAGCGCTCTGTCTCCACCTATAGCTGGTATGTGCTGAGAGCTCTGTCTCCACCTATAGCTGGTGTGTGGTGAACGCACTGTCTCCACCTTTAGCTGGTGTGTGGTGAGCGCTCTGTCTCCACCTATAGCTGGTATGTGCTGAGAGCTCTGTCTCCACCTATAGCTGGTGTGTGGTGAGCGCACTGTCTCCACCTTTAGCTGGTGTGTGGTGAGCGCTCTGTCTCCACCTATAGCTGGTATGTGCTGAGAGCTCTGTCTCCACCTATAGCTGGTATGTGCTGAGAGCTCTGTCTCCACCTATAGCTGGTGTGTGGTGAGCGCTCTGTCTCCACCTATAGCTGGTATGTGCTGAGAGCTCTGTCTCCACCTATAGCTGGTGTGTGGTGAGCGCACTGTCTCCACCTTTAGCTGGTATGTGCTGAGAGCACTGTCTCCACCTATAGCTGGTGTGTGGTGAACGCACTGTCTCCACCTATAGCTGGTGTGTGGTGAGCGCACTGTCTCCACCTATAGCTGGTGTGTGGTGAGCGCTCTGTCTCCACCTATAGCTGGTATGTGCTGAGAGCTCTGTCTCCACCTTTAGCTGGTGTGTGGTGAGCGCACTGTCTCCACCTATAGCTGGTGTGTGGTGAGAGCACTGTCTCCACCTATAGCTGGTATGTGCTGAGAGCTCTGTCTCCACCTTTAGCTGGTGTGTGTTGAGCGCTCTGTCTCCACCTTTAGCTGGTGTGTGGTGAACGCACTGTCTCCACCTTTAGCTGGTGTGTGGTGAGAGCACTGTCTCCACCTATAGCTGGTATGTGCTGAGAGCTCTGTCTCCACCTTTAGCTGGTGTGTGTTGAGCGCACTGTCTCCACCTATAGCTGGTGTGTGGTGAACGCACTGTCTCCACCTTTAGCTGGTGTGTGGTGAGCGCTCTGTCTCCACCTATAGCTGGTATGTGCTGAGAGCTCTGTCTCCACCTATAGCTGGTGTGTGGTGAGCGCACTGTCTCCACCTTTAGCTGGTGTGTGGTGAGCGCTCTGTCTCCACCTATAGCTGGTATGTGCTGAGAGCTCTGTCTCCACCTATAGCTGGTGTGTGGTGAGAGCACTGTCTCCACCTATAGCTGGTGTGTGGTGAACGCACTGTCTCCACCTATAGCTGGTGTGTGGTGAGCGCACTGTCTCCACCTATAGCTGGTGTGTGGTGAGCGCTCTGTCTCCACCTATAGCTGGTATGTGCTGAGAGCTCTGTCTCCACCTATAGCTGGTGTGTGGTGAGCGCACTGTCTCCACCTTTAGCTGGTGTGTGGTGAGCGCTCTGTCTCCACCTATAGCTGGTATGTGCTGAGAGCTCTGTCTCCACCTATAGCTGGTGTGTGGTGAGAGCACTGTCTCCACCTATAGCTGGTGTGTGGTGAACGCACTGTCTCCACCTATAGCTGGTGTGTGGTGAACGCACTGTCTCCACCTATAGCTGGTGTGTGGTGAGCGCTCTGTCTCCACCTATAGCTGGTATGTGCTGAGAGCTCTGTCTCCACCTTTAGCTGGTGTGTGGTGAGCGCACTGTCTCCACCTATAGCTGGTGTGTGGTGAGAGCACTGTCTCCACCTCACTGTAAAAAAAATTAATGATCAATAAGTTATGCCAACATGTTTTTACATTGCTTTAACACATCAAAATAAGTTAAGCAATTTTCAACTTAATTTATACAAGACTGAACTCAATTTAACTCATTTTAATGTAATATAAGTTGAAATGACTTGAACATCCAAGTTGATTGTACTTAAAAATTTGAGGCAGCAACTTTTTTTTTTACAGTGTAGCTGGTGTGTGGTGAGCGCTCTGTCTCCTCCTATAGCTGGTGTGTGGTGAGCGCACTGTCTCCACCTATAGCTGGTGTGTGGTGAGAGCACTGTCTCCACCTATAGCTGGTGTGTGGTGAGCGCACTGTCTCCACCTATAGCTGGTGTGTGGTGAGAGCTCTGTCTCCACCTATAGGTGGTGTGTGGTGAGAGCACTGTCTCCACCTATAGGGGGTGTGTGGTGAGAGCACTGTCTCCACCTATAGCTGGTGTGTGTGTGAGAGCACTGTCTCCACCTATAGCTGGTGTGTGGTGAGCGCTCTGTCTCCACCTATAGCTGGTGTGTGTGTGAGAGCACTGTCTCCACCTATAGCTGGTGTGTGTGTGAGAGCACTGTCTCCACCTATAGCTGGTGTGTGGTGAACGCACTGTCTCCACCTATAGCTGGTGTGTGGTGAGAGCACTGTCTCCACCTATAGCTGGTGTGTGGTGAACGCACTGTCTCCACCTATAGCTGGTGTGTGTGTGAGAGCACTGTCTCCACCTATAGCTGGTGTGTGCTGAGAGCTCTGTCTCCACCTATAGCTGGTGTGTGGTGAACGCACTGTCTCCACCTATAGCTGGTGTGTGTGTGAGAGCTCTGTCTCCACCTATAGCTGGTGTGTGGTGAGCGCTCTGTCTCCACCTATAGCTGGTATGTGCTGAGAGCTCTGTCTCCACCTTTAGCTGGTGTGTGGTGAGCGCACTGTCTCCACCTATAGCTGGTGTGTGGTGAGAGCACTGTCTCCACCTATAGCTGGTATGTGCTGAGAGCTCTGTCTCCACCTTTAGCTGGTGTGTGGTGAGCGCACTGTCTCCACCTATAGCTGGTGTGTGGTGAGCGCACTGTCTCCACCTATAGCTGGTATGTGCTGAGAGCACTGTCTCCACCTATAGCTGGTATGTGCTGAGAGCTCTGTCTCCACCTTTAGCTGGTGTGTGGTGAGCGCTCTGTCTCCACCTATAGCTGGTATGTGCTGAGAGCTCTGTCTCCACCTATAGCTGGTGTGTGGTGAACGCACTGTCTCCACCTTTAGCTGGTGTGTGGTGAGCGCTCTGTCTCCACCTATAGCTGGTATGTGCTGAGAGCTCTGTCTCCACCTTTAGCTGGTGTGTGGTGAGCGCTCTGTCTCCACCTATAGCTGGTATGTGCTGAGAGCTCTGTCTCCACCTATAGCTGGTGTGTGGTGAGCGCTCTGTCTCCACCTATAGCTGGTATGTGCTGAGAGCTCTGTCTCCACCTATAGCTGGTGTGTGGTGAGCGCACTGTCTCCACCTTTAGCTGGTATGTGCTGAGAGCACTGTCTCCACCTATAGCTGGTGTGTGGTGAACGCACTGTCTCCACCTATAGCTGGTGTGTGGTGAGCGCACTGTCTCCACCTATAGCTGGTGTGTGGTGAGCGCTCTGTCTCCACCTATAGCTGGTATGTGCTGAGAGCTCTGTCTCCACCTTTAGCTGGTGTGTGGTGAGCGCACTGTCTCCACCTATAGCTGGTGTGTGGTGAGAGCACTGTCTCCACCTATAGCTGGTATGTGCTGAGAGCTCTGTCTCCACCTTTAGCTGGTGTGTGTTGAGCGCTCTGTCTCCACCTTTAGCTGGTGTGTGGTGAACGCACTGTCTCCACCTTTAGCTGGTGTGTGGTGAGAGCACTGTCTCCACCTATAGCTGGTATGTGCTGAGAGCTCTGTCTCCACCTTTAGCTGGTGTGTGTTGAGCGCACTGTCTCCACCTATAGCTGGTGTGTGGTGAACGCACTGTCTCCACCTTTAGCTGGTGTGTGGTGAGCGCTCTGTCTCCACCTATAGCTGGTATGTGCTGAGAGCTCTGTCTCCACCTATAGCTGGTGTGTGGTGAGCGCACTGTCTCCACCTTTAGCTGGTGTGTGGTGAGCGCTCTGTCTCCACCTATAGCTGGTATGTGCTGAGAGCTCTGTCTCCACCTATAGCTGGTGTGTGGTGAGAGCACTGTCTCCACCTATAGCTGGTGTGTGGTGAACGCACTGTCTCCACCTATAGCTGGTGTGTGGTGAGCGCACTGTCTCCACCTATAGCTGGTGTGTGGTGAGCGCTCTGTCTCCACCTATAGCTGGTATGTGCTGAGAGCTCTGTCTCCACCTATAGCTGGTGTGTGGTGAGCGCACTGTCTCCACCTTTAGCTGGTGTGTGGTGAGCGCTCTGTCTCCACCTATAGCTGGTGTGTGGTGAGCGCACTGTCTCCACCTTTAGCTGGTGTGTGCTGAGAGCTCTGTCTCCACCTATAGCTGGTGTGTGGTGAGAGCACTGTCTCCACCTATAGCTGGTGTGTGGTGAACGCACTGTCTCCACCTATAGCTGGTGTGTGGTGAACGCACTGTCTCCACCTATAGCTGGTGTGTGGTGAGCGCTCTGTCTCCACCTATAGCTGGTATGTGCTGAGAGCTCTGTCTCCACCTTTAGCTGGTGTGTGGTGAGCGCACTGTCTCCACCTTTAGCTGGTGTGTGGTGAGCGCTCTGTCTCCACCTATAGCTGGTATGTGCTGAGAGCTCTGTCTCCACCTATAGCTGGTGTGTGGTGAGAGCACTGTCTCCACCTATAGCTGGTGTGTGGTGAACGCACTGTCTCCACCTATAGCTGGTGTGTGGTGAGCGCACTGTCTCCACCTATAGCTGGTGTGTGGTGAGCGCTCTGTCTCCACCTATAGCTGGTATGTGCTGAGAGCTCTGTCTCCACCTATAGCTGGTGTGTGGTGAGCGCACTGTCTCCACCTTTAGCTGGTGTGTGGTGAGCGCTCTGTCTCCACCTATAGCTGGTATGTGCTGAGAGCACTGTCTCCACCTATAGCTGGTATGTGCTGAGAGCTCTGTCTCCACCTATAGCTGGTGTGTGGTGAGCGCTCTGTCTCCACCTATAGCTGGTATGTGCTGAGAGCTCTGTCTCCACCTTTAGCTGGTGTGTGGTGAGCGCACTGTCTCCACCTATAGCTGGTGTGTGGTGAGAGCACTGTCTCCACCTATAGCTGGTATGTGCTGAGAGCTCTGTCTCCACCTTTAGCTGGTGTGTGGTGAGCGCACTGTCTCCACCTATAGCTGGTGTGTGGTGAACGCACTGTCTCCACCTTTAGCTGGTGTGTGGTGAGCGCTCTGTCTCCACCTATAGCTGGTATGTGCTGAGAGCTCTGTCTCCACCTATAGCTGGTGTGTGGTGAGCGCACTGTCTCCACCTTTAGCTGGTGTGTGGTGAGCGCTCTGTCTCCACCTATAGCTGGTATGTGCTGAGAGCTCTGTCTCCACCTATAGCTGGTGTGTGGTGAGCGCTCTGTCTCCACCTATAGCTGGTATGTGCTGAGAGCTCTGTCTCCACCTATAGCTGGTGTGTGGTGAGCGCACTGTCTCCACCTTTAGCTGGTATGTGCTGAGAGCACTGTCTCCACCTATAGCTGGTGTGTGGTGAACGCACTGTCTCCACCTATAGCTGGTGTGTGGTGAGCGCACTGTCTCCACCTATAGCTGGTGTGTGGTGAGCGCTCTGTCTCCACCTATAGCTGGTATGTGCTGAGAGCTCTGTCTCCACCTTTAGCTGGTGTGTGGTGAGCGCACTGTCTCCACCTATAGCTGGTGTGTGGTGAGAGCACTGTCTCCACCTATAGCTGGTATGTGCTGAGAGCTCTGTCTCCACCTTTAGCTGGTGTGTGTTGAGCGCTCTGTCTCCACCTTTAGCTGGTGTGTGGTGAACGCACTGTCTCCACCTTTAGCTGGTGTGTGGTGAGAGCACTGTCTCCACCTATAGCTGGTATGTGCTGAGAGCTCTGTCTCCACCTTTAGCTGGTGTGTGTTGAGCGCACTGTCTCCACCTATAGCTGGTGTGTGGTGAACGCACTGTCTCCACCTTTAGCTGGTGTGTGGTGAGCGCTCTGTCTCCACCTATAGGTGGTGTGTGGTGAGAGCACTGTCTCCACCTATAGGGGGTGTGTGGTGAGAGCACTGTCTCCACCTATAGCTGGTGTGTGTGTGAGAGCACTGTCTCCACCTATAGCTGGTGTGTGTGTGAGCGCACTGTCTCCACCTATAGCTAGTGTGCGGTGAGCTTACTGTCTCCACCTATAGCTGGTGTGTGGTGAGAGCTCTGTCTCCACCTATAGGTGGTGTGTGGTGAGAGCACTGTCTCCACCTATAGGGGGTGTGTGGTGAGAGCACTGTCTCCACCTATAGCTGGTGTGTGTGTGAGAGCACTGTCTCCACCTATAGCTGGTGTGTGTGTGAGCGCACTGTCTCCACCTATAGCTAGTGTGCGGTGAGCTTACTGTCTCCACCTATAGCTGGTGTGTGGTGAGAGCTCTGTCTCCACCTATAGGTGGTGTGTGGTGAGAGCACTGTCTCCACCTATAGGGGGTGTGTGGTGAGAGCACTGTCTCCACCTATAGCTGGTGTGTGTGTGAGAGCACTGTCTCCACCTATAGCTGGTGTGTGGTGAGCGCTCTGTCTCCACCTATAGCTGGTGTGTGTGTGAGAGCACTGTCTCCACCTATAGCTGGTGTGTGTGTGAGAGCACTGTCTCCACCTATAGCTGGTGTGTGGTGAACGCACTGTCTCCACCTATAGCTGGTGTGTGGTGAGAGCACTGTCTCCACCTATAGCTGGTGTGTGGTGAACGCACTGTCTCCACCTATAGCTGGTGTGTGTGTGAGAGCACTGTCTCCACCTATAGCTGGTGTGTGCTGAGAGCTCTGTCTCCACCTATAGCTGGTGTGTGGTGAACGCACTGTCTCCACCTATAGCTGGTGTGTGTGTGAGAGCTCTGTCTCCACCTATAGCTGGTGTGTGGTGAGCGCTCTGTCTCCACCTATAGCTGGTATGTGCTGAGAGCTCTGTCTCCACCTTTAGCTGGTGTGTGGTGAGCGCACTGTCTCCACCTATAGCTGGTGTGTGGTGAGAGCACTGTCTCCACCTATAGCTGGTATGTGCTGAGAGCTCTGTCTCCACCTTTAGCTGGTGTGTGGTGAGCGCACTGTCTCCACCTATAGCTGGTGTGTGGTGAGCGCACTGTCTCCACCTATAGCTGGTATGTGCTGAGAGCACTGTCTCCACCTATAGCTGGTATGTGCTGAGAGCTCTGTCTCCACCTATAGCTGGTGTGTGGTGAGCGCTCTGTCTCCACCTATAGCTGGTATGTGCTGAGAGCTCTGTCTCCACCTTTAGCTGGTGTGTGGTGAGCGCACTGTCTCCACCTATAGCTGGTGTGTGGTGAGAGCACTGTCTCCACCTATAGCTGGTATGTGCTGAGAGCACTGTCTCCACCTATAGCTGGTGTGTGTGTGAGAGCACTGTCTCCACCTATAGCTGGTGTGTGGTGAGAGCACTGTCTCCACCTATAGCTGGTGTGTGGTGAGAGCACTGTCTCCACCTATAGCTAGTGTGTGGTGAGCGCACTGTCTCCACCTATAGCTAGTGTGTGGTGAGAGCTCTGTCTCCACCTATAGGTGGTGTGTGGTGAGCGCACTGTCTCCACCTATAGCTGGTGTGTGGTGAGCGCTCTGTCTCCACCTATAGCTGGTATGTGCTGAGAGCTCTGTCTCCACCTATAGCTGGTGTGTGGTGAGCGCACTGTCTCCACCTTTAGCTGGTGTGTGGTGAGCGCTCTGTCTCCACCTATAGCTGGTATGTGCTGAGAGCTCTGTCTCCACCTATAGCTGGTGTGTGGTGAACGCACTGTCTCCACCTTTAGCTGGTGTGTGGTGAGCGCTCTGTCTCCACCTATAGCTGGTATGTGCTGAGAGCTCTGTCTCCACCTATAGCTGGTGTGTGGTGAGCGCACTGTCTCCACCTTTAGCTGGTGTGTGGTGAGCGCTCTGTCTCCACCTATAGCTGGTATGTGCTGAGAGCTCTGTCTCCACCTATAGCTGGTATGTGCTGAGAGCTCTGTCTCCACCTATAGCTGGTGTGTGGTGAGCGCTCTGTCTCCACCTATAGCTGGTATGTGCTGAGAGCTCTGTCTCCACCTATAGCTGGTGTGTGGTGAGCGCACTGTCTCCACCTTTAGCTGGTATGTGCTGAGAGCACTGTCTCCACCTATAGCTGGTGTGTGGTGAACGCACTGTCTCCACCTATAGCTGGTGTGTGGTGAGCGCACTGTCTCCACCTATAGCTGGTGTGTGGTGAGCGCTCTGTCTCCACCTATAGCTGGTATGTGCTGAGAGCTCTGTCTCCACCTTTAGCTGGTGTGTGGTGAGCGCACTGTCTCCACCTATAGCTGGTGTGTGGTGAGAGCACTGTCTCCACCTATAGCTGGTATGTGCTGAGAGCTCTGTCTCCACCTTTAGCTGGTGTGTGTTGAGCGCTCTGTCTCCACCTTTAGCTGGTGTGTGGTGAACGCACTGTCTCCACCTTTAGCTGGTGTGTGGTGAGAGCACTGTCTCCACCTATAGCTGGTATGTGCTGAGAGCTCTGTCTCCACCTTTAGCTGGTGTGTGTTGAGCGCACTGTCTCCACCTATAGCTGGTGTGTGGTGAACGCACTGTCTCCACCTTTAGCTGGTGTGTGGTGAGCGCTCTGTCTCCACCTATAGCTGGTATGTGCTGAGAGCTCTGTCTCCACCTATAGCTGGTGTGTGGTGAGCGCACTGTCTCCACCTTTAGCTGGTGTGTGGTGAGCGCTCTGTCTCCACCTATAGCTGGTATGTGCTGAGAGCTCTGTCTCCACCTATAGCTGGTGTGTGGTGAGAGCACTGTCTCCACCTATAGCTGGTGTGTGGTGAACGCACTGTCTCCACCTATAGCTGGTGTGTGGTGAGCGCACTGTCTCCACCTATAGCTGGTGTGTGGTGAGCGCTCTGTCTCCACCTATAGCTGGTATGTGCTGAGAGCTCTGTCTCCACCTATAGCTGGTGTGTGGTGAGCGCACTGTCTCCACCTTTAGCTGGTGTGTGGTGAGCGCTCTGTCTCCACCTATAGCTGGTATGTGCTGAGAGCTCTGTCTCCACCTATAGCTGGTGTGTGGTGAGAGCACTGTCTCCACCTATAGCTGGTGTGTGGTGAACGCACTGTCTCCACCTATAGCTGGTGTGTGGTGAACGCACTGTCTCCACCTATAGCTGGTGTGTGGTGAGCGCTCTGTCTCCACCTATAGCTGGTATGTGCTGAGAGCTCTGTCTCCACCTTTAGCTGGTGTGTGGTGAGCGCACTGTCTCCACCTATAGCTGGTGTGTGGTGAGAGCACTGTCTCCACCTCACTGTAAAAAAAATTAATGATCAATAAGTTATGCCAACATGTTTTTACATTGCTTTAACACATCAAAATAAGTTAAGCAATTTTCAACTTAATTTATACAAGACTGAACTCAATTTAACTCATTTTAATGTAATATAAGTTGAAATGACTTGAACATCCAAGTTGATTGTACTTAAAAATTTGAGGCAGCAACTTTTTTTTTTACAGTGTAGCTGGTGTGTGGTGAGCGCTCTGTCTCCTCCTATAGCTGGTGTGTGGTGAGCGCACTGTCTCCACCTATAGCTGGTGTGTGGTGAGAGCACTGTCTCCACCTATAGCTGGTGTGTGGTGAGCGCACTGTCTCCACCTATAGCTGGTGTGTGGTGAGAGCTCTGTCTCCACCTATAGGTGGTGTGTGGTGAGAGCACTGTCTCCACCTATAGGGGGTGTGTGGTGAGAGCACTGTCTCCACCTATAGCTGGTGTGTGTGTGAGAGCACTGTCTCCACCTATAGCTGGTGTGTGGTGAGCGCTCTGTCTCCACCGATAGCTGGTGTGTGTGTGAGAGCACTGTCTCCACCTATAGCTGGTGTGTGTGTGAGAGCACTGTCTCCACCTATAGCTGGTGTGTGGTGAACGCACTGTCTCCACCTATAGCTGGTGTGTGGTGAGAGCACTGTCTCCACCTATAGCTGGTGTGTGGTGAACGCACTGTCTCCACCTATAGCTGGTGTGTGTGTGTGAGAGCACTGTCTCCACCTATAGCTGGTGTGTGCTGAGAGCTCTGTCTCCACCTATAGCTGGTGTGTGGTGAACGCACTGTCTCCACCTATAGCTGGTGTGTGTGTGAGAGCTCTGTCTCCACCTATAGCTGGTATGTGCTGAGAGCTCTGTCTCCACCTTTAGCTGGTGTGTGGTGAGCGCACTGTCTCCACCTATAGCTGGTGTGTGGTGAGAGCACTGTCTCCACCTATAGCTGGTATGTGCTGAGAGCTCTGTCTCCACCTATAGCTGGTGTGTGGTGAACGCACTGTCTCCACCTATAGCTGGTGTGTGTGTGAGAGCTCTGTCTCCACCTATAGCTGGTATGTGCTGAGAGCTCTGTCTCCACCTTTAGCTGGTGTGTGGTGAGCGCACTGTCTCCACCTATAGCTGGTGTGTGGTGAGAGCACTGTCTCCACCTATAGCTGGTATGTGCTGAGAGCTCTGTCTCCACCTTTAGCTGGTGTGTGGTGAGCGCACTGTCTCCACCTATAGCTGGTGTGTGGTGAGCGCACTGTCTCCACCTATAGCTGGTATGTGCTGAGAGCACTGTCTCCACCTATAGCTGGTATGTGCTGAGAGCTCTGTCTCCACCTTTAGCTGGTGTGTGGTGAGCGCTCTGTCTCCACCTATAGCTGGTATGTGCTGAGAGCTCTGTCTCCACCTATAGCTGGTGTGTGGTGAACGCACTGTCTCCACCTTTAGCTGGTGTGTGGTGAGCGCTCTGTCTCCACCTATAGCTGGTATGTGCTGAGAGCTCTGTCTCCACCTATAGCTGGTGTGTGGTGAGCGCACTGTCTCCACCTTTAGCTGGTGTGTGGTGAGCGCTCTGTCTCCACCTATAGCTGGTATGTGCTGAGAGCTCTGTCTCCACCTATAGCTGGTGTGTGGTGAGCGCTCTGTCTCCACCTATAGCTGGTATGTGCTGAGAGCTCTGTCTCCACCTATAGCTGGTGTGTGGTGAGCGCACTGTCTCCACCTTTAGCTGGTATGTGCTGAGAGCACTGTCTCCACCTATAGCTGGTGTGTGGTGAACGCACTGTCTCCACCTATAGCTGGTGTGTGGTGAGCGCACTGTCTCCACCTATAGCTGGTGTGTGGTGAGCGCTCTGTCTCCACCTATAGCTGGTATGTGCTGAGAGCTCTGTCTCCACCTTTAGCTGGTGTGTGGTGAGCGCACTGTCTCCACCTATAGCTGGTGTGTGGTGAGAGCACTGTCTCCACCTATAGCTGGTATGTGCTGAGAGCTCTGTCTCCACCTTTAGCTGGTGTGTGTTGAGCGCTCTGTCTCCACCTTTAGCTGGTGTGTGGTGAACGCACTGTCTCCACCTTTAGCTGGTGTGTGGTGAGAGCACTGTCTCCACCTATAGCTGGTATGTGCTGAGAGCTCTGTCTCCACCTTTAGCTGGTGTGTGTTGAGCGCACTGTCTCCACCTATAGCTGGTGTGTGGTGAACGCACTGTCTCCACCTTTAGCTGGTGTGTGGTGAGCGCTCTGTCTCCACCTATAGCTGGTATGTGCTGAGAGCTCTGTCTCCACCTATAGCTGGTGTGTGGTGAGCGCACTGTCTCCACCTTTAGCTGGTGTGTGGTGAGCGCTCTGTCTCCACCTATAGCTGGTATGTGCTGAGAGCTCTGTCTCCACCTATAGCTGGTGTGTGGTGAGAGCACTGTCTCCACCTATAGCTGGTGTGTGGTGAACGCACTGTCTCCACCTATAGCTGGTGTGTGGTGAGCGCACTGTCTCCACCTATAGCTGGTGTGTGGTGAGCGCTCTGTCTCCACCTATAGCTGGTATGTGCTGAGAGCTCTGTCTCCACCTATAGCTGGTGTGTGGTGAGCGCACTGTCTCCACCTTTAGCTGGTGTGTGGTGAGCGCTCTGTCTCCACCTATAGCTGGTGTGTGGTGAGCGCACTGTCTCCACCTTTAGCTGGTGTGTGCTGAGAGCTCTGTCTCCACCTATAGCTGGTGTGTGGTGAGAGCACTGTCTCCACCTATAGCTGGTGTGTGGTGAACGCACTGTCTCCACCTATAGCTGGTGTGTGGTGAACGCACTGTCTCCACCTATAGCTGGTGTGTGGTGAGCGCTCTGTCTCCACCTATAGCTGGTATGTGCTGAGAGCTCTGTCTCCACCTTTAGCTGGTGTGTGGTGAGCGCACTGTCTCCACCTATAGCTGGTGTGTGGTGAGAGCACTGTCTCCACCTCACTGTAAAAAAAATTAATGATCAATAAGTTATGCCAACATGTTTTTACATTGCTTTAACACATCAAAATAAGTTAAGCAATTTTCAACTTAATTTATACAAGACTGAACTCAATTTAACTCATTTTAATGTAATATAAGTTGAAATGACTTGAACATCCAAGTTGATTGTACTTAAAAATTTGAGGCAGCAACTTTTTTTTTTACAGTGTAGCTGGTGTGTGGTGAGCGCTCTGTCTCCTCCTATAGCTGGTGTGTGGTGAGCGCACTGTCTCCACCTATAGCTGGTGTGTGGTGAGAGCACTGTCTCCACCTATAGCTGGTGTGTGGTGAGCGCTCTATCTCCACCTATAGCTGGTGTGTGGTGAGCGCACTGTCTCCACCTATAGCTGGTGTGTGGTGAGCGCTCTGTCTCCACCTATAGCTGGTGTGTGGTGAGCGCACTGTCTCCACCTATAGCTGGTGTGTGGTGAGCGCTCTATCTCCACCTATAGCTGGTGTGTGGTGAGCGCTCTGTCTCCACCTATAGCTGGTGTGTGGTGAGCGCTCTGTCTCCACCTATAGCTGGTGTGTGGTGAGCGCTCTGTCTCCACCTATAGCTGGTGTGTGGTGAGAGCACTGTCTCCACCTATAGCTGGTGTGTGGTGAGCGCACTGTCTCCACCTATAGCTGGTGTGTGGTGAGAGCACTGTCTCCACCTATAGCTGGTGTGTGGTGAGCGCTCTGTCTCCACCTATAGCTGGTGTGTGGTGAGAGCTCTGTCTCCACCTATAGCTGGTGTGTGGTGATCGCTCTGTCTCCACCTATAGCTGGTGTGTGGTGAGCGTTCGTATTACAGTAATTCATACAAAGTTTAATAAAGCAATAAATAGTTTACTCAGTAAAAATAATTCTCAATATTATATGTTGGTTTGTTGAGCTGTAGAGATCCCTTGCAAGGTTTCATTCTTTAAATGAACAACACTACACCTGAGAGAAAGATTAACATTTAGAAGACAGCCTCTTTTTTGAATGCATTTATTCAGGAAACATGACTCTCCATTTGTAGTCAGACTGTCAGATCTGCTAGAAGGAGATCATTCACTGCCAGGCTCGTCTTGTGTCTGTACGGTGTCTCGTAGGGCAGCATACTGTGCCATGTTAGGCAATCCTGATGCTACACAACAGCTCAGAGCACTGCGGGAAATGGCCATTTCATTTGCATCAAACCTGTGTAGAAAACAGATGCAAGGAATGCAATGAAATATAGTCTGTATTAGACTTAGAGACTTCCACTTATATCTAATGCAGTGTGAAAATATCTGTGAGATTTAGTGTTTGTGGAAGTTACCATTGATCTGTCTTCTCATCGTAGCACTCCACATCAGAGCTGGTGCTGAATCCATTATAGCCTCCGACAGCAAACAACTGACCATTAACTACCTGGGATTTTGAGGAAAGTAAAAAGTAAAATAAGTAATGTACAGATAAAGTCTTTAACTTGACATTAATAAACATAGTTAGAATGTTTTGACACACATTGATCATTGAAGCCTTCAACAATGTTAGGGTGCAACTTTCCAATTATTCTCAATATGGAACCAAAAAATAATAATTCCCCCATATTCATTATCATCAAATCATTACTGTAATGTTATTTCATAGTTTCACCAGAGACAGATATTAACTGTCCACATCTCACCTCAATGCCAAAGTTGCTGCGTGGGATGTACATTGATGCAACATCACTCCAGATGTTAGTGAGCGGATTGTAGGCCTCCGCACACCGCAAACGACTGGCACCATCAAAACCACCAACCTTTAAATAAATACACTCTTTATTTATGTAATCTGAGCATTTGTATATGCACATCCATGCATGCATTTACAGAAGTGCAACCTTTAAACTGTGATTGTTCCATATTTCTGTATTTGTGTCATGGTTATCATAGTTAATTAAAACTATAACACTGTGTTTAATACTCACAGCATACACTAGATCTGCATAAGCGATCACACCAACACCACTGCGGCGGCTACTCATGGGAGCGATGAGAGTCCACTGGTTTGTTTCAGGGTTGAAGCTCTCAGCAGAGGAGAGACACTCGGTCCCAGTAAAACCACCACAGATATAAATCTGACAGACACAAATATAACATGCATGATGTTTGTGCACAATCATCACAGATTGATCAGAAAACCAGTGTTTAAAACACTTTAAATGTTATGATATTACTTTCCATATTAACACTATTCCTTATGCCATATCTCTATTCCCCCTTTCCTTCATGCTTTACAGGCATTAAGAGTCTCCAGCAGAAGAGTGAGGGATCATGGGTAAGTGCTCTTACCCTGCCCTGCAGTGAGGTGGCGCTGGCGTCACTCCTTTGTTCATTCATGGGTGCCATCATTGTCCACTGATTGGTGTTTGGATCGTAGCGCTCTACTGTTTTAAGCCGTTGTTGTCCATCAAAACCACCAATGGCATAAATGAGCCCGTCCAGAACAGCAACACTAATATAGCAGCGGCGTTCATACATGGGGGCCACCTACAACACACCAAATACATCAGTGTGCGGACACACACCAATACACCATCTCACTGGTTCTGTCCTATCAGTTGCAAATAAATACAATAATACTATTTTTTTTTTTTAATGGTATTTTTTGACAAAATCATGATGGTAACTCTGGTTTATTATATTATATTATATTATATTATATTATATTATACAAAGCTACAACAATTGATGGAACACAAACAAAAATGTAACATGGTTTTACCACTTTTTAGACATGTACTACGGTAATACAGTGGTATTCTTTGAAGTAATGTGGAGTACAGCACATCATTCAGCACTATGGTCCATATCAAAGTACTATCCGGTACCATCACTGTACCACAATACTGTTTTGTGAAGGAAGCTAAATTAAAGTTACATGTTGACCTACAGCATTACTCACCTCATGCCAAGTCTGAGTGATAAGACTGAATTTCCTCACGCTGTTGAAATACTCCACATGGTCAAGACCACCAATACAGTAGACAAACTCATCCAGGACTGCTGTCCCATGATAGGCTCTGGGACGCTCGTCCTCTTGAGTCACACTGACCCAGCAGTCTGCCTTCACATCGTATGCCTCAATCTCATTGGTGGGATTGCCGCCGCTCCATCCTCCGATGGCCAATAGGATTGATGAGGGCAGACGTGGACGTGTCAGTTGATGCATGAGTTCTGAGTTGGTGGGTTCATCCATGTTGAGGTCAAACAAAGTCTTCATTGCATTGATGATAACAGGCATGCAGGCTTCATTCTCCATCACTAACGCATTGCACTTCACATTATTGATGAAGTAGTCTGAGGACATCAACCCCAATCGAACCTGAAGCACAAGGGAGAGTTCAGACTTTCAGAGACTGTTGCAAGACTGTTACTAAGCAGTTATATGGTGTTCAACAACCAAAAAGGATTTCCAAAATGGCAAAATTTCTAACATTTAACTAACATTAAAATAATAGCAGAAAATGTATCTCGATTTTAAGAGTTTTAAGATATTTGTAATTAAAAACAAGACAAAAATCTCTGTTTTACCTTTGGCAGAAGCACGGCAATGTGTCGCCTCCTGTTTTCTGGTGCATGATTAATCCAGTGGAGGACGGCTTCAAAAACCAGCTCCTCCTGTCTGACATTCAGCTCATCCTCACCAATGATCTCCTCCAGCTGCTCCAGGGAGAGCTCCAGGAACTCCTCAGGGACGTGCAGAACCTCCTCAAAGTGCTGCAGGATGAAGTGCTGTGCTTTACAGTGGAGCTTTGAGCAGGAGGAAACGCCCTCTGTAAACCTGCAGATGCCAATGCAGTTCTCTGGGCATAACTCTGACTCCAGGAACTGACAGCAGGAATCTATAAGACCTGAGACTGAGATCATTTCAGCCGCCACCAAGAGCTCCACCACATTCTCTTCAGTAATGAGCACAGATCTTGTGTACGCATACTGGATAATAAGAGGCATGATGTCTCGGGATATTCCTTGAATTTCACAGAAAAGTTGTGCTGGGCTGCTCCAGTTGTTGGAGAAAAGAGCCCTGCGAACCAATTTGACAAAGAAATACAGACATTAATAATGAGCATATATAAAATAACTTTTCGTTATTTACATTTTAATTTCAGCCAGATTTACTTAGAGAAACAGATTAGTTTCCTATATTAAATCTGAAATGCTGGGTAAAACTTCATTCATAGCCACTTCCAGAATCAAATTTCCTAGATATCATAGTTACATTAATTTTTCTGGCAATACACTCATTCATTTTCGTGCATTTATATATTTGGACTTAGGCAGTTTCAACAGTATAATGTTGGCAGTGGAAATTATGTATATAATTATAATCATTTCTAGGTAATTTGCGCACAATTGCAGTTCAAATGCTTCTTCTCACCTAAAGTAGGAGCTGCAGCCACACATGATGATCTTGTGCACCTGAAATTCTCTGTCATTGGACTTGATGATCATGTCAGTGTGTTCGCCCATTAAACGTGCTTCATCAAACACGTCAAAGGCTGTTGCTCGTATGTTCTCCATGTTCTCTCAGGACTGTAAATGTGTTCAGTCTTCTCTCCTCAAACTCTGAGTAAAGTCTCCTCAGGATTGAGTCTTTGTGGGACTTTTGCTCAGGAGAGTTCTAGAGAATGTCTCTGTGACATCATAGTAGTAGAGCTTGAATATCTCTCTTCAGTTTGTGTCTCGGCCACATCATTATTATAGAGTTTAGTTTTATCGATTCCTTTTGAATGAAACATCTTCACAGTTACAAAGATATTAAAATTAATTTTAAAAAAAATAACTCAGTGACAAATAAAATAAAGCATGGGATAATTAGTCATTTGAATATGCAATTGCTTTTATTTGTTAAATCTGTAAATTCAGAATTACTGCCATTATAAGTAAAATTACAAATGACCTAATATATATATATGGTATTATCACGATATTGAAATAAGCGTTTTCAAACAATAACAGGTTTTATTTTTTTATTTTTCTTAAAACAAAAAGAACTCTAAATTATATTTAAATCCAATAAAGTAATAGACACAAAAACTACATAAAGTAAACAAATGTTTTAAACTGATTCAAGTGTTATAAAGAATTATAAAGAACAATAGGTAACACTTTACAATAAGGTAAAGTCAGTTAATGCATTAACCAACATTAACAATGAGCAAAAGCTACATTTGTTACCATAGTTACTCTCTGTTAACATTAGTTTAAAAAAATACAACTGATCATTGTTAGTTCATATTAGCTCAGGTCCATTAAATCCTTTTGAATTTAATAATGTGTTATTAAATGTTGAAATTATCATTAACCCAGATTAATACCCAACAATAATGAAGAATCAGAACATCTGCAATCTGTGTAGGGCAGGGGTTCTCAGCTCTGGTCCTCAAGGGCTATTTTCCTGCAGTTAGCACCAACCTTGATCAAACTCGCCTGCTTATTGATCTTATGGGGACATTTTTTTGGTCCCCACGATGAAAACAGCTTGTAAATCATACTAAAGGTGTGTTGTTGTTGTTGTTGTTTTTGTTTGTCTTTAAACGTAAAAATGCAGAACATTTTCTAGGTTTCAGATTATGGGATATAATTTGTACAGTAAAACAAATCATTATTTCTATGGAAAATCCCCATAAAACATGAAAATACAACGTGTGTGTGTGTGTGTGTGTGTGTGTGTGTGTGTGTGTGTGTAAATTAGTCTACTACAAATTTCCTTAACAGTATTTATGCTTAAAGAACACTCAACAGCAGTGTACCAATGTAAAGCACATGTACTGTAGGTCTAACAAAAAACAATGTCAGTGTGTGCGTGAGATTGTGTGTCTGTGTGTGAATATTCTCAATCAAACAAATGGTGAAAAATCAATACTTTTAACCCTAGAGTGCAGGCTTGGTGGGCCTAGAGACTGCATTTTTCCCACACTCCCTTTGACTTTAAGTTACCAAATGACTCCATATAGACAACACAAACGTTTTAAAGGAACACTCCACCGTTTTTTGAAATAGGGCTTATTCACCGTCTTTCCTACATTTAGATAGGTGGGCAAAAGCATTTTTGTCTCAGTGCATGCATTGTTTTAGTTTGGAAGCGCAACCGATAGCTTAGCTTAGCATAATGAATGGAATCCTTTGTTGCCAGCTAGCATGTTGTGAGTAAAAGTGATTAAAAAAAATAAAAAAAACGAATTACTTCTTGTAGCCTGCATATTCACAACGAGTACAAATAGCGATGCAGATTAAGACTAGGCCATTTCCTAGGCAGATATTGACTTGGGACTATATTGGGGGGAAGCACAGGCGAAGCACTGCTTGGGCGCAGAGATATCACACAACACCTGAAATCCCCCAACTTCCGTCAACATACCAGCGTGAATAGTAGCCAGCTATTTTTCCTACAGTAGACATAGTGAATGGCGATGAACATGGTGGATTTTGTGAGAGACGAGGAGGGTGACTTCTCAGACAGTCAAGAGCCAGAACCATACCTCTATGAACCAGAGTTTTCAGAAGAGGAGCTGCGTGCTTTGGAAATAGAACGACAGGAGGAGGAGGTTGCGATCGCTCAACAGCCTGAGGACGTGAGGATGAGAGTCAACACGAACTGGTGGTGAGTGTGATATCTCTGCGCCCAAGTAGCAGTGCTTCGCCTGTGCTTCACCCCAATATAGTCCCAAGTCTGCCTAGGAAATCGCCTAGTCTTAATCTGCATCGCTATTTGTACTTGTTGTGAATACGCAGGCCACAAGAAGTAATTGTTTTTTTTTCATTTTTTATCACTTTTACTCATGACATGCTAGCTGGCAACAAAGGATTCCATTCATTATGCTAAGCTAAGCTAGCGGTGGCGCTTCCAAAACTAAAACAATGCATGCACTGAGACAAAAATGCCTTTGCCCACCTATCTAAATGTAGAAAAGACGGTGAATAAGACCTATTTCAAAAAACGGTGGAGTGTTCCTTTAACTGTCTGAGGTCTCAGAATCCTCACGACTGGTTTTCAACATTTTCAACATTTTCACTGTCTCCACCTATAGCTGGTGTGGGGTGAGCGCTCCGTCTCCACCTATAGCTGGTGTGTGGTGAGCGCTCTGTCTCCACCTATAGCTGGTGTGGGGTGAGCGCTCCGTCTCCACCTATAGCTGGTGTGGGGTGAGCGCTCTGTCTCCACCTATAGCTGGTGTGAGGTGAGCGCTCTGTCTCCACCTATAGCTGGTGTGTGGTGAGCGCTCTGTCTCCACCTATAGCTGGTGTGTGGTGAGAGCTCTGTCTCAACCTATAGCTGGTGTGTGGTGAGCGCTCTGTCTCCACCTATAGCTGGTGTGTGGTGAGCGCTCTGTCTCCACCTATAGCTGGTGTGTGGTGAGCGCTCTATCTCCACCTATAGCTGGTGTGGGGTGAGCGCTCTGTCTCCACCTATAGCTGGTGTGTGTGTGTGAGAGCGCTGTCTCCACCTATAGCTGGTGTGTGGTGAGCGCTCTGTCTCCACCTATAGCTGGTGTGTGGTGAGCGCTCCGTCTCCACCTATAGCTGGTGTGGGGTGAGCGCTCTGTCTCCACCTATAGCTGGTGTGTGGTGAGAGCACTGTCTCCACCTATAGCTGGTGTGTGGTGAGCGCTCTGTCTCCACCTATAGCTGGTGTGTGGTGAGCGCACTGTCTCCACCTATAGCTGGTGTGTGGTGAGCGCTCCGTCTCCACCTATAGCTGGTGTGGGGTGAGCGCTCTGTCTCCACCTATAGCTGGTGTGTGGTGAGCGCACTGTCTCCACCTATAGCTGGTGTGTGGTGAGAGCACTGTCTCCACCTATAGCTGGTGTGTGGTGAGCGCTCCGTCTCCACCTATAGCTGGTGTGTGGTGAGCGCACTGTCTCCACCTATAGCTGGTGTGTGGTGAGCGCTCTGTCTCCACCTATAGCTGGTGTGTGGTGAGAGCACTGTCTCCACCTATAGCTGGTGTGTGGTGAGCGCTCTGTCTCCACCTATAGCTGGTGTGTGGTGAGAGCACTGTCTCCACCTATAGCTGGTGTGTGGTGAGCGCTCTGTCTCCACCTATAGCTGGTGTTTGGTGAGAGCACTGTCTCCACCTATAGCTGGTGTGTGGTGAGAGCACTGTCTCCACCTATAGCTGGTGTGTGGTGAGCGCTCCGTCTCCACCTATAGCTGGTGTGTGGTGAGCGCACTGTCTCCACCTATAGCTGGTGTGTGGTGAGCGCTCTGTCTCCACCTATAGCTGGTGTGTGGTGAGCGCACTGTCTCCACCTATAGCTGGTGTGTGGTGAGCGCTCTGTCTCCACCTATAGCTGGTGTGTGGTGAGAGCACTGTCTCCACCTATAGCTGGTGTGTGGTGAGAGCACTGTCTCCACCTATAGCTGGTGTGTGGTGAGCGCACTGTCTCCACCTATAGCTGGTGTGTGGTGAGCGCTCTGTCTCCACCTATAGCTGGTGTGTGGTGAGAGCACTGTCTCCACCTATAGCTGGTGTGTGGTGAGCGCACTGTCTCCACCTATAGCTGGTGTGTGGTGAGCGCACTGTCTCCACCTATAGCTGGTGTGTGGTGAGAGCACTGTCTCCACCTATAGCTGGTGTGTGGTGAGAGCACTGTCTCCACCTATAGCTGGTGTGTGGTGAGCGCACTGTCTTCACCTATAGCTGGTGTGTGGTGAGCGCTCTGTCTCCACCTATAGCTGGTGTGTGGTGAGAGCACTGTCTCCATTTATAGCTGGTGTGTGGTGAGAGCACTGTCTCCACCTATAGCTGGTGTGTGGTGAGCGCTCTGTCTCCATTTATAGCTGGTGTGTGGTGAGAGCACTGTCTCCACCTATAGCTGGTGTGTGGTGAGAGCACTGTCTCCATTTATAGCTGGTGTGTGGTGAGAGCACTGTCTCCACCTATAGCTGGTGTGTGGTGAGCGCTCTGTCTCCAGCTATAGCTGGTGTGTGGTGAGAGCACTGTCTCCATTTATAGCTGGTGTGTGGTGAGCGCTCTGTCTCCACCTATAGCTGGTGTGTGGTGAGAGCACTGTCTCCACCTATAGCTGGTGTGTGGTGAGCGCTCTGTCTCCATTTATAGCTGGTGTGTGGTGAGAGCACTGTCTCCACCTATAGCTGGTGTGTGGTGAGCGCTCTGTCTCCATTTATAGCTGGTGTGTGGTGAGAGCACTGTCTCCACCTATAGCTGGTGTGTGGTGAGAGCACTGTCTCCATTTATAGCTGGTGTGTGGTGAGCGCTCTGTCTCCACCTATAGCTGGTGTGTGGTGAGAGCACTGTCTCCACCTATAGCTGGTGTGTGGTGAGAGCACTGTCTCCACCTATAGCTGGTGTGTGGTGAGAGCACTGTCTCCACCTATAGCTGGTGTGTGGTGAGCGCTCTGTCTCCACCTATAGCTGGTGTGTGGTGAGAGCACTGTCTCCACCTATAGCTGGTGTGTGGTGAGCGCTCTGTCTCCAGCTATAGCTGGTGTGTGGTGAGAGCACTGTCTCCACCTATAGCTGGTGTGTGGTGAGCGCTCTGTCTCCATTTATAGCTGGTGTGTGGTGAGAGCACTGTCTCCACCTATAGCTGGTGTGTGGTGAGAGCACTGTCTCCACCTATAGCTGGTGTGTGGTGAGAGCACTGTCTCCACCTATAGCTGGTGTGTGGTGAGAGCACTGTCTCCACCTATAGCTGGTGTGTGGTGAGCGCTCTGTCTCCAGCTATAGCTGGTGTGTGGTGAGCGCACTGTCTCCACCTATAGCTGGTGTGTGGTGAGAGCACTGTCTCCACCTATAGCTGGTGTGAGGTGAGCCCACTCTCTCCACCTTTAGCTGGTGTGTGGTGAGAGCACTGTCTCCACCTATAGCTGGTGTGAGGTGAGCCCACTCTCTCCACCTATAGCTGGTGTGTGGTGAGAGCTCTGTCTCCACCTATAGCTGGTGTGTGGTGAGAGCTCTGTCTCCACCTATAGCTGGTGTGTGGTGAGAGCTCTGTCTCCACCTTTAGCTGGTGTGTGGTGAGAGCTCTGTCTCCACCTATATGTAGCCAAGTGGGATGATTATAACAAAATATGACACTAGGCATAAATTGGTCATGGGTCCTTTAAGAGATGGTGTTGCGACACTCGTTTACGGCATTCCCTCTTGTAATGTGTATGTGCTAGTTTCAGCGAAGAGAGAGCAGTGATAACATACGAGAGCTCCTGGTTTTGGTCATATACACCTAATTAAGGTTTGGTGAGGTAAATATATATTCTCATGCCAGTGAACAAAATGTTTAAATGTTATATTTGCGTATTACATATGTGTGTTCAATGGAAAATATTTTATAGATCGCCTTTTACGGATGCCTGTGAGTGTATGTGTGAGCTGGATCTAGTTTGATCACACGTGGGACACGTGCAAAGACTGGGTATGTGTTGTAATAAATGTTAATTCAGTTTTGTTCGCCTTATTCAAAGTCCAGCGTAAATGTTTAGATGTAATGTGCATGTTAAAACAGTGGCTTCTTTAGACATTTAATATCTGTTTAAGACCTATTGAAACTTATTGAATGCTGTTTGAACAATTTAATTCATTTCTCTTTATTTAAAGTGTATGCAGATAACTGTTAAGTTTTGTGGTAGATTAATGTACTCTTTCATTTGACTAGTGGCCTATACCGTATTTCATTGCCGTTATTTTGTACTATACCAAAGTCCTTTTAGGCAAGTCGTGCCACTCGGCCGCCATCTTGGCAACGCCTCAGGGCAGCTATTTCGGACTAACAAGACCAGGCTCCTATCTAAATGAATGGGCAGAGAGTCAGAACTGCACTTTCACTGGTCACCGGGACATAAAAACTGCATGTATAGAAACAGCAGTAAAATATGATAAAAATCGCTGAAAAAGTTTGATGACTTTGCCCCAAAATAAGGTTTAAAACGCCTTTTTCCCCACAGGTTATACTTTACTACGCATGTGCAAGGGTTCACGACACCAACTTCATTTAAGTCTCTATCCAGAATGCCGTGTTGTGCAATAATCAATGTCAATATTGTTCTCCATTATTTAAATATAAGCAGGTTTGCACTTTATCAGTAATAACAATGTATTGTATAGATCAGTTGTTTTAACTATTCATTCAAATGAATCGGTTCAAAGGAGTCATTAGTTCGCGAATTGGACGTGTCATACGGTTGTGTGATTATCCCAGCAGTTAGGACATGGACATCCCACAAGGTTAGTGTCAACACAGAAAACATTATATCACTGGATAGGTTTTATCGTTTATTTAGAGAGTAATTTTATGTCAGCTGAATGTGCGGAATGCATTTCAGAGAAGATAAGGCAACGTATTTTAGCACAATTCACACCCAGCGGTAATCCAGGAAAAACAAAATCTCCGAATGCTCCACATGAAACTTTGGTCTTCCGACCTTTTACCATAATGTCGTTTTATTTTGATTAATATGCGTGCGGGAGAGAGAGGAAGACAGCGCTTAATTTGGAGACGGTGAAGTCTTGTTTACACTTTCGCCTGGCTCCGAAGAGAGAGAGAGTGCACGCGCGCGACCGGGGCTCTCTCTCTCTCCGCTGTCGCAAAACCTCCACTGTGCGTATCTGGCTGTTGGGAGCTTATAGAAAAAATATCTATATACATTTATCCGGTTTGAAATACGGTAGAGGTGAGGATAGGTGTCTGTGGAACACGGAGTGGAGGCTGTCTTCCGGGGTCCAGGCAGTAGTCCAGTGAACAGAAGTCGGTTGGGGGTGACCTGGTGGTGACGATACTGCTGGAAGAGAGAGGAAGAGTGCTTTATTCCCACCGTATTCCACAGAGTGCTGTGTGCGGAGACACCTGTCAAGAGACTGTCTAAAAGACATACAGAAGTATTATCCAAAGAATTGAAAACATATCCTTTTGCTTCCGAAATATTGACGAACTGATTAAGAGACTGGTTTTGCTCTGTCAACTGTTTTTGTTGTGTGGAGCTGAGATAATCTGTAAATTTCAAAAATGTCACAGTCAGATGATGATGCTTCAATTACACATGAGCATGATGATGCACAGGATGCAGGAAGTAGTATGAATGAAATGCAGGGACAAATTAAAGAACTTAGCCGCAAACATGAAGAGACTAGAGCAGCAATTGCTAATTTGAGCAGAGAGCCATCCAGGTCTTATATTTATGTACCAAGCGAACGGCATATACAACCATTTAGTGGTGATTTAAACAAAGATGGGAGGAATGTTGACGAGTTTATTGAAGAGGTAGAGAGGGTGCTACTGGTCAGAAGTCAAACAACAGAGGATCAGTTAGACTTCGTCCTGTCACTCCTAAGAGGTTCAGCTTTAGAGGAGGTCAGATTACGAATGGGGAATGAGTCAAACCAAACATGTGACCTTTTTGAGTATCTGAGAGCAGCTTTTCGGGAAAAGCACAGCATATCTCAGCTATTGCAGACCTTCTATAGTCGTAAACAAATGGTAGGTGAGGATATCCGCGCATACTCACATGCGTTGTCACAGATTCAGAACCGCATTCTGAAACAGACACCAGATGCAATGGTAAACGTGAGTTTGGCCATTCGGGACCAATTCATTGAGGGCATTAGAGATGCCAGCCTCAGAAGAGAACTTCGGAAGCTTGTTAGAGACAAGCCAGAGTCCACACTCATTGAAGTGCATGACGAAGCCCTCATGTGGTCTTTAGAAGATCCTAAGCCTCGTGTCACAAGAGTGGTCAGCAGTCGAAATGTCGTTTCTGAGACAGCTGAATCTCAGTGTGCTGCTGTTAATGTACCTGAACCGAAACCAGTTAATCTGGAAGACGTTTTGAAAATTGTAGCAGAACAAGGAAAGGCTATAGGGGAGCTTACAAGAGCAGTTGAGAAACTCACAGCACAGGGCAGCAAGTCAGAACCTATAAACCAAACCAGACACAAGGTGCAACCAAGGTTTACAGAAGATGGCCAACCAGTATGCTTCCGTTGCAATGGTGTAGGACACATCGCTAGGAGGTGCATGAGGAAAAACAGACAGGCTGCCACGGAGAATGCTACTACCTCTGTACCGCCGGGAAATGCCCACCCTCGGTTGCTGTGAGCCAGGCAGTTCGGGGGCAATCCATTGGCTCAACCAACATGGATACTAGCCGTGACAGACTACTCGAGCGTGCTGTGGGAAAATGTCCTGTTGCTAACCTCAGTATTAATGGAGTGAGTGTCGCTTGTTTACTGGATACAGGGAGCCAAGTTAGCACTATTTCTGAGAGTTTCTTCAGGGAACACCTGTCCAGTGAAGATGAAGATATACTTTCAACAGCAGGCTGGTTGAAGCTGACTGCAGCTAATGGTTTGGGCATACCTTATCTTGGTTACTTGGAGTTGGAAGTCAAAACCATGGGTATTGTCCTTTCAGAATGTGGCTTCCTGGTTGTCAGAGACACACAGAACTCCTCTCTAGTACAAGCGCTAATTGGCATGAATGTTATCAGCAGATGCAGGCAACTGGTCCATGCTGAGTTTGATACCACGCTTGGTGGAAAATTGCAATCAAATTGGAGAGAAGCATTTCAACAGTTGCACAGTGCCCATAGCCAAGAGAAGAGAATAGCAGTACGGGTAGCTGGAAAAGACATGGTCCACATACCTGCTTCTTCAGTTGCCACAGTGATGGCCAAAGGTGTGAAAGATGTACTTCATGATGCTTCATCTGATTACCTGTTGGAGCGCATGAACACACCATTACCGGGTGGACTCATTGTTGTCCCTTCAGTGGTGTCGTCAGAGACATCGTTGTTTCCTGTGCAAGTGGTGAATCTTTCCCCAGAAGACATCTGGTTACAGGCCCGAACCAGGCTCGGGACTTTAAGAGTATTGAGAGTATGAAGTTAAATGAGACGTATGAGGTGAAATTCCAGCGTGTTTTAGCTGATATGGAGGAGATCACGGTTAATGCCAAAAGCAGTCCAGTATTGGAGAACAGCACGAAAGAGTTCCTCAGTAAGCTTCATATTGGTGGCACCATTGAGCAGCAGGCAGCGCTGAGTGATTTGTTAATGCAGTATTCCGATGTGTTCGTGCTCGAGGATGAAGACCTCGGTTTTACCAATAAAGTGAAACATGAAATCCATGTGGCTGATGATGTCCCAGTGACAGCCTTATAGGCGTATCCCACCCACACAGTACAGAGAAGTTCGAGAACACATCAGTAAGCTTCTCAAGAAGGGAGTGATTCAAGAAAGCACCCGTGCTTATGCATCCCCTATTGTGTTAGTGAGGAAAACGGATGGCAGCCTCAGGCTATGTGTCGATTACAGGCAGCTCAACGCTAAGACCCGGCGAGATGCGTTCCCTTTACCTAGGATTGATGAGAGTTTTGACGCAACATTTGGAGCAACATTCTTCTCTTTGATTGACCTGGCGAGTGGATACCATCAGGTTGCTGTTCATGAGCATGAAAGGCATAAGACTGCATTTACAACTCCATTTGGGATCTTTGAGTACTCCCGTATGCCTTTTGGGGTGTGTAATGGGCCATCAACGTTTCAACGCCTGATGCAGACTACAATGGGTGACCTAATCTTTCAGATCATGCTAGTGTATTTGGATGATATACTGGTGTACTCTGCCACTTTTCCAGAGCACTTGCAGAGATTGGAAATAGTCTTTAAGAGGTTGAAGGAAACAGGTCTTAAAGTCAAGCCTGAAAAGTGCCACTTCCTGCAGCAAGAAGTAACCTTTTTAGGTCATCGAATCTCAGCAAAGGGTGTTACTACTGATCCAGGGAAAATTGAGGCGGTAAAGCAATGGAAAGTCCCCAAGTCCCCAACACAGTGAAGGAACTACGCTCGTTCTTAGGGTTCTGTAGTTATTACAGAAAGTTCATCGAGGGTTTTTCTATGATTGCTGGGCCCCTTCATGATTTAGTGAATTTGTGTATTTCCCAGTTTGGCAGTGCGAGGAAGGATTTTAGTGCTTTGTGGTCATCTGAGTGACAGTCAGCATTTGAGCTCCTGAAAGAGAAACTCACCTCTGCTCCTGTGCTGGGCTATGCAGATTTTACTCTCCCATTCATCTTAGAGACTGATGCAAGTAATGAAGGCCTGGGAGCAATACTACACCAGCAGCAGTGCGAGTGTAAGAGAGTCATTGCATTAGCTAGTAGGAGACTGCGGAAGGCGGAAAGGAATGACCGGAACTACAGCAGCATGAAACTGGAGCTGCTTGCCCTTAAATGGGCCATCTCGGAAAAGTTTCGTGGTTATCTGCTAGGCTCCAAATTTGTAGTCATCACAGATAACAACCCTCTGTGTCATCTCAAAACAGCCAAGCTCGGTGCAATTGAGCAAAGGTGGGTCACCCAACTAGCTGTTTTTGACTTTGAGGTGAAATATCGCCCTGGCCGACACAATACAGCTGCTGATGCTCTGTCTAGACACCCTTCAGCAGGGGAGCTTACCATTCCCGACAAGTATGACAACTATGTTGTTATTTGTAATGTAGTCAACAAAGGGACAGTCCTGGAGCCTGACTTGGTGATTGCTGGTGCTGTTGCAGGGTCAGACTAATTCGTGCCTTGGATTGTGGAGAAGATACAAGCAATGACCACCAGGGAAGTACGCATACCATGCCGGGCTATAAAGTAGAAGAGCTGGTAGATTTCCAGAAGAACGATCCTACCATCAGTTCTTTCAGAACCTTTTGGGAATGCAGGAGAAAGCCCTCTCATGCTGAAAGATCTCGCCTTTCGAAGTCCATCTTATCTCTGATAAAGCAGTGGAAAAGTGTCCATGAGCAAGATGGTTTACTTTATCGCATTGTGAAGGATCAACATCAAGGTGAATGTAAACAGTTGCTCTTACCTGATTGTTTAAAAGAACCTGTCCTCGAAAGTGTGCATGAAAACATGGGACATCAGGGGATTGAGCGCATCATTAGTCTGTTGAGACCGCGATGCTTCTGGGTGGGTATGTACAACGATGTGGAGCAATGGATCAAAGTGCCAGAGATGCATCTTAACAAAGATGCCACAGCCCAGGATACATGCTCCGATGAAGCCCTTTCTAGCGTCCAGACCCTTTGAAGTAGTGGCAGTTGATTTTACTGTGCTTGAACCAGAGGCGGCGTCAGCCGATTTTGCCGGGGCTTCAGCCCCGAATGTTTATAGTGTAGCCCCGAATGTATTTTGAAAAGTTGACTGACAAATATGAAACCGGACAATAGTAAACCCCCGAAATCATATGTTGCCTAATTTCATTGTGCTATGGCTTTGCTGCTGTCTCTGACTGGTGATTGTTGAAATCTGTCTCTCACACAGAGTGAGCGATTTAAGCCTATCATCTCCAGGATTTGCGCGCAACAGTAAACAATCTCACAGCAATTAATATGTCAGTAAAACTCTACTAACTTACTGTCGTGTCAGCAGTTTGTAATGTGTCGCGCAAATGTGGCGCGCCCTGTATCACGCAAAATAAACTACTAGCATGTAACGCCGTGTTCTGTCGTCAATTAAGTATTGAAATAACCAAAAGGGAGATTAAAGCTGCATCAAAACTCTATGTCGGGGCTTTTGTATTCCTTTGTAGGCTACATGAATGTTACACATTTTGGCGTAGCCCTACTCATTTTTCATTATTAATATTCTAACATTTTATCAATATTGCAAAGTCATCAAAAATGTGAAAAATAGGCCTACATCTAGCCTAAATGATCGTTCATGACATTATTTTAACTATAAGCAACCCAATTTGTCTAGATCTGTATTATTTCCTTTGTATAATGAGCTTAAATATTGCCGCACAGTCGTGTGATTTAGTCTGCTTGATTAACATTATTACAATGTATTCCTATTTAACTCTGATATGTAGCCTATATATATATATATATATAAGGTCCTCGAATGTGTTCGAATATTTCACCAGCATCAGCCTTTTCACAGTTTGTATCACTCCGCTTGTGTTTGCACAACTTGCATCATTAAGCCAGTAGGTGGTGACAAGTGACTGTCTTTATGAGTGAACAATTGAAATTTAATTGAACTGATTTAATAGTGCCAAAAACATTGATTAACTCAAGAAAGAAACAAGTTGCTGAAACCAATCTTTAATGCTAAAAAGTTTACATCTATGCAAAATAATCCTTGAAAGATTTCTCATTTAAGGCCATTCTTGTTTGGAATATGTGATTGTGTATTGTCAACAATAAGCAGAACCATTTTGCATTTCCATTTTCTAGTGTGGATCATTCATTTCAACATTTATCCTCATTCTCATGTTTAAGAATCTGTTATCTGCTTGACAAATAATTTATGCTACTGCCCACTGGCATGCTTTTAAAGCTATTGTTATCAAAAAATGTTGGCCTTCAAACACCTTAAAATGCACATATGTAGGTCCAAGAAATCAAAATTTTCTCCCCCCTAAGAACCCCCCTAACTACCTCACATTTGAATGTGTGTGTCTGTGTGGTAATATGGGCTGGTGTGGCAACAGTGCCAGGACTGAATTTTTTAACCAGTCTGCCCCCTGCATATAGGCCTAAAATATACATTATTCTCTGTATCGAATCATGTTATCTTATTACCCACCCCATCCCCTGATGTTTCAGGCTCAGCCCCTGATGTTTTTAAAACCTTGAAACGCCCCTGGCTTGAACCCTCCTCTGATGGTCGGGAAAGTGTATTAATAGTGATCGACGTCTTCACAAAATTCACACAAGCATTCCCAACCAGAGATCAGAGAGCTGAAACTACCGCTAAACTCTTGTTGAGGGAATGGTTCATGAAGTATGGTGTACCTGAAAGACTGCATTCTGATCAGGGAAGAAATTTTGAGAGCGAAGTAATTGCTGAGCTGTGTAAAATGTATGGTGTGAAGAAAACCCGCACTACACCCTACCGGCCTCAGGGTAATGCTCAGTGCGAGCATTTTAATCGAACGCTCCATGATTTTCTACGCACGCTTCCCCCTGAAAAGAAAAAGCGCTGGCCAGAACACCTTGCTGAGTTGGTTTATGCATACAATGTCACGCCACATGCGACCACTGGATACTCACCATACTACCTACTTTTTGGAGTCCATCCACATCTTCCCATCGATACCCTGCTAGGTCATGAACAACCTGTGGACAGAAAACACTGGTTAGTGGTTCATCAGGAGAGATTGAAGGAAGCACACAAAAAGGCAAGAGAATATGTTGAACACAAGGCCGCTGAGAGGTTAGCCCCTCTGAATGACAAGGTGTATTGTCCTGTGATCAATGTTTTTCAGCAGGTGTATCTGCGTCACCGACCTTTGGGTAGGAATAAGATACAGGATTCATGGGGTCCTACCGTATACAAGGTCATAGATGTGCAAGGTACCACACATACCGTTGAGCCTCTTGAGGGTGGCCCTATAAAGAGACTGCATAGAGCTGACTTGCGGCCCTACGTCACTTATGCTCCTGAGCCAGAAGTGATGGAGAACCATCCTCATACAACACCACAGCCAAAAAGAGTTTCTAAACCTGAGCCGTTTGAAGTGCATTCTGATCCTGATTTTGTTGTTCTGGAGTAGGTCACTTACCCCAGTTTTCAGGAGACAACACCAATTGGAAGTTCAGCGGAAGAAGACGAAGCACTGGTAGATCAATCCAGCTTTGTTTCAACTAGCACTGAACAAAAAGATTCTGTGCCTGAGCAGATTGCCCCTGACATTAGCTGTGCTCTAGAAGTGGAAGAACCAGTACCAAGAAGGCTGGTACCAGCGCCTAGGAGAACAAAAAGGGCCAATGCTGGTCTACACTCAAACCCCTTCAATGAGCCGAGATCAGTATGTAATGAAGTGTCACTTAGCCCCGAAGTCTTTTCTCAGGTGTTGACAAGTTTAGGCAGTGTGTTCTTTAGAGAAGCTGTCAAAGAAGTGAAGAATATGTATTAGTCATCGAGGACAATGACATCTAGCAGGGGAGAATGTAGCCAAGTGGGATGATTATAACAAAATATGACACTAGGCATAAATTGGTCGTGGGTCCTTTAAGAGATGGTGTTGCGACACTCGTTTATGGCATTGCCTTGTATATGCACTAGTTTCAGCGAAGAGAGAGCAGTGAGAGCGAGAGCTCCTGGTTTTGGTCATATACACCTAATTAAGGTTTGGTGAGGTAAATATATATTCTCATGCCAGTGAACAAAATGTTTAAATGTTATATTTGCGTATTACATATGTGTGTTCAATGGAAAATATTTTATAGATCGTCTTTTACGGACGCCTGTGAGTGTATGTGTGAGCTGGATCTGGTTTGATCACACGTGGGACACGTGCAAAGACTGGGTATGTGTTGTAATAAATGTTAATTCAGTTTTGTTTGTTCTTATTCAAAGTCCAGCGTAAATATTTAGATGTAATGTGCATGTTAAAACAGTGGGTTCTTAAGACATTTAATATCTGTTTAAGAGCTATTGAAACTTATTGAATGCTGTTTGAATAGTGTAATTAATTTCTCTTTATTTAAAGTGTATGCAGATAACTGTGAAGTTTTATGGTAGACTAATGTACTGTCTTTCATTTGACTAGTGGCCTCTACCGTATTTCATTGCCGTTATTTTGTACTATACTCAATTGGAGCATTTCATTCTTCCAATGTCCATCCATCCATCCATCCATCTTCTTCCACTTATCCGGGGCCGGGTCGCGGGGGCAGCAGTCTAAGCAGGGATGCCCAGACTTCCCTCTCCCTAGACACTTCCTCCAGCTCTTCCGGGGGGACACCGAGGCGTTCCCAGGCCAGCCGGGAGACATAGTCCCTCCAGCGTGTCCTAGGTCTTCCCAGGGGTCTCCTCCCGGTGGGACATGCCCGGAACACCTTCCCGGGAAGGCGTCCAGGAGGCATCCGGAAAAGATGCCCGAGCCACCTCAGCTGGCCCCTCTCGATGTGGAGGAGCAGCGGCTCTACTCTGAGCTCCTCCCGAGTGACCGAGCTTCTCACCCTATCTCTAAGGGATCGCCCATCCACTCTGCGGAGAAAGCTCATTTCGGCCGCCTGTATCCGGGATCTTGTCCTTTCGGTCATGACCCACAGCTCATGACCATAGGTGAGAGTAGGAACGTATATTGACCGGTAAATCGAGAGCTTCGCCTTGCGGCTCAGCTCTTTCTTCACCACGACAGACCGGTACATCGACCGTATTACTGCAGAAGCTGCACCGATCCGTCTGTCAATCTCCCGTTCTATCCTTCCCTCACTCGTGAACAAGACCCCAAGATACTTGAACTCCTCCACTTGAGGCAGAAACTCTCCACCAAACTGAAGCGGGCAAACCACCCTTTTCCGACTGAGAACCATGGCCTCGGATTTGGAGGTGCTGATTCTCATCCCAGCCGCTTCACACTCGGCTGCAAACCGCCCCAGTGCATGCTGAAGGTCCTGGTCTGATGGGGCCAGCACGACAACATCATCCGCAAAGAGCAGAGATGAAATCGTGTGGTCCCCAAACCTGACACCCTCCGGCCCCTGGCTGCACCAAGAAATTCTGTCCATAAAAATTATGAACAAAACCGGCGACAAAGGGCCGCCCTGCCGGAGTCCAACATGCACCGGGAACAAGTCTGACTTACTGCTGGCAATGCGAACCAAGCTCCTGCTCCAGTCGTACAGGGACCGGATAGCCCTTAGCAAAGGGCCCCAAACCCCATACTCCCAGAGCACCCTCCACAAGATGCCGCGAGGGACACAGTCGAAGGAAGCTTGGTTCTTCCAATGTATTTCATTTTTATTTCATCCAATTTGTTTTGCCAATATTTAATACCAAATAAGTACACCAAAGAAATCAGAAACATTTTGTCATTTTATTTTATTTTTCTTCTAAATATTTGCTCCTTTCGATCGCTGTCCTGCATTGAGGCAGTAGCCAGAATAAAGCCCCAAGAGTAATTTGTATCCTGTGCTGTTTCATTCAACCAATGGTTACATATAGCTGGTGTGTGGTGAGCGCTCTGTCTCCACCTATAGCTGGTGTGTGGTGAGCGCACTGTCTCCACCTATTGCTGGTGTGTGGTGAGCGCTCTGTCTCCACCTATAGCTGGTGTGTGGTGAGCGCTCTGTTTCCACCTATAGCTGGTGTGTGGTGAGAGCTCTGTCTCCACCTATAGCTGGTGTGTGGTGAGAGCTCTGTCTCCACCTATAGCTGTAATTTTTAAAATAGTTTGTATACATGAACGTGTGTGAGCACGAGTGTGCCTGTATCCACACATGCACAGGTCCGAGGCCTTTATCTTTGTAAGCACACGTGTGCATATTGTATGTGAACATGATGAACATGCTCCTGAACATTTAATGTTTCTCTTATTTTTTATTTCCCCCATTCATTTTCAATGGATGGTCATTTTTTAGCAATGTAAGCTCAGATCAATCAGTCAGTTTAAAAAATAATTACAAAACCTAATTGAAAGAGAACAAGATGGCAAAAAGATAAAATTCGATATTTGGTGGTAATACCGTAACGAGAGATTTATATGCTAGTTTTTGTAGGCCGGTCATTTTTGACTGGGAACCAAAAGTGTGACTTTGTTCCATTTTGTAAAAGATAAAAGCATTTCAAAACAACCTTCCTGGTTAAACATTAAAGTCCGCTAGTGTGATAAACAGTTGAATTTTTTTCATATTTTGTTGTATATTGACAGATTTATCCTCAAATAATGCTTTTTTCACTCAAAAACGGAGGTGCATGAGCTCAGATCAGTGAGGCCTACGATCAATCAGATCCAAATAGAAATATAAAACCTGTGCTAATTGAAAGAAATCAAGTTTGCAAAAAGATTGAATCCAATATTTGGTGATAATATAGAGTAATGAGAGATTTATTAGCAGTTTTTTGTAGGCTGGTCATTTGTGACCAGTAACGCCAAAAGTGTAACAAGGTGAGGGAAAAATTACAAAAATTCTCAAATTTTGGGGGAAGTAATTATACCCTGGGTGAGTAAAGTCAGTAGTTTTAGTCCAATGCGATAATGTTAACTAGCATTTTCGGGGAAAAGAAAATCCCCTCCGGGTCAAAATGGCTCGAAACCAACATGAGGGTAAAGACATTAACCTACTGTTTAAGTGAACACTCACTAAGCCAGGCAACTTTTGTGTGTATTTGACCGTTTAGGCCTGATTTGAGACCGTTTGATAAAAAATAAAAATAATATAAATTGCTTGTGCAGCTGAGGATGAACAGACAATTATGATTAATATGAAGAATTTACAAACATTTAGCTTGAGAAGACCTTGAAAAGGGGGAAATTAGCTGGATATAAAATATTAAAACATGGATATATATATTAAAACATTTAATTTACACTGATAAGCCTCAACATTAAAACCACTGTCAGTTGAAGCGAATAACATTGATTATATCGGTACTGTCACAGAGACAGTTCGTCTCTGTGACAGTACCGATATAATCAATGTTATACCGTAATTCCCTCCTTTGACCATCAGAGGGCTCCCTCACCCGAATATTGACTTTTCACTCACACACTACATTTCCCATCAGCCCCGTACCTGGCACTGATTACGTTGCTCAGCTGTAGCTCATTCTTGGACCTATATAAACTGTCTCTCCACCACTCTTCCTTGCAAAGTCTTGTATTATTACGGTTTGCATTTCTGAGCGTTTATTTCTGTATTGCCTACCTGTTGTGACCCAGTCTGTTCCATGTTAATGATTCTCTGCCGCTTGCCTTTTGGACTATCTGCTTTGTTACTTATCTGTGATTGTTCTCTGCCTGCCCTGATCTCCTGCCTGCTTTTCGAACATGACTGTGTCTGTCCTACATTGCTGTGTTTGCTGGAATCTGACCATTGCCTGTTTGTCCACAATTTTAATAGAAGACTTCGCCAAACTATGATCCAGCGGCTTTAACCCACCTGTCTGCAACCATGTCTGCCCAGGCTAGTCAACTTGTGGCACACTAACACCAGCTCAATCGCCTCACATCTCTCCCGGAGAAATTGGTGAAAGCACTTCAAAATCTCCACGCCTCTCCACCATGTTTGTCCACCAATGTCAAACCTGCAAATACACAGAAACCATCAAGACAACTACCGGCCAGCCTGCTGCAACCTCTTCCCCTTCCTCAACACCCCTGGTCCCACATTGCCATCGACTTTGTTACAGATCTACCAGTCTCCAACGGTCACACCACAATTCTCACTGTCAGATTCTCCAAGGCCTGCCGCCTCATACCTCTACCTAAGCTACCTACCGCCCTGCAGACAGCTGAACACCTATGCCACTTGGTGTTCCAATTCTATGGATTACCAGAGGATATTGTTTCCGATCGAGGCCCTCAATTTACGTCGAGACTCTGGTCTGCATTCTTCAAGTCACTTGATATCAATGTCAGTCTTACGTCTGGATACCACCCTCAATCCAACGGTCAAGCTGAAAGACTAAACCAAGAGCTCATCCGTTTCCTTCGATCATACTGTAATCAGCATCAGAATGATTGGAGTTGCTTCCTAATATGGGCTGAGTATGCCTAGAATTCCATCCAAAAGGCAGCTACAAGATTGAACCCCTTTCAATGCATTTTAGGATTTCAACCGCCTCTGTTCCCCTGGTCTGGAGAACCCACTAATGTCCCGGCAGTGAATGACTAAGTGAATGGTTATGTTGAAGTGAGGAGACATGGAATCAGGCTCACATTCACCTCCAACACGCCATTCGCTGACAAAGTGTACAGGCTGATTGTCATCATCGCCCCGGTCCTGAGTACCGCTCTGGTCAATGGGTGTGGCTGTCCACAAGAGACTTAGGTCTTCGGCTTCCTTGCAAGAAACTCAGTCCCAGGTACGTGGGTCCATTCCAAATTATCCGTTAAATCACACCTGTTTCGTTCCGCCTTGCCCTGCCTAATCATTATCGTATTCCATGTATCTCTGCTCAAGCCCGCTGTTGGTCCTAATGAGGAGGGAGAGGAGGTGTCCGGTGGTGAGGGTCCCCTACCCATCATGGTGGAGGGCGAGGAGGCTTACCAGGTCAGAGAACTGCTGGACTCCAGACGCCGGGGAAGAATTCTCCAGTATCTGGTCGATTGGGAGGGGTACGGTCCAGAGGAGCATTCTTGGGTCAACACTAACGATATACTCAACCCCAATCTTGTGGCAATTGCTCCTGTCTGCCTCGCTGCCTGTTGTGAGTTTGTTTGCTTCGGTGCTGTAAGCTCCGTCTTAGCCTCGTATTTCTTTGTTTTGAACCATCATTTACTACAATTTCTAGTTGTTTATACTACTAAATACAGCTTACCCAACATCTCAGATTAACCTGACATCGCTAGCTTCCATTACTACTAGCACAACATGCTAGTAACTCGCTAGCCTGTTAACGCGCCACCAGTGCGCTCAGCTATTTTTTATTTATTTTTCCCTCGCGCCTTTGAGTTCATAAAAAGCTCAGGTGAGTAAGAATCAGTCAACAAACATGGTGAGTAATGTCTTGTCCTGTTATTGTCACCTGCACTTCATGTCACATGTTTAGCATCGCCTTCTCTGTTGGCAATATAGAATTTATATGTGATAAATGCAAGGAGACAGTTAGGCTGACGGAGAAGACTTCAGAACTAGAGACACGCATCCAAACTTTAATTGAGGATAGTAAGAGTGCTAGAGCTTTAGATACTGCTTTGGATGCGCCTAGCATAGTGAACTTTTTACATGACTCGGTTCTGGCTGAAGTAGAGCAAAAAAACACTCTTCCGTTCCAGTTACCATAACAAATCAATTTGCCCCGCTTAGTGAAACACCCACTGAGAATTCTGTTGATTGTGCCCTAGTAATTGGTGATTCGATCACATGGAACGTGAAAATAGAGACACCAGCCACCATAGTCACATGTTTGCCGGGAGCCAGAGCGCCTGACATCAAAGCAAATTTAAAAGTGCTGGCTAATGCTAATCGTAAATTCTCTAAGATCATAATACACGTCGGCACTAATGATGTTCGACTCCGCCAGTCGGAGATCACCAAAATTAATATTAAAGAGGTGTGTGAACTCGCATGTACGATGTCAAGCACTGTAATTTGCTCTGGCCCCCTTCCTGTTCGCAGGAGTGATGAGATAGTTAGTAGATTGTGTTCACTGAATCGCTGGCTGTCTAAGTGGTGTCTGCAAAATAATATAGAATTCATAGACAATTGGAAAAGTTTTTGGGGCAAACCTGACCTGTTGAAAAGAGATGGTATTCATCCCTCCTGGGATGGTGCTGCTCTTCTCTCTAGTAATTTGGCTCATAGTCTTAGAGCTCAAACATGACCATACATCCCATCACATAGAGCCTCTTTCACCTAGATATCATCATATAAAGACTGTGTCTGTTCCCCGAATTTGGAAATCCGAAAAACGTCCAAACCCATCTAAGGTTAAAAATTTAATTGATGTTCAACAAATAAAAAACAGCCATAATACAGATGAGCAAATGATAAAGCTTGGGTTGCTGAATATTCGATCCCTTACTCCAAAAGCACACATTGTTAATGATATGATTTCAGATAATAACCTAGATATGCTGTGTTTGATAAATCACGTTTGAGATTTGTGCTGGCTACTGTATACAGGCCACCAGGGCACCATAAAGATTTTATCAAAGAATCTGCAGACTTTCTATCAGAATTAATATTGACTGCAGATAAAGTACTAATTGTTGGTGATTTTAATATACACATCGATAATGAAAAAGATGCATTGGGATTGGCATTTAAAGACATTGTAAACTCAACTGGAGTTAGACAACACGTGTCAGGACCTACTCATTGTCGTAATCATACTCTAGATCTAATATTATCACATGGAATAGATATTGATGCCGTTGAAATTCTGCAGCAGAGCAATGACATCTCAGATCATTATCTAGTCTCGTGTAAATTACATTTAGCCAAGGCTGCAAAGCCGACTCTGTGTTATAAATATGTTAGACCTATCACTTCTGCCACTAAAGATTGCTTTATCAATAATCTTCCTAATCAGTTTCATCATTTCAACATCCCGGATAGCTTAGAAGCATTTGACACCATTGACCACAACATGCTTTTAAATAGACTAGACTATGTTGGCATTAGTGGAATTGCACTAGCATGGTTTAAATCATACTTATCTGACCATTATCAGTTTGTAGCAGTAAATGAATAGATGTCTCATCGATCACAAGTTCAGTATGGCATACCACAAGGCTCAGTACTAGGACCGTTGCTGTTTACTCTGGAATTAGCGTTCACATGGCATTAGTTTTCACTGTTATGCCGACGATACTCAGCTGTATATTTCTTCACGCCCCGATGAAACTTACCAACTCACAAAATTAACGGAATGCATAGCTGATATAAAAAACTGGATGACTAGTAATTTCCTACTACTAAATTCTGAAAAAACAGAGATTCTAATTATTGGACAAAAAACTTCCTCACGTAATAACCTAGAATACTGTCTAACACTTGATGGCTGCTCTGTTAAGTCTTCGTCGTCGGTTAGGAACCTGGGTGTGCTCTTTGATACCAATCTTTCATTTGAAAGTCACGTGTCTAGTATCTGTAAAACTGCATTTTTCCATCTTAAAAATATATCTAAATTACGCCATATGCTCTCATTGACAAATGCGGAACAATTAGTTCATGCGTTCATGACCTCAAGGCTAGATTATTGTAATGCTCTACTGGGTGGTTGCCCTGCACGCTTAATAAACAAACTACAGCTGGTCCAAAACGCAGCAGCTCGAGTTCTTACCAGAACCAGGAAGTATGACCATATTAGCCCGGTTCTGTCAACACTGCATTGGCTCCCTATTAAACATCGTATACATTTTAAAATATTGCTGATTACTTACAAAGCACTAAATGGTTTAGCTCCGCAGTACTTCACGTCTATTGCGATCTCAAAATTCCGGCCAGTTGATAATACCTAGAATATCAAAGTCGACTGCTGGCGGTAGATCCTTCTCCTATTTAGCACCAAAACTTTGGAACAGTCTTCCTAACATTGTCCGGGAAGCAGACACACTCTGTCAGTTCAAAGCAAGATTAAAGACACATCTCTTTGACCTAGCATTCACATAATACATTATAGACTTTTATAATTCAATGTTAGGCTGCATAGATTAGGTCAGCCGGAACCAGGAACACTTCCCATAAATCCTGATGTACTCGTTACATCATAAGAAGAATGGCATCTACGCTAATTTTAGTGTCTTTGTTTATCCCAAGGTTTTCCTGCAGCCTGCCGGATCCAGGCCGTATCCAGATCTGACGAAGGACCTTCACCTGGACCCGATGACAACACAGTGCTGAAGTGCCAACTAGTCTCTCCCTATGCAGGATCCCTTTACCACTCTACAGATAAAGCGTTTTCGGGAAATTCGGTTCGCGTACCTACCCTGAAGTGATAAAATAAAATAAAATTCTATATCAAAATTTATAAGGAAAGACCAGTACTTTTTTAGGCTTGGTTTGTAGGGAATTACAAACCTGCGCACATATATTCAAACGCACATAACTATAGAACCAATTCTTAATGCGCATGTGAACGCCATCAGCGTTTCTCACAGGTTCGCGTTTAAAGTCTATGTAGAGTGAATGGTGTCATCTTAGCGGCCCCTAATTTAAAAACAAATGATCGTTGTGATGGAAGCGAATCAATCAAAACTAACTTTAGCTGAAAAATAACTTTATTAAAGAACCGCTACAAAGCCAAAACAATCTCTGTTACCATAAATTATCTCTGTAAAGCTGCTTTGAAACAATCTACATTGTTAAAAGCGCTATATAAATGAAGATGACTTGACTTGACTTGAAGGAATTCCACTGAACCCATCCGGAGAGGCTGGCCACTCGACCACGTGGGAGACCCCGGCGTCGCTTGTCTCCTCGCGCCAGGAGTCGCTCGCAGGGAGGTGGCTCTGTCACAGAGACGAACTCCATGATTCCCTCCTTTGACCATCAGAGGGCTCCCTCACCCGAATATTGACCTTTCACTCACACACTACATTTCCCATCAGCCCCGTACCTGGCACTGATTACGTTGCTCAGCTGTAACTCATTCTTGGACCTATATAAACTGTCTCTCCACCACTCTTCCTTGTGAAGTCTTGTATTACTATGGTTTGCATTTCTGAGTGTTTATTTCTGTATTGCCTACCTGTTGTGACCCAGTCTGTTCCATGTTATTGATTCTCTGCCGCCTGCCTTTTGGACTATCTGCTTTGTTACTTATCTGTGATTATTCTCCGCCTGCCCTGATCTCCTGCCTGCTTTTTGACCATTACTGTGTCTGTCCTACATTGCTGTGTTTGCTGGAATCTGACCATTGCCTGTTTGTCCACGATTTTAATAGAAGCTTGCTGATGGATTCCAATTCAAGTGACGCCTCGTTACAGGTACAATGGATATATTAGGCAGCAAGTGAACAGTCAGTTCTTGAATTTTATGTGTTAGAAGCATGAAAAATGGGCAAGCGAAAAGATCTGAGTGACTTTGACAAGAGCCAAATAGTGATGGCTGGAAACCTGTCTGAAGGATCCCTAGAACAGCACATGTTGGCTGCGTAGGCATTGACTCGTCCCCTCGCTGCACTGTGGGCAATGACTTTACAGGTCGAAACTGATTTCAGACAGACTTCTGAGGCAGCGTAACGGTTTAATGATCTACAGCAAAATAGAAAGAGCTTTGGTGAAAACTAAGCAAATATATAATTACTACAATAGGAATATCTTGCTAGAAATGACAAATAATGTTTTTGGTCAAAAGTGAACATTTACACACAAACTGACCATCTAATGCAACTTTCAGATGCCATCTTTATTTTTTTGCTCAACTGTCACAGAATGGAAAATAAAATAAAAGCTAAAAAGAAAAGAAAGCTAAATAAAGCTAAATAAACTTATCATTGCATCTAAACCAACAACATGTTTATTAGATCCAATACCCACTAAACTACTGAAAGAAGTGTTACCTGTAATAATAATAATAATAATAATAATAATAATACATTTTATTTATATTGCGCTTTTCTTGTACCCAAAGCGCTACAAAAGTACAAAAGTAAATACATTAAAAATACATTTAAAAAAGAAAACAACAAGAAGTATAATAGAATATACATCGAGTGTCATCAATTAAGACACAGACATCTTAAAAAGATGGGTTTTTAACTGTTTCTTAAAACTTGTTAGTGTTGGTGCATTCCTAACAGTTAGAGGAAGTGCATTCCACAACCTGGGGGCGGACACAGAGAAAGCTCTTTCACCCATAGTTTTCAGTCTGCAAGAAGGCTGTTTAAGTAGAAGAGAGTTAGCAGAACGGAGAGATCGAGAAGGCATATATAACGTAATTAAATCACATATATATGTTGGTGCAATTCCATATACAGCTTTATATGTTAATATTTTTAAAATCAATATGGTCATGAACCGGAAGCCAATGCAGGTTCCTAAGCACCCCAGAAATATGCTGACGAAAAGGTGTATGTGTAAGAACACGAGCAGCTGAATTCTGTATATGTTGCAGACGCTTAATAGATTTTGCTGGTAGCCCAAGATAAAGGGCATTACAATAATCAAGCCTGGAGGTCACAAGTGCATGGACAAGCCTTTCTGCATCAGGTAATGAAAGAAAGGACCTGATCCTAGCAATATTCCTTAGATGGAAAAATGCAGATTTTGAAATGCTCTTGATATGTGCTTCAAGTGTCAAGTGAGAATCAAAAATTACTCCAAGGTTGCGTACTTGTGGTGATGCAGACAGTACATTGTTTTCAATCTCCAAATTAAAATTTTTACCATTACAGGTAGCTGCAGGGGTACCAACTAAGAGAACCTCAGACTTAGTACCATTTAATTTAAGAAAATTTTGGTACATCCATAATTTAATTTCCTGGAGACAGTCAGAAAGAGTTGCTGATACACCTGTAATATTAGTTTTTGTGCTAATATAAATCTGTGTATCATCAGCATAGAAGTGGAACCCGAGACCATGCTTTCTGATGATCTGCCCTAAAGGGAGCATGTAGATATTAAAAAGTATCGGACCAAGGACAGACCCCTGAGGGACACCATGACACACCTGTCCAACGTTAGATTTATTATTTTCTAAAATAACAAACTGGGTACGATCAGTCAGGTAAGATTTAAACCACTCCAGCACTGTACCGGAAATACCAAGCCAGGTTTCAAGTCTCTCAAGCAGTATAGAGTGACACACCGTGTCGAAAGCTGCACTCAAATCCAAGAGCACCAAGATAGTAAGGGCACCAGAGTCAGCAGAGACGAGGAGATCATTCATAACTCGGACCAAGGCAGTCTCAGTACTATGTCCTGAGCGAAACCCAGATTGAAAAGGTTCTAAAAGCTTGTTCGTGGACAAGTGAGAATGCAGTTGTGACACAACAACACGTTCCAAAACCTTCGCCAAAAAAGGAAGATTTGATATTGGTCTGTAATTAGACAGATCAGACACATCACACCCAGGCTTTTTAAGAACTGGTGTGATGGAGGCGACCTTAAGGGCTTGAGGAACAAGTCCACTAGTAATGGAAGTATTAACAATGTTCAAAATGAGAGGACTGATAGATGGCAGACACTCTTTGAGAACATGAGTTGGAATAGGATCCAAGGTGCAGGTAGTGGAACTCATAGTCATAATTAATTTGGAAATGTAGTCAATGGTAACCGTTTTAAAACTAGAAAACCAAGTAGACGGACAATTTAAAGGCTGAATTTCAGGAGGTGCACTCAGAGAGGCACAAGTAATAGACTGATAAATATTATCAATTTTTTCAGCAAAAAAATTCAAAAACATATTGCACTGCTGCACAGTGGAACAAATAAGTGAATTGGAAGGTTTAAGAAGTTTGTTGATTACTTTAAACATCTTATTTGGATTAGCAGTACCATCATTAATGATTTTAGAGTAGTATTCGGTTCTTGATATTTTGAGGGCATCGCTGTACTGAACCAAATGCTCATCATACATAAGTTTATGAACAGTGAGCCCTGATTTTTTAAACTGTCGTTCCAACTGCCTATTTTTTGCTTTAAGGGCCCTGAGTTCAGTGGTAAACCAGGGTGATGATTTCAAAAATGAAACAACACGTTCCTTCTTGGGGGCCAGCACGTCTAGAGTTGATGATAAAATTGAATTATAATGATCAACAGTATTTCCTGCAGAACTGTCATTTATCATACATGAAAATTGATTAAAATCAATATTTTTAAGATTTCTAAAACTAATAACCCTCTTTTGTAGTTTTTGCAGAGAAACATTTAAGTTAAAACTCAAGAGCTTATGGTCACTAATACACAAATCTTTACCTTCAAGCTGATTTATATCAGCACCAGCTGTACACACTAAATCCAATGTATGACCTTTTCTATGAGTTGGAAATTTGACATGTAGTGGAAGAGCCTCTTCTCAATATTATTAACTCATCTTTATCTTTAGGTCATGTTCCAAGAATATTCAAGTTGGCAGTTATAAAACCTCTCATTAAGAAACCGCAATTAGATCATAATAACCTAGCAAATTACAGACCCATTTCAAATCTTCCATTTATGTCTAAAATACTAGAAAAAGTTGTGTCCGCTCAATTGAGCTCTTTCTTGCAAGAAAATGATATCTATGAAAAATTTCAGTCAGGATTCAGGCCACATCATAGCACAGAAACTGCACTCGTTAAAATTACAAATGATTTACTTCTAGCTTCTGACCAAGGCTGTATCTCAATACTAGTTTTACTCGATCTTAGCACTGCGTTCGACACTATAGATCACAAAATACTCTTAGATCGACTACAAAACTACACTGGTGTTCATGGACAGGCATTAAGCTGGTTTAGATCGTACTTATCAGACCGTTACCATTTTGTCTGTTTAAATGGGGAAAAATCGAAGATAGCGTCAGTAAACTATGGAGTGCCGCAAGGATCTGTGTTGGGCCCTCTGCTATTCTCAATATATATGCTGCCACTTGGTAATATTATAAGAAAACATGGGATTAATTTCCACTGTTATGCTGATGACACTCAATTATATATTTCATCACGACCAGATGAAAACACTAAATTATCTAAATTGACAGAGTGTGTTAAAGATATAAAATACTGGATGACGTGTAATTTTCTGCTATTAAATTCAGATAAAACGGAGGTATTACTTATTGGCCCAAAAAACTGCCCACAAAACCTCTTACAATACAACTTTAATTTAGAAGGATGTCCTGTTACTTTATCCACTACAGTAAAAGACCTGGGTGTTATATTAGACCGCAACTTGTCTTTCGAAAATCATATTTCATATGTTACAAGAACAGCCTTTTTCCACCTTAGAAACATTGCTAAGCTACGTAACATGCTATCTGTTTCTGATGCAGAAAAGTTCATGCATTCATGACCTCGAGACTAGATTACTGTAATGCTTTATTAGCTGGTTGTCCTGCATCCTCAATAAACAGGCTACAGTTAGTTCAAAATGCAGCTGCTAGAGTTCTTACTAGGTCGAGGAAATATGATCATATAACACCAATTCTATCATCTCTACACTGGTTACCTATTAAGTTCCGTATCAATTACAAAGTATTACTACTGACCTATAAAGCCCTAAATGGTTTAGCTCCTGGGTATTTAACGGAACTTCTATCGCCCTACAATCTATCGCGCTCTTTAAGATCACTAAATTCGAGGCTTCTGGTCATTCCTAGGAGGGAGGGCGTTTTCACATTTAGCTCCTAAACTGTGGAATGGCCTTCCTGATATTGTTCGAGGCTCAGACTCGCTGTCCCAGTTTAAAACTAGATTAAAGACGCATCTCTTTAGCCAAGCGTTCGCATAATACTACCTTTTATACTACAGGTGAATCATATCGAATGCATTAATATTATGAACAGCAGCTATGTTAATTATTTCCCATCTGCTTTTCTGTCGTTATCGGTATATAGAGTTCGTCAGTTCCAGTTTGTATCCAGCCTCTCATGGAACCTTCAGATGCCCCAACACCCGTGAAGAGACGACTCAATGCTGGTGATATATTATGCCCTAAATTAATACATGATTAACTAACTGTATTTTTCTATGTACATTTCTGAAATGCACTTTCTGTAAAGCTGCTTTGAGACAATATGTATTGTGAAAAGTGCTATACAAATAAATTTGAATTGAATTGAATTGAATTGAATGGAGAGCACAGGATTGTGCCAAAATTCCTAAATATTTTTCAGTCTCCTGATCCATTTTCCACCCTCTTTTTTTCTTCCCTCAGTGGTTTGATCAGACCTTTTACATGGCACGGTAAAACACCCAGAATAAAACAAAAAACACCCAGAATAAATATTGACAATACAGTATAATTAGGGGGGCTTAAAGCTACTTGAATTTGTAAACCTGACCCAGATGTTTGGAAGCCACTTCATCTCCTCATGGCTTAAAATAAAAGTTTATGAACCAAAGAAAATGTCCTCAGATTTTTTATATAAATGGGATGATAATCTAGTTCCACAAAGTCGTTTACGTCGCAGAAAAGTTCATCCACTATGAAAGACTCTTCCACTATGAAGAAACTTTTGTCAAAGCAGCTTTCATGGGTGTTAAATAGGGCTGTGTATCATCAACAATGTCACGATACAAATCACGATTTGGATCAATTTAGAATTTAAATTTATTTTGAGCAGAGTTTAGTAACAGTAATATCTGTTTATTGAATAACCAGTGTCATAACAGTTGTGATAACTGAAAAACTATTAAAAAAAAAAAAGTGAAATGAAATAAAATAAGTCAACAAAAAAGCGCTTAAATTGGCTCTTCCTTCTGCTTTGAAAGTCTCTGCCTCAATAACTGAAATGACAATTATAGTGACACTGAAGCGTGTCAACAATGCTCAATGACTAAACTAAGATTGCATAAAAGCAAAAATGGTAACAACTTAAATTTAACAGTTCAACTGTGCAGAAGAGAGTGACAGCAGAACATCTTGCTTAACTTCATCATACAACTGGGGAATTGCCATTTCTGCTAAAAACTGATGTGTTGGTATTGTGTAGCGTAGCTCACCCTCATGAATCAATTGTCTGAAGCCATTATTCTTGACAACGCTGTATGGCTGTAAAACCTGACATATGAAGCACATTAATGCATTTGTAATCTTTTGAGGGCACGGAGACACAGGTGGGAGTTGAGATAAAAGCATCTGGCAACATGTGCTGCTACCTGGGCTTTTCTTGCATGTCTCATATCTAATGTCCAACTCTCCAGTTTAGTGTTAAACCCCAAATTCTCCCATATTTTTGTTTTACTTTTGTCAGCGGCAAATCGTTTTATCCATTTTGAGTGTCTCACGTTGCTAAAATTGGCACGAATTGACATGTGATAATTGGATACATTTGAAAGCACGACAGAATTGATACGCATATTGTCAGGAGTTCATGATGTTGTATCGATATTCTAAGCACAGCCCTGGTGTACAGTAGTACATATGAAAGCGCTATATATACACACACGTCAGTTATGATTTTAACCAGGAATTATTCTTTTAAACAAATTGTAATAAACTAATGGCTTCAGAAGCATAACCTTGAGCTTTCACTTGTGGTCTTTAAAGGTTGATCATTTAAAACTCCCTATGGAGAAAGTTATTTACTTCTGGAACCCAATGGTTGCATGCTATATGGACTTGAATTGTATAGTAGGACGATTAGTTTCACCACATTGGCAGAATGAGACTTTTCCAAGTCAAAAGCAGTTAAACCAGACATGAAGCAAAATGACAAGTCAGATACAATCAAGGATTGATTTGTCAGTTTTATTGATAACCTGTCTTTTGCCCTTGAACCATTACAGGACCAAGTGAGGCCTTGCCTTCCCACTGAATGCCTAGAGAGAAGAAAACAGCCAAGTTAGAGTACTTGAACCAAAAGATACCTTAGAAAGAGCAAAAGCTACCAACCTCCATAGGGAGAAGCATCAAATTCACCATCCGGACCACATGTTGAGTCACAGCAACCACAAACTTGGTCATTACCATCAGCAGCAAACCACCTGCAATAAAACAGAGACATGGAACCTTCAGCATGAGAAAATTCAAGGTAATTTAAAAAAAAACAAAAAAAAAAAACACACGTACCCATTGGCAAAGGAACAGGATTTGCGCTGAGCGTCACTGGGTGCAGAAGCAATAGTTGCCTTCAGAATACACGTTATGTAAATCTGCAAGGGGTGACAGGCAAGTCACAAAACCAAAGCAGATGGGAGGAGAAGTCAAATTAACTCATAATATTCATAGTACATACAGAAGGACTGTTGCCCTCCTGGAACATGAACGCCTCCAGCTGGAACTGGATCTTGTCAACCTGGGACCGAGGCATGAAGCGGGAGCTGGAAGCTGTAGTTTTGGCATCCACAAAGCACCTGACGACAAAAATCACAACGAGCAACTCATGAATGTCAACTGCAGGGCATCAAGCAACTAGACCTTACCCATGACTGTCACAAAGTGGTTACAAAAAGCAATTTAAACAGTCCTACCACATCAAGGGCCATGACCTTACCCATTATTCTCAATGAAGGAATATCTCGGAAGGGAGTTCACATCAGGTGCTTGAGTGGCCACACAGCGGTCCACAAACACACGCAGAGGCACATGATTGTACTGCTTCACAGATGCCTCGATGTTAATAACGCCACCCAGGAAATAGGTGTATGAAGGCCTCTGATAGGACCAGTCATCTACACAAAAAATATTTTAGGTACAGCCACAATAGCAAGGGTAAAGGTTCATTTTATTGAAAGAAAAAACCTGTACCAACCCATCATGATCTTCAGGGAGAAAAGCAAGACTTCTCCACCAGCCTCTGTTGAGGCATAAGGGACCCATGCTGGCCTCAAGGCATCACTGCTTACATTTTGGAGCCTGCAATTCATGAAAGTACCCATTAAATGGTCTCCCAGTTTCACGAGAAAGTGCAGAAAGTCACAGAGATCACTTACCTTTGATAATGGCATTGAACACCAACAATTGCACCATCGGCCCGGGTAATCGGAGTACCTGCAAGCGCCTCAGGGGTGTAGGTAAGAGAGAAGGTGTAGACAAGCTCATCCTCATTCATCTGTAAAAAGATTGTGGTTACCAAGAGGGTCATCAAAAAGACTTTACATACACCAAGATAGTGCACTCAAATTGCCATGAATGGGAGAAGGTGCACTGTGCAATATGGTGGAATTCCTAGAGAGCAAATCACCAATTAGTAAACATCAACACAGCTTCCCTCAGAAGCTCCGGTGTTGCCAAAGATAATCAATGTTTTGGAGACATGTACTCAGGATTGAACATGCATATTGACTGTTCCAGGGTAAAAAAAACTAGCTTTAACTATTAAGTCACAAGATTTATTGTTCTTGCTTCATACCATTTATGGGATAGTTTACATCAGATGTTGGTTTGAAGGTTCACTTAAAGCAAGTAGCTCTAAAATTCAGGATTTACCCATTCAAACAGATAACGTGGTCTTATCTGCACTGGCATTGTAAAACCAAGTGAACTGACTTTCATTGAAAGGTTCTCTACCACAACAAATAACCCATTAATATTTATGAGTTCTTACCATCAGCACACTGTTGCAGTCCTGTAATTCATACTCAAAGATAAGCACTCTTGACTCCGGATCCTGACCAACAACAGGACATCCACCTAAAGACAGACCAGATGGCTGGATCAACTGACCATTGCTGAAAAGGTCCTGCTGGACCTCTACAAGAACCCGGTTCTCGCCACATTGAACCGCTGCGCTGCTGGGAGTCACGGGTTGCCTCAACTGGAAGTCCCCTGCCAACTCGCTCTGCACCTCGGGAGCGATGGGATACCTCCAATCCAAAGGCTTCACTGGACCCTGCAACAGCTGCTTCTCCTGAAGGCCAAAAGGTTCTTGCGCAAAGCTATTGGAGACGGGACCCAAAGGACTCTGAAACTGAGAAGCCACTTGCAAAGGGTTCCAGAGCCCTAGGGGAGAAAGGGCAGGACTTCTGGAAGCTGGATCTGATTTTGGCCCCATGCTTCTTGGACTTTGACCAGACCTCAAACTTCCCAAGACATCAGACACAGCATATGTACAAATCACAACCACCACTAAGACAACTTTCAGGAACACCATTCTAACAAACTTTGTTACAAACACCACAACACACACCAGTGCTTGGCTTTGCCATTTTGTACAGCTTTGAGTTAAGGTGGCTCCACCCCTTTTACCTTAATTGATTATCCTAAATTCTCCTCTGGACCTGTAAAGTGTATGCATCTTGGGGATCTCATTTTTTATGGGCCTGTCCAAATAACCACACTTGCCGTCTTTGTACTCGACCACTTTTCTACTTTCATGACCTACAGTATTTCCGGTCTTTGATCAAAGTGTTCAAGTGGGCTTGAAGACCGCAAGTGTGTGTAGAACTTTTGATTACCCAATGGGACACACTTTTACTGTTGCAAAAAATACAAGTTTACATAGCTTTATTTACACATTTCGATTTCAAGTACTTTGCATTTTAAAATAAACTTGTACATGTCTGTTCAGTAATCCCTATGTAACAAAAGACACAATTAAAAAATTGTGATGCTTGTATTAAGTGATGAAATGCAGTTGCAAATGTTTTACAAAATATACTCTCACATCTTTGCACCAATAACATGTACAACACTTTGTTTTACTACCAAGTTATGTGTCATTTCTCATTAATTTAACTTACAGTGGAATGTTTTCAGTTTCACTTTATTTTTATGGTCCCTTTAACACTTTTCTCTTGTTATTAAAAACATACATTGTCTAAAATGAACATGCTGCATCAATTTGCACTACTAGGTGTGTAAAACAAAATGTCAAATTGAAAAACCCCATAGGAAAATGTTAAATGAACCAGCAGCAAATTATTCTTGTACGAGTCAATGTGACCAAACTTCAGTGGAAGTTGAATATGTAAACAAGTATCAAAATATGCACAGAAAAGAGAACAGAAATATTAAAAGACCGACTCAATATAATCACCCACAGTGCTTCATGGGACAAGGCGTTCCCTACAGAGCTCTTTTGGAATGATTTGTTTGGCAAATTAAGAGCACCATCCTTTGGATGAGACGTTAAACCGAGGTCTGACTCTCTGTGGTCATTAAAAATCCCATGGCACTTCTAGTAAAGAGTCGGGGTGTAACCCTGGTGTCCTGGCCAAATTCCCTCCATTGGCCCTTGCCAATCATGGCCTCCTAATAATCCCCTTCCATTTAATTGGCTCTATCACTCTCTCTCTTCTCCACCAATAGCTGGTGTGTGGTGAGCCCACTGTGCTGGTGCGTGTGTGAGCGCACTGTCTCCACCTATAGCTGGAGTGTGTGTGAGCGCTCTGTCTCCACCTATAGCTGGTGCGTGTGTGAGCGCACTGTCTCCACCTATAGCTGGTGTGTGTGTGAGCGCTCTGTCTCCACCTATAGCTGGTGTGTGTGTGAGCGCTCTGTCTCCACCTATAGCTGGTGTGTGTGGTGAGTGCTCTGTCTCCACCTATAGCTGGTGCGTGTGTGAGTGCTCTGTCTCCACCTATAGCTGGTGCGTGTGTGAGCGCACTGTCTCCACCTATAGCTGGTGTGTGTGTGAGCGCTCTGTCTCCACCTATAGCTGGTGTGTGTGTGAGCGCTCTGTCTCCACCTATAGCTGGTGCGTGTGTGAGCGCACTGTCTCCACCTATAGCTGGTGCGTGTGTGAGCGCACTGTCTCCACCTATAGCTGGTGTGTGTGTGAGCGCTCTGTCTCCACCTATAGCTGGTGTGTGTGTGAGCGCTCTGTCTCCACCTATAGCTGGTGTGTGTGTGAGCGCACTGTCTCCACCTATAGCTGGTGCGTGTGTGAGCGCTCTGTCTCCACCTATAGCTGGTGTGTGTGTGAGCGCTCTGTCTCCACCTATAGCTGGTGCGTGTGTGAGCGCACTGTCTCCACCTATAGCTGGTGCGTGTGTGAGCGCTCTGTCTCCACCTATAGCTGGTGTGTGTGTGAGCGCTCTGTCTCCACCTATAGCTGGTGTGTGTGTGAGCGCTCTGTCTCCACCTATAGCTGGTGTGTGTGTGAGCGCACTGTCTCCACCTATAGCTGGTGCGTGTGTGAGCGCTCTGTCTCCACCTATAGCTGGTGTGTGTGTGAGCGCTCTGTCTCCACCTATAGCTGGTGTGTGTGTGAGCGCTCTGTCTCCACCTATAGCTGGTGCGTGTGTGAGCGCACTGTCTCCACCTATAGCTGGTGCGTGTGTGAGCGCACTGTCTCCACCTATAGCTGGTGTGTGTGTGAGCGCTCTGTCTCCACCTATAGCTGGTGTGTGTGTGAGCGCACTGTCTCCACCTATAGCTGGTGCGTGTGTGAGCGCACTGTCTCCACCTATAGCTGGTGTGTGTGTGAGCGCTCTGTCTCCACCTATAGCTGGTGTGTGTGTGAGCGCTCTGTCTCCACCTATAGCTGGTGTGTGTGTGAGCGCACTGTCTCCACCTATAGCTGGTGTGTGTGTGAGCGCACTGTCTCCACCTATAGCTGGTGCGTGTGTGAGCGCACTGTCTCCACCTATAGCTGGTGCGTGTGTGAGCGCACTGTCTCCACCTATAGCTGGTGTGTGGTGAGAGCACTGTCTCCACCTATAGCTGGTGTGTGTGTGAGCGCTCTGTCTCCACCTATAGCTGGTGCGTGTGTGAGCGCACTGTCTCCACCTATAGCTGGTGCGTGTGTGAGCGCACTGTCTCCACCTATAGCTGGTGTGTGGTGAGAGCACTGTCTCCACCTATAGCTGGTGTGTGGTGAGAGCACTGTCTCCACCTATAGCTGGTGCGTGTGTGAGCGCACTGTCTCCACCTATAGCTGGTGTGTGTGTGAGCGCACTGTCTCCACCTATAGCTGGTGCGTGTGTGAGCGCACTGTCTCCACCTATAGCTGGTGCGTGTGTGAGCGCACTGTCTCCACCTATAGCTGGTGCGTGTGTGAGCGCACTGTCTCCACCTATAGCTGGTGTGTGGTGAGCGCACTGTCTCCACCTATAGCTGGTGTGTGGTGAGAGCACTGTCTCCACCTATAGCTGGTGCGTGTGTGAGCGCACTGTCTCCACCTATAGCTGGTGCGTGTGTGAGAGCACTGTCTCCACCTATAGCTGGTGCGTGTGTGAGCGCACTGTCTCCACCTATAGCTGGTGTGTGGTGAGAGCACTGTCTCCACCTATAGCTGGTGCGTGTGTGAGAGCACTGTCTCCACCTATAGCTGGTGCGTGTGTGAGCGCACTGTCTCCACCTATAGCTGGTGTGTGGTGAGAGCACTGTCTCCACCTATAGCTGGTGCGTGTGTGAGAGCACTGTCTCCACCTATAGCTGGTGCGTGTGTGAGCGCACTGTCTCCACCTATAGCTGGTGTGTGGTGAGCGCACTGTCTCCACCTATAGCTGGTGCGTGTGTGAGAGCACTGTCTCCACCTATAGCTGGTGTGTGTGTGAGCGCACTGTCTCCACCTATAGCTGGTGTGTGGTGAGAGCACTGTCTCCACCTATAGCTGGTGCGTGTGTGAGCGCACTGTCTCCACCTATAGCTGGTGCGTGTGTGAGCGCTCTGTCTCCACCTATAGCTGGTGTGTGGTGAGAGCACTGTCTCCACCTATAGCTGGTGTGTGTGTGAGCGCTCTGTCTCCACCTATAGCTGGTGCGTGTGTGAGCGCACTGTCTCCACCTATAGCTGGTGCGTGTGTGAGCGCACTGTCTCCACCTATAGCTGGTGTGTGTGTGAGCGCACTGTCTCCACCTATAGCTGGTGTGTGTGTGAGCGCACTGTCTCCACCTATAGCTGGTGCGTGTGTGAGCGCACTGTCTCCACCTATAGCTGGTGTGTGTGGTGAGTGCTCTGTCTCCACCTATAGCTGGTGTGTGTGTGAGCGCACTGTCTCCACCTATAGCTGGTGTGTGGTGAGTGCTCTGTCTCCACCTATAGCTGGTGCGTGTGTGAGCGCACTGTCTCCACCTATAGCTGGTGTGTGGTGAGTGCTCTGTCTCCACCTATAGCTGGTGCGTGTGTGAGCGCACTGTCTCCACCTATAGCTGGTGTGTGTGGTGAGTGCTCTGTCTCCACCTATAGCTGGTGTGTGTGTGAGCGCTCTGTCTCCACCTATAGCTGGTGCGTGTGTGAGCGCACTGTCTCCACCTATAGCTGGTGCGTGTGTGAGCGCACTGTCTCCACCTATAGCTGGTGCGTGTGTGAGCGCACTGTCTCCACCTATAGCTGGTGCGTGTGTGAGCGCACTGTCTCCACCTATAGCTGGTGTGTGTGTGAGCGCTCTGTCTCCACCTATAGCTGGTGCGTGTGTGAGCGCACTGTCTCCACCTATAGCTGGTGTGTGGTGAGCGCTCTGTCTCCATCTATAGCTGGTGTGTGGTGAGCGCTTGTATCGCTGTGGTTATATATACAGTATATATAACCTTTTAAATCATAGAACTCCCTTATGGTGAATAAACCGCTTCCTGAATTGGACAAATCTAAATCCAGATGGGAACATTGATTTATACATTAAGAAGGAGAAATGTGGGGTGAATTTTGTAAGGATGGAGCTTGAATTCAAACTTGAATTCTAGAAATAGAATAATTAAAGTAAACTTCCTTCACCATCTTTACATCACACCATCAAAACTCCATTAGTTTAATAACAGATTGTCACCTTTCTGCTTTATGATGTGGTGTGGACGATGGAGCTTTAGTGTACACTGTTTGCACTTAATTTTTTTTTACACTAAATTAGCTCCTTATATCATGAAATATGCAATTTTGTGCTCTAAGTCTACTCCTTTTCTACAATAAACTTGCTCTTCTGGATGTCTGATGATGGTGTCTGCTCTTCCTCACTGAAGCTGATTCAGATCATCTGCTGAATTAATCGCTCTCTCTCTTTCAGCTGCTCCACAGCAGAATTATCAGACATTTGGCAGATGTTTCACACCAGATGCAACCCAACACTAAGAGTGATCCCAGTGTTGGGACCACACACAAACTCAACCCTATATATGGCCAATTTACTGTGTCCAGTCTTAACCTGCATGCCTTCGGACTGTGGGGGAAACCGGAGCATCCCGAGGAAACCCACACAGAGAACATGCAAACTCTGAATCATCTACTGAATTAATAAAAGTAATCGTAAAAAATTTGAGCTTGTGACAGAATTGCTTAGTCTTTCATAATAATGATGTGAAATGAATTATTCTATGATCTGTGTTGACTCCTATGTTACACTATATACCCGACTCCTGAGTTACTGCTGGATCATCTTCCTGCTTAAACCATTCGTTGCTCTTCTGTCTGGATCACGTATCAGGAACATCCTCATCACATCCTGGCATTCAGTAAGTTTTCACAAGAGTGCTGGTTAGTAACACATGTTCTATGTGACACACCAATGTTCTAATGAAAGGAATTATGTAGTATGTTAAAGGAATAATTATTAATTTGTTCTCTTGATTTTACATATCCTCAGGGATGGATTACTGACCGGGCCTATGAGGCCAGTGCCAGTGTTGGGCAGTAGCGTCGCTGTTTTCTGAATCAAATAGCTTTTCAGTAGCGAAGCTCTTTTGTTGATCAAGTAGTGCGGTAGCGTCCACACAAGCTGAAGCTACATTTTCTGAAGCACAAGCTCAACTCGGGCGCCGCATGATTAACATCGCGCAACATCAGCATCGCACGTGCACACGGAACGCACATGTAGGAAATCTTGTGAATTACGGCCGTTTCAGATTGTTTTCGGCGTGCATGTTCAAGTGCATTCACACACCGCGAGCAGGAGCAGCGCGTGAGCTGAGCAGTAGTGAAGCTGAGGGTTTCGGCGCCGAGTCTATTTTTCATTCACTATTGAGCTCACGCTCAATTAAAGTGAAAGCACACTTTTCATGGACAAAATAAATATGATTTCACACTAAAAGTACCTAAAATGCGCATAATTTGCATGTATAGTGTGTTTTAACAAGAACTAGAGTAGCCTAGGCTATGTCAGAAATTTATCAGATATTTATAGAAAATGTACCCATTTAAACTACTTGTTATTAATCAGTTTGGGCAGGGTCGTAGCACCAAATGTTGGGCCCCGGTCACAGAACCAAGAGGTGGGCCCCTCACAACACCGCCGTCTATATCAATATATAGGCTATCAATATATCTTTGTGGGGCCCCCACTTCGCCAAGGGCCCCTGTTAATCTGTATTGGCGGGTCAAACTCAATGAAAAATCGGAATTGGCCTAGAAAATTGTAATCGGTGCATCTCTATAATCTTTCTGGTATTATAATTTAGCTTTCTTATAATTGGCTGGTATCAAACATGACCACATAATCTGATGTTCACCTAGATGTTTTATTTATTTATTTGTACATTTGCCGTAGTATTGACGATGGGTTCAATAACACATCCTGCAAAAGAGGGGCCTTGGCCAGAATCTAGTGGTAATGCCATGTTGCCATGTGGTACTGTTTGGAGCAGGTCTTAATTATTTTGCTACTGTGGTTTGAGCTGAGTTATAAATTAACTTACAGTTAGTCCTGCAAATATGCCCAAGTCTAAATTGTGCATACCAAGGTTATTATAGTTTTTTTTTTTATTATTATTATTATAGTTATTCTATATTAGTTTTTATTTTAATATCATTTTCAAATTTCCTATAAATTTCAGTTTAGTTTTAGTTAGTTTCATTAATGGTTTTGGTAGTTTTAGTTTAGTTTTTATTTTGTGAACACATTTCTATTTAGTTTTTATATATTTAGTTTCAGTTTCAGTTTTAGTAATTATAGTTTAGCAGAGTTAACAGAACATTTCCAGTTAAAGACATTTCATTTCAGCAAAGTTTAATGTTTGCAGTTTACATTGTTGTGTGAAACATGCAATTGATTCTGTTATGACTTACATAAACAGGCTTATATTGGCTATAATAAAATCTATATGTAAAGGAAAACACTGTAATATGATTTCTTATAAGGGAAATCATTGGTTTATAGTAAAGACACTGAGACATGTTTAATTTGAAATTGTTTTATTGGTTAATCTGATTGGTTAAAGAAAAAAGACACTGTAAACCATTTGTGGAAAAAACGTTTATTAAAGTAATGCAATACTGAAATGACTGAAATATATCCTGTGTTTTAAAGGAAGAAACAGGCTAGATAGAAATAATACCATGTATTAGAAAGCATATATTCAGTAAAATGAAAAAGTATTACCTGGTTGTTGTATTCTAGACCAAGAGGAGAAGACGGCTGAGGGCCCGAGCGTAAGAGGAAAACAAGGCAAAGGAAGGCGTCTTTTATGGAAGTTGTAAAAAGACTGAAGGAGTTGACAGTTGTTCCAGATCTGGGATTGGATAAATTGTCTATATGTGATTGAATATGTAATGAAGGGGTGTGATGAAATGAATTATAAAAAGTACAGTGAGACATATGAGAGGCAGACGCTGTGAGGAAGACAGCCTCTCCCTTGTTTGATGGTCCAAGCCTGACACCTGCTGACGAAGCGTGTGAACTGACAACTTTTGAACTTTATATTGACTTTTGATATTGTATGTAAAACGATTGTTATAGGGAAAGTAAACTACTAATAATTAATAGAAAAAGAACCAACTTGCCACAAGTCTCTGCTTTATAAAAGAGTTGAGCTGAACTAAACCACGGAGAAGTCTTTCGTCTGAATTGTGAGTATGGACATTTAAATACTTATTATTTAGAACGAATTCGACTTACTTTACCTTAACCTGAGAATAATTAAAATAAGGTAGAAGGTGTGAATATTTAAGAACCATAGTGAGAATTAAATTGAACACCATAAAACAACATTTAACTCTTGTGAAAACCTTTCAATAATAAAAATTAAATAATTGTTTGAGGATGAACAAAGAACCAAACAAATGCAACTAAAAAGTAAAAATTATATAATAATATTAAAAATGAAATCTTGTTAAACGTGGTGTATAAGAAAAAGATATGCGTATGATTATTATGATTATTCTTTAAGGTTATTTCAATTATTAATCCTTTCAAACATTATTCTTGTATTGATCCATTTATGCTTTCTGTCTATTGCATCGTTTAAAATCATATAATCATAGTTATACACATATTCAAATGTTCTCTTCAGACCAGACATGTATAGGCTACTTCTACTCTGACAAATATACGTCTATTTCTGGGCTATAGCTATTTGTTTTTTCCGTTTTCTGCTCAGTGTGGTATCTTATCTAATGTGTGGTATAGGCCTATCTTGTTTAGGCTAGTTTCACATGAGATGGTTATCTTATAACTGGAATTAAGGTACAGCTGTATTTGCATGAGGTGGAAATAGATTTGGGCCTTTCTGCTTCTTAGGGCTGGTTCACACACAGTTTTGCTTTGAAAAACGGAAAAAATAGTTTTTCAGTGGGGAAAAAGAGAGGCACAGTGGGGGAAAAGCGCAAGGCCTCGATACGTGTCTTAAAAGTTGAACTTATTTTAACTTGAGTGCCGCGTTTTTAAAGCGTCGTGTCACGTGATGCTGCAGAAGACGCGAGGTCATACATTGAAAAATAAAGTAGCACAATGGAAAAAAGTGATTTTCCGGTAGGCTTATTTAGGAGAGCTTATTAATTACGAAAACGATTATTTATTTTTGCGAATTATTATTTTGTTTCAGTTATTTTTTCAGTAACTGTTGTTAGTTTCGTTTAGTTTTAGTTTTTCATTAATGTTGAAATTTCTATTTTATTTCAGTTTACGAAAATGTTTTTTGACCAATAGTTTTAGTCTTAGTTTCAGTTTTCGTTTGCGAAAATAACCTTGGTGCATACCCAGGCAAACATGTTGTGCATATGGATACGTACACATACAGATGAATACACGCACACTCTCGACACCTGGTTTTGTTATTATGTGGATCACGTTTTTTGTTTGTTTGTTTTTGTTGCCAAATTGGTTTGGAACGGTTGTTGAATAAACAATTGAACTGAACAATTATGCTTGCCTATCTGTTGAACTTACAGTTTTATTGATCACTGAGATAGCATTGATTTGGAATGAAGTTGGTTCAGTATAAAAATGTAATTTTAAAAAATAGCTTAGATGTAGTGAACTACTTTTGCCATGTTCCTGTAGCTTAGCGCATTACATTTTCCAAGTAGCTTGCCCAGCACTGGCCAGTGCACAGGGGCCCTTGACGACCAGAAGCCCGGGGTTTAAGGCCAAGCGATCCAGTTTGGTTCAGAAAATTCATTAACAATGAAAACAAATGTTTATTTATGCTGTAATATATGTGTCCCATAGCCTACGCAAGGCCCCTTAAAGGGTTAGTTCAAAAGTCTTGTACCTGGATTTTAGTGGACTCAAACATCTTTTTAAAAGATCTTTTTAAAAGATTTGGTGATGCTGCTTTTAGCCGCTACGCTCCTCGCCTCTGAAATAATCTTCCAGAAGAAGCAAGATGTGCTAGAAATATAAATAGTTTTAAGTCTAAATTAAAAACATATCTCTTTAGCCTGGCCTTCCTATAATATTTTACAATGTTTTTAAATTAATGTTTCTTCTTCTTCTTCTTCTTCTTCTTCTTCTTCTTCTTCTTCTTCTTCTTCTTCTTTTCTTCATTTTAATACATTTTCATACATTTTTATTTTATTCTTGTATTTTACTTGTACTTGTATTTTTATTTTTTATTTTTTTGTGCCCGTAGCACTTTGAACTGCATTGACTTGTTTGGAAAAGTGCTATATATAAAATTTGCTTGCTTGCTTGTTTTTTAGTTGTAATATAGTGTATCCATTACATCTACACTAGTTTTAGGAATCAAAGTATTTACAAAGTATTATTTTTCTGAATGGACTTGCACAGCCAGATCGAGGCGGCTGGTATAGTGATGTTTGGCATCTCCATGCTCCCGTTTTGGTATCGCACATTGACTCTAAACAAATGAAACATTTATTTTTGCCTCACAGTTTTTGCTGTTGCAGTGTACATACATTGTGAATTAGGAAAAGTAAAATAAATTAAAAAAAATAATTCACCTTGAAAAAAAGCTTGCAGAAAATAGTAATTCGGTAAAACATGTATTTTTATTTCAAGACTCTAGTCTTAATATATTTTTTCATTTTCTAAACTTTTTTTTTTTTTTTTTCGTTTTTTCTTTAATGTTCACTGTTTAGCATTAAAACATGTTTGCTGAAATTGTCCAGTAATAACCATCTGCAGCCCTGGAACATTTTCCACCAGCCACCACTGGGTTTTTCCTCCTGGCCATCAGATTTCCTTGTGTTGAACACAGTGCACAAACATCCTTATGAAATCTTCTTCCAACTTTATAAAGGGAGGGAAATGAACCTGCAAAAAAACTACAAATATAACACGGTATTACATTGCTCCAAGTATGTGCACAGTACAACAGGGAATCAGACAAATAAAATTACTTTACATTACCAGAATGACACACGGTATTAGAGGGGATTTTAGTAAAACCAAATATAACATTTTCTAAGCGCAAAGAAAAGGTGGTGTAGTCAATTCTATCAATTACAAATAGTCAAATCTTTCCAAAATGTCCTAACATGAGCACAATATCCTTTTTAAATTTAACAAATGTATTTACTGGGTAGTCTCTGTGTGAGATGTTAAAACTTATTTCCTTAACTTTATTTACCAATAAATATTTGTTTGGTAAAGTCCAGGTGGCCTCCATAATAAACCACCAGTCTATTCCAATAAACAACACAGTTTGGCCTGGTAACAATGTCTTTTTGAGATAAAGAACGAATAGTTTTATTAACATTTAAAAATCCGGGGCAATCAGCAGGTGGTGTAGTTTACAGCAGTGTTGACCAGACATGGTAAATAATATGTATTTTTTTATTTATTTTTATTGAGAAATAGACACATTTACATACAAAATAGGCATTGTACAAACAATATTAACCGTTTTTAAAATGTATTTATTATGTCCATGGTGTTGACAGCTCTACGTCTTTCAAAATGCGACAACCACGTGATCTGGCGTCATACATGTGCGCAGAGCACCCAGCTCAGCCATCTTGTATTTTTATTTTATTAATAAACAGCTTTTTAAACCGCGATCGATTGGTCCGCTTGAAGGTGTGATATGATCTTTATAGACTGTAGTGTGTATCGAGAGAACGGGCAGAGGTTTGACTGCAGTACATCCACACCATCTGTTTGTGGCAGGTCAGTAGGCATGTCTTTGTGTATTAAACTGGTTATTACCTTATCAAAATCACCATGGTAACCATAGTTTACACTGAAATGCCATATTTATTGTTCCTACTGTAAAATAAATGTATTATTTTTTTTTAATGAACTGTAAGAAGCTTTCACAATCTTTAATTAAATTACAATTGGATAGTCTTTGGTGTTTGCTATTAATTCTATTTTATATGTATATATTTTAGGCTCTGGAAGTAAATAGACATGACAGGTGAGTGTAATGCATTTAATAAAAACTTCTATAATAAGATGATGGTTCACAAGATTGACTGTAATTATATTCAGATTCAAAACATGTATTATGAAGCTCCTATGTTTGTATTTACAAGCAAAGGATGAGCATGCAATGCATATGAAGTATATGTGTGTATATAGACTTCAAATGAGTTTGTTAATTTTGTAGTCCTAAAACTGAAGAAAATTTTCCATTGGTTCTCTCAAGAATTTCCTAATCTGGTTAACATTAACGTACTTTAGTAAACCGCAGTCTGGCCTCAAACGTGAATTTTAAAGCTACTGCACTGTTTTAAAAAGATAAGTTAATTTGGATGGTAAATGAGGAAACGGCAGCAAAAAGAAATATACATATTATTAATGCAACACAGTTTCTTTTTTATCTTAAGCAACTTGTGGGAAACGTGATCCATATGCACTTCTTTAAAACTGGCATTTCATGTTGTTTTTGTCACTCTTTTTGTTCACAGAGAGAATCTTTGTGTTTGTTGATGAAGAGGAGCTTTTCAGTGTGATGAAGGACCTCGACTGTCTCTACTGTAGGAATCCAGTTACTGCATCTAAACATCACCTCAAAAAAAGACATCTCAGATTTGCTATATACTATAAAGACTCTGGCATTGGTAATTGAGCATTTCCTCAGCGGTTGTGTTGCGCAGAGATGCTGTTCTGCGGCTCTAACGCTGTCTGTTGTGTGTGACAGGGAAGTTCTCCATCCCCTGTTACTGTGCTGACGGAGGCCATGGCCGGAGCCACTGGCATTGCCCAATGTGCATGAAAATACTGCAGAGGACAAAGGATTACAAAATCCATATTACCAACCATGGTTTGTGCCTATTTAAATACGTTTCGTATTGAATTATGTTATAGGAGTGGAATTACTGCCATTTTACTTTTACACAAATGTTTAGGTTTAAACTAGAGCCCGACCGATAAAGGATTTTTAAGGCCGATACCGATACAAATATTTGGTGATTTAAAAATCCGATATTCCGATATATCGGCCGATATATATATATTTTTTTTAAAATCCAGAAACGTGTAACAAAACATGAACAGATTTTCCCTAACATTAGTTATTTGTAGTTATTTAAGAGTCCTCAGCCTTACTAAAATAATATAATGCAGTTTAATGTATATTAAAAATACAAACTTAAGATACGAAACTTAAAGTCCTTTGAACAAAAAAAATCAACTATTATTATTAATATTGACAGTAATAATTTAAAAAAAATCAATGATGATGATATTATTATTATCATCATCATTTGTATTATTATTAAACAAGACAAAGGTCACTCCTAATTCTATCCATCTATTCCATCAAGCTACAACAAACCATTTTCAATCATCATTTGCTGCCTGCCTTCTAAAATCTACTACTTAGTGATGTACTAAATACATTATGTGAGGTAATTAACACATGGTTACCGAGTCGATCGTTCCCTGGGATGCGTTTTCATGAAAATCAAATGTAAAGAGTTTTATCTCTAAAAACAGAGTAACGTTAGCTTATAACGCTAGTATATAAGAGTAAGTAAAAGTAAATCGCTAGTTAATACCACTAACAAGGCTCAAAATAGCCTCACACTAACACGGTAGCATAATGAGGGTCCCTACATGCAAACCGAAGCATTGAGAACTTTGTAAGTGTACAGACAGTTTAATAAGAAGATACTTTATAAGGACAGTACATTACGCGTCGCGTTTACAGGCATCATCTAGGAAAACAGTCTCGACTAGTCGAGTCATGAACGCCGTGCTACGTTAGATTTCACAAACGTAATTCCTATTGACCAGCTCACTTAGCACGGCGTTCGTGACTCGATTAGTCGAGTCTGTTTTCCAAGATGATGCCTGTAAACGCGTAATGTACTGTCTTTATAAAGTATCTTCTTATTAAACTGTCTGTACACTTACAAAGTTCTCAATGCTTCGGTTTGCATGTAGGGACCCTCATTATGCTACCGTGTTAGTGTGAGGCTATTTTGAGCCTTTTTAGTGGTATTAACTAGCGATTTACTTTTACTTACTCTGTGCCCCATATACTAGCGTTATAAGCTAATCTGTTTTTAGAGATAAAACTCTTTACATTCTCATGAAAACGCATCCCAGGGAACGATCGACTCGGTAACCATGTGTTAATTACCCCTACAGTAACGCACACTTGGATTTCACACACGTGTAAAAGAAAAGCTAACTTTTGTAGGCTAGCTGCTATGTTTGATACTTTTTCTCTCTGTCTAAATGTTCACTCCTCGTGTGCCTAACTTATGTTTTACAATGCAGGGACTGGAACTACAGATATGCTAGTTATAAATACAGTAATCATTACTTTATTTAGGCAGAATAAGTTCGTTGTGATTTCCAAGCTCATTGATGTTAGCAGTCTTCCTTGTAGAGTGCGCTCTGGTGGACAAACTATGCAGCGCCAACACTCATAACATGGTTGCAGGGTGTTTCGTCCGCTTTTATTTTATTTTTTAAATATTCATTTATCGGCCGTTATAAATGCCGATACCGATATATCGGTCGGGCTCTAGTTTAAACAAATGTTTCTATTTTGTTTTCATAAGTTTGGATCTGCTTGTTTATCATTATTGGTGTTGTCCCTATTATAGAATAAAAGCAAACGTTTTAAGATTTAAGTTTATCAACTACACTGGCCATCTCTGTCTAGATCTGTTCGCTGTTGCTATCATTGCATACTGGGATGTGTTTAAACATTATTGAATTGAGTTCAAATGGACGCTGAAAGGATATTTTTCCTTCAATATAAAGTCAAACCACAATATATTCAGACATTTCTCACGTTATCAAAGTTTATTCGCTATAGTTTTGAAAATTGTGATAAAATATGACAAGAACAGTTGATATTTGACTGGTTTTGTCCGTCCTTCTGTTAGACTGTCTCACAGATGAATCATGTTGAATATCTGTCAGCTGTTAAATTTAACTACACAATTAGATGATACCAGTTTAGGTCAACAAATTACCAAGCAATGCTTCATTTTGTTCAGTCTGTGTGTAAAAAGAGCATTAGCAATGAAAGAAACATGGTCAAGTCAAAGTGTCTGAATAATTTTTGGTCCCAAATTTGTATAAATGTTACTGGTAGTCACTGTATAAAGAATATTTGGGTATAATATGTCACAGTTTACTTTATTTTGCTCTCCTCGCTTACATAAATGAACTATAGTGTCCTGCGCCCACTAGTAAAAAGATTAAAAAAATTATACCTGGTGTCTGAATAATTTTTGGTTTGACTGTGTATAACTATAACTCCCTTGATTGTGACTGAGCTTTGTTTTTGTCATTTCTTTGTTCTGAGTAATAAGTCTGCAGTTATTAACATCCTTCAATTCTGATCTGTTTCATGCAGGTGTTGAGATGACAGACAAATCCACAGGTGAGAAATGGCATTTAATCATTTTCAGTTACATTTATCCATTGATTGAATTAATGGCTGTTTCCAAAACCACAGCAACTGCTACTGTCGTTCAGTAGTGACTAAAACTCGGCATTGAGCGGAAGTCTTTTCTTCTTAATTGACCCTTCGCAGGGAGTTTGATTGACAGGCGATCTGACCAATCATAATCCACCATCCGCCGAATCCGCCATTTTTGTCCGACAAATCGGTCAGGAGAGTTAGTAGATTAACATTGGAGGATTTGAACTTGAGTGTACTGACGTCTTTCCGCGGTTAAAACAACATTCCTTCTGATGTTCATTCATGTTTATTTGATGCTATAAATGAACTAGAAGGAAGAGATGATCGGTTCACGAGCAGCTTTAACTTAGGCGCATTTTCACGACACATTAAAGAGCCACAAAACGGTATTTATTGTTTAAATTTTGTTAAAAATTTACCAAATTTGTAAAAGTTGAGACTTTGTTTCATATAAAAAGTAACCCAAAAGTAACCTGGTCTGTCCTGTCTGTCGGCGCGTCGTCAGTGTCCTCTTTGCTCCGCGATGTATTGTTCACTGCGTGAGAACGTGTGGCGTGAGAGCGGCGTGGCTTGTCGGACATAGCAACAGTAACTAAAGGGGGCGGGTCTTTGCGAACGGTCAATTGTGCCGTATATCCGTTTGAAACGGCTTCTGGAAGAAGAACAAATGTGGGCGGGGCTTGATTTTGTCCATGGGGAATTGATTGGACTGTTGTGGTTTGCTATTGGCTGATCTGATGTGAGTGACAGGTTGCCCCGCCCTCGTCATCAGAGAAGAGAAGAGATGCAAGAAGAAGGGGAAGTCATTTAGATTAGATCACAAGTCACATGAATTTTGCCCACACAGATTCAGGTTTAATAGATTCATGCAAATTCAGTGTGTTGAGCAACAGAAAGCTGCCGTCACAGAAAGTGACTTCTTGTGCTTCATACATTGCCACAATGGACCTTTTCTTGCCTGTGACATTTGGCTAATGTGAATGAGCGCAGCTTACACAGTGTCCACCACACCGGACGCGAGCGGTGCGATCTGACAAAAGACAACTGAACCCATTATAATCAGTGATGCTGTGCGGCAAGACAAATCCCCAGCAGTAAACTAATGATCCGCTCTATTTCTGATGAACTTCAAGCGCTCAAGCAGCTTCTGAACAAATGGATTAGCAACGGCTTCCTTGTGGCGTCCAGTGTAGAGACTCGAGCTGTTGCTGCGCGGTCGCTTCCGGTGGGAGACACGCGGTTAAAGGCACACTATGTAAGATTTTTGGATCAAAATATCCAAAAACCACTACAACAGTGTTATATATTTAGTTTATTTGTGTACTTATATTATCCCAAATGTTTCCAAGAATGTTTAAATCCATAGAAATAAGCCGTTTTAACCAGGACACGGACCGTGCGTCGCCTATCAATGACATCATACCCACGTTACCCTCGATTTCCAGTTTTATTCTGTAGAAACCATGGAAACACCAAAGACGCTTTAATATATCATGTGTTTTATGTGACAGGTACATTCGTCGACAAGAAAACTAATCATTGTTATAAACTCAACACAGTTAGTCTTATTGTTTAAATCTCGTTTCCTGGATTTACAGCGAGTGCCATATTTACCAGGCCGGCGTCTGCACATTATAAAAGCTCCACTGCTCTCGGCCTCGTTTCACTCCAGGAGCTTCGTAACGTTAAACAAATCTCGAACACATTACCGGTCATCCTTGAATAAGATTTATTTTTATCGTACTCTCCACCGGCTTTAGAGGTGAAGAAAACAACTCCCATGATCCCGCCAAATCAAGGCGTCATCAAGCCTCGCCTTGTTTTGAATAAACGACCTCTAGTGGTGAAAAGTTACACAGTGTGCCTTTAATGAGACTGATTTCAGACCAGCTTCCAAGGCATCGTAATGATCACGTCTCATGATCTAGAGCAGATTCTTTGTAGCGATATCCAAGTGAATATTTAATCACTGCAAAGCTTATTTCTGAATAGGTTGGGGAGGAAAACAGAAACTGACAGACCAGACGGAGGCATCGAGGTGGAGACGATGTTTAATTTAGACATGTCTTGATCCTCCCTCATCACACCTGATCATCGAGCATTACTCTGCTTTCAGACACAGACATTCCCAAATTGCAATTCATCTAAGCCCGTGGTGTCCAAACTCAGTCCTGCAGAGATTAGCTCCAGCTCGCCTCAGCACACCTGCCTGAAGTCTCTAGTGAGCCTAGTAAGACCTTGATTGGCTGCTTCATTGGGGTTGGAGCTCAACTTTGCAGGACAGTGGGGCTGAATCCGAAATCGCCCCTTAAACCCTCATTCACTATTCCTTACGTTAGTCCACTAATACTGTTCACTTGAAGGAGTGGATGAAAACGAGTGAGCGAATTCGGACAGCCGTTGAGCGTACATCAGTTGTACACTCGTTATTGCAGTGCATTGTGGGATTGAATGAGTGCACTCAATAATGTCCACTATGGTTTTGGACACCACTACAAATGGCTGTCCCCTCAAATAACACCCTATTTGAGGGTATGGGGGCGATTTCGGGTTCAGCCTGAGTCTCGTTCACTAAGAGTACGGACGCACAAATCTGTGCGTGAAATGTGCGTACGAACGATTTTAAGAACAAATCACGATTCACCAAAAATTTCCTAATCAAATTTATTCTAAATTTCCGAAAAAAATATAGGAACAACTGAAACTACACGTACGCTAAAAGCACTTACTCTGTGCGGTCTTAAATTCGTGTTAAAGCTGCAGTCTGTAACTTTTTTGGGTTAAAAATTATCCCAAATTATTTTTGAGCAAGTCCAAAACCAGCCAGTGTTCAAAACTCTCTGCTTGCCGTAGCTCGATTCAACACGGTAAGCTTGTAATACTGTTTTTAACTCCAGTGGTACTGGTGGATTTCAGCGGGAAATGCGAGCATGTCTTTGCGTCAGTACGTCACATCTGTCCACATAAAGAAGAGTCTCGGCTAGTCGGCTATATTGAGTGTGAGGATGCTGGAGAATTATAGCCTTTTCTCACAGCACTTGATATAATTAAACTTATCAGTTTGATGGAGGTTCAAACGACAATCACCAGCTGGAGATTCACTTGTTATAAAACGCGAAAGACTTCGGAGTGGCTACAGAAAAAGAGACTGCAACCGGCCCATGCGAAAACAAGGATAATAATGGCAGGGCATTAAATGTAGTCACGCAATGCTGATGTTGTTAACATTAACAATTTGAGAATAAAGTATAATTTGCACGGTTTGACGTGATATGATAAGCCAGGGATGGGCAACTTCAGTCCTGGAGGGCCACTGTCCTACAGAGTTTAGCTTCAACCCTAATCAAACACACCTGAACAAGCTAATCAAGGTCCTCAGGATTACTAGAAAGTTACTGGCAGGTGATTTTTTTTCAGGGTTGGAGCTAAACTCTGTAGGACAGTGGCCCTCCAGGACCGGAGATGCCCATCCCTGTGATACGCGATCGTTAGATTTAATCAGCGTGATTTACTGCAATGCTTTTTGCAGTACACACCAGCAGTGATTGACAGCCACACATTCTCCTCAAAACATCGGATTCATCCGCGCTGTGCCGAGGCACAACCCACGTAAAGTTGATAATTGCGCGAATAACTGCAATTGCAGATTTCGAACAGAGATGTATATTGTATATGTATACAGAGATGTATAATATAATAGTTGCTCATTATCATTTAAAGAGACATGCACCGAAACGGGTCGCTGTGAACAGAGCTGTTTTTGAGGAGGTAAACGTGTGTTGTTTTACACAACCATTGAGGAACTTTAACCAAAGTATGTTACAAACATTACATGAAGACCCTAAAGAATCACACCAACTTGTGGAAAATGGGCATCCAATGACCCCTTTAAGAACAAATTCACGTGCGTACGAACGTATTGTGAATTAGGCAGAGATTTTTCGTGAGAAGTTCTCCTGTGCGTACAAATACGAAATAATCCAAGCAGTTATTAGTGAATGAGACCCATTGTCCCTCCAGAAGCAGGATTGGACAATAGAGATGCGCGGTTGGCGGTTACAGCCGCGGATGACGTGACGAAAAATAATATTTTAATTCAATTTGGGCGGGTGGCGGGCGGTTGAACCAATCAAATGAAAAATATTATGTATTGAAGGGTTAAAATTTAAGAATATGTTTTTAGATCTGCTGATCCTATTTCCCTACATAACATCACATAAAAAAACTAAGGTGAACTATACTGTATTGGGCATTCAAGGTGAACATGAGGGCATCCATTTACTGATTAGATTTAACAGTTTCCTTTGAAGGGGGTTTGTTAGTCTTTGATCTTTCTACTAAGAGTTGAACTATGTGTGAATGTTTACCTAGTCTTGGTTCTCGTGACCATGTGTTGTTTATACAATTTGGGGGTACCATTATCTCAGTTGGGGGTAGTTGCCTCTATTGTCTTTAGATGATTAGATTCAGCAGTCATCTCTAAGGCTGTGTGTAAGTTCAGCACCTTTAAGGACAGCCCACTGAATGGCCTATAAGATACCATGTAAAGTTCCCCCAGTCAGATCATGTTGGACGTTTCTACAGCCGCGTACGGCGGAGTTCTCAATAAAGAATGACTTCTGTTGAACGCGATCCCAACTGTCTCACTGGTCTCTGCTTCGATGAAAGAAAACTTTACAACAGTATACAGCAATCAGCGGATGGCGGGCGGGTGCGGTTTTGAAAATTGGTCAAAAACGTTGGTGCGGATGGATGGCGGACGGATGATGAGTTTTGTGATGCGGTTGCGGATGAAATAATAGCCCATCCGCGCATCTCTATTGGACAAACACTGGTCTAACCCATTTTCCCCTTTTCCAGTTGAGCTACAACCCACAACAGTTCTGCTGGAGACCCTGCAAACAGACCCTGACGACGGGACAGCAGGGAACAAGTCATCGTGCCAGAAGTGTGGAGTCCACTTCACCACCACATCGAACCTGAGGCGGCACGAGAGGCTCCAGCACTGCCAGGACCAGCAGCCCATGCTATGCGTAGATGCCAAAAACGCCATCTATGTCACACCCAAGGACCCGCACGGACCACGAGTGCCCGTTCACGTCCGAAAGTCCTTCTCCTTACAGATTCTGCTCTGTGAGCTGGAGGAATGCTGGGATTTCATGAAAGCGCAGGCGCAGAGAGGAAACCCAGGGCGAGAGTGCCGTCACCTGATGAGAACGAGCCACGCTCGACCCTACACCCCCCCTCCTCCGCTGTGTGTGCGCTCTCTGGAGGACATGACCCGCAGACGCCTGCTGTCCAGCCCACACACACAGCAGTGCCAGGAGATACACACCAGGGCGGATTTGGACGGGGTCGATTGTGTGTACCCTGTTTTTTGGGGGGAGCACGAGCTCTCCGAGAGATGCGTGTACTTCTCCGTGTACACCGGCTTTAAGGACAAATGGTGTCAGTTTGGGAGGACACGCGTCTCGTTCGACACCAGGTCCGGCAGCTGGAAGTGTCTGTGTGAATTCAGGAGAAGCCGCTGCGTACACAAGTGTTTGTCCATGTGGTGGCTGTTCCAGGAGCGTCCCGAGCTGTTGGGAAATGCCCTGGATATGAGCGCTGATGGTGTGGAGGAGGAGGACGGGGTTAAACTGTGTCCAGAGGAGGGCGAGGACATCTGCTAGTGTCACGACAGTCTCTGTGTCTTCAGCCAATAAAAGCACTGGCCATACCCTCGTATTTTGTTACGGTTGGTTCGTAAAAACTCTTGTACTGTGCTATGTTTATGATGTTGCTACACTCATTTTCTTAAAGGGATAGTTCACCCAAAAATGAAAATTAGCCCATGATTTACTCACCCTGAAGCCATGCTAGGTGTATATGACTATATGATGGCTTGTATTTTCCAAGCTTTATAATGGGAGTGAATGGGTTTTTGTTTTTGGAAGTCCATCAAAGTGCGTCTATCCATCATAAATGTGCATCTATCCATCATAGAAGTAATCCATACAACTCCTGGGGGTTAATAAAGGCCTTCTGACGCAAAGTGATGAGTTGGTGTAAGAAAAATATCCATATTTAAAACTTTATCGACTAAAATAACTATCTTCCGGCACACGGCCGTACACAAGTCGACTCACGCCACACGAGTAAAGGTCCTTGCACACTGAGTCCGACGTTTTCGCATGCGTTTTTTCGTATTCGTGATTCGATGGCTCTGAATTGTGAGAACATCATTCAAAATGCTTGCTACGGATGCGAAAACGCAGAAATAGAGACGGTGTGTAAGCATGATTGACATAACGTGAGGTCTTTTTAACGTGCGAAAATTTCGGATGCGAATTTTGGCCTCAGTGTGCAAGGACCTTAACACTTGAACTTGACGCACAGCGTAATGGTTGCCCAGCTCTGTGTGTTTGAACCGCGAGAGGCGTCAAAGCTTACGCTACTCCTACATCTACGTCATACATCGTCATCAAGTGTTACTCTTGTGGCGGGAGTCGACTTGCGTACGGCCGTCTACCGGAAGCTGGTTATTTTAGTCGATAAAGTTTTAAATATGGATATTTTTCTTACACAAACGCATCACTTCACTTCAGAAGGCCTTTATTAACCCCCGCAGAGCTGTTTCAAGCACTTTTATCATGGATAGATGTGCTCTGATGGACTTCCAAAAAAATATACCCATTCACTGTAAAACCCAATGGTGACCATTAAAAAATGATTTATGCCACAATGCATGCTGGGAGCCATGGATAAGTTTTGTATTATGCTAGTACCCAGCATGCATTGCAGCATGAATCATTTTTTTAATGGTCACCATTGTTGAGATTCATATGCTGATTCTTGATGTCTGTGTGAGTCTTAGTAATGCAATACCTTTTCGTGCACAACTATTTGTAAAATCCTTCATTTTATCTGATGTCTCAACATGGCTAGCTCTTATGCTGTAGAATCACAGTTTTGAGTGAAACTAATATGTTGCCCTTTTAATCAGAGATCAGACTCTGAATGAAATCAGTGAATCAAGTCACTAAATGATGATTGTCATCATCAGTTCTTTACCATCAACACCCGATCAGACTTTTCCTTGGCTTTTGTGCCATAACAAATATGTTTTATAAACACTCAATTACAGCAGCCAAAGAAAATCTTAAGTGCAAAAGTCAAGGGCCAAGAGCTCAACTAAAGCAAACGCTGATCTCCATCATGGTGACCTTAAATTAAACAAATAATCAACTTCTAAACCTTTGTTAATTCTAATAAGAACTTCTGTAGACGAATGGCAGTAATAAAGTCAAAGTGGTTAATAAGTGAAGCTTGTAATGTTGTTCGTGGAGTTGTTTAATCCTCCTCTGCTGAGATCTTGAGATATTTAATGTCTTCTTTTATCTCCAGTTGATTTTGCTGTGGCTGAAGTCAGTTGTAGTTCTTGTGTTTCTCTTTCCTTCAGTGATTCTGCTTATTAACAGCAGGTGCTCATCACTAATGCTCAATCATCACTTAATTAATCACTTAATTATACAACTTTCATTCTGGGATCTAGAAATGTTCTATAACTCATTCAGTTTGAGTTCTGTTTCAGTCATTCAAGTTTCGGTAATATTTGAGTGCTGTGAACTCAATTGTATTTAGTTAATATTACTGTTAGGTTTTACATTCACTGCCATTATAAAGCTTGGAAGAGCCAGGACATTTTTTAATATAACTGATTGTGTTCGTCTGAAAGAAGAAAGTCATTTACACCGAGGATGGCTTCAGGGTGAGTAAATCATGGGCTAGTTTTCATTTTTTGGTGAACTAACCCTTTAATATATGTTATATTTGTGGTTAAAAAGGTTTTTATGAGATTTAAAACCCTAATGACATTTAAATCTGATTACGCACAATTTGTGTGAGCGAAATGTGTGGTCATACTTTCAAGGCCAAGTCCAATAACAATATCAGTGAACTTAAAATCAAAAGCACTGGCCATATCCCCTTTATATTGGCTCATGTCCTGTGCTGTGTTTCCTTACACTACCAGTCAAACGTTTTGGATCAGTAAGATGTTTAATGTTTTAAAAGAAGTCTCTTCTGCTCACCAAGGCTGCATTTATTTGATTAAACATACAAAAACAAAAAAACAACTGTTCTATTTTAACATATTTTAAACTGTAATTTTATTCCTGTGATCAAAGCTGAATTTTCAGCATCATTACTCCAGTCTTCAGTGTCACATGATCCTTCAGAAATCATTGATTTGATGCTCAAAAAACATTTATTATTATTATCAATATTGAAAATCGTTGTGCAATTTTAAAAACATTAAAAAATCTTGCCGATCCCAAACATTTGACTGATAGTGTATATTTGTGGTGAAAAAGGTTTTTATGAGATTTACTCAGATCAAACCCTAATGACATTTAAATCTGATTACGCACAATTTGTGTGAGCGAAAAGGCCAAGTCCAATAACAATATCAGTAAACTTCAAATCTAGGCCTTGTAAATCCTGAGCATTATGGGACATAATCTCATGCGACAGATCTAACGAGCGATTTATACAAAGCAAAGATGCACTGAACTTTGGTGAGTTTATAAATGCCCTGGTTATGTTTGGTCAGGTTTTACACTACTATATGTAAATGATGTTCAGTATTAAGATTTTACTTTGCATGTTTATCTATATTTGGACAGCGTCTATAATAAAGACATTGAAGGAGTACAGGCTCAGGGGATGCTCAAGTTTATGCAGTATATTCTTCTGGTTCAAGGTAAGTCATAAAGCAGGATCAGGATGGAGAACGGATCACGAATTAACTTCCACTTAGAGAACATTTAAGTTGTGTCGATTTAACTTTGTTTCTCATTCACGTGATGTCTGAAGATATTTGACTTTTCCACTTCTAGGTAACAATCACTTAATTAAAACAAGAAATCATGACTGTTATATAGTAATTCAGTGACAGTGAAGGTTATTTATTTACTTTTATGTATATTTGAATATATATATTTTAATATATTTCAGGAATTTACTCAATTGGTGCAAAGTCTGTCTTTTGTAATGTTATTAATTACATACAGTCAAACCAAAAATTCGTCACCAGATCCAGATATTATTTTTTTACTAGTGGGTGCAGGACACTATAGTTCATTTATGTAAGTGAGGAGAGCAAAATAAAGTAAACTGTGACATATTATACCCAAAAATTCTTCATACAGTGACTACCAGTAACATTTATAAAAATTTAGGACCAAAAATTCTTCAAACTTTGACTTGACCATGTTTTGCTGAAGTGTTTTTTCTTTAATTTCTTTAATTGCTAATGCTCTTTTTACACCAGAGACTGAACAAAATTAAGAATTAGTTTTTAATCCTTTACAAAAAGATAAAATGTTTTAAAGATGTTTTTAGATTAGTGTTGAGTAGAATCAGCACTAGAGATGTGTCACACACACACACACACTATCGCGTGTGAAATGGTGTAGAATGCAACACTTTCAAACATCAGAGGATTGTGCGCTTATGATGCGCGCATGCGCAGATCATATTCCTCCCGAGCAAGACCAGCACTGGTGAGAATAAATTCATTATCTTATCGCCTTCACATTACGCACAATTCATGTCATGCTATTAAGACACTATCGAAATATAAAAATGTTGCTTGGCATACATATATGGGCACTTATAATGACGCGCGTTTTATCGCATTTTCCTTAATAAAATGATTAAATAACCCCTTATAATTAGCAATTAAGCTGAGGTTGCCATGAAATTAAAACACTATTTCAACAGTGCGCATCTGTCTTTTCCTCCTAAACGCTCGGGGATCGGATGCTCCTCATAAAGCAGTGTTTCAGTCGAGATCGGGATGGAGTAATGAATGGTTCAGTGGTTCTCCTACTTTAGTTCACTGACCACAGCGCCATTTTACACTGCTGGAGTCAAGACTATTTTGGGAGCTGAGAGGATGCGCTGGAAATTATGCTTTTTGAATGGGAATTGATTATTCCATCACATCCCTACCACTATCTCTTTATGGTTTGAGCATCATCACCACCAGTTTATGCATTATGCCTAATCATCACCATCATCATCATCACCATCGGTTTATTTGTTGAGCATTAACACCATCACTTATGCTTCATCATCATCATCACCACCATTATGAATTATGCATGATCAACACTGTCAGATTATGGATTATGCATCTCTATCATAATAACCATCAGTTAATTGTCTTGTGCATCAATTTGGCTGAGCATCATCATCATTTGTGCTTCATCTTTGTTATCATGTTTCACTTTTGTGAAGAAATTACAGAAATATCCTTTTAAATGACTCATCGTATTCCTATTAAAACTTCTGATAAAACAGCAGCATTTTAACTATGTACTGTCATAACTATTAATATCATTTGTAATTATTTTTTAAAGACTAAGTAATTAATAACAGTAATTTAAATATGTTTCCCTTGGAAAAAGGAAAGTAATGGATTACTCTTATTTTTTCTGTAATTTAATGAGTTACTTCTGATGCAATTGCATTAAATACTGTAAAGACATGTAATAATTCTATATAAAACAATAGTGGATTTAACATCAAAATGTAACATCTAATGTTAAAATGTATGTTTTTAATCTAACCTTCTCCCTTTAAATACTTTGGTCAGTTCAAGAATAATTTATGCAATTTTATATTATTTATTTGAAAGAATTAAAAGAGCCGTTTCATATACTTCAGATGAATATGGGATTTAGCATGTAATTAGTGAGTAATGCAATTTTAGAGAGAGCAATTAGTACAGTAATCTAATTACAGTTAATTAAGATAATTGATTGTTTGTTTTTTTTAGAGTAACTTACCGAACACTGCATACATACCGTTGCTAAATAACTAAATGATGTCCTTATTTCTCTCTGGTTAGTGGTACTGAGGAGAGTCTTGCTATGAGTGCCAAAGCAGAGCTGGACGTCCCGCCACACGACGCAGACGCTCCTCCTCCTGAAAGCAGCGTCCCTCACGCTCACACTGACAGTTCCTCGCATCGCCTCAAACCCCACGATACTACCGCTATCATTTTTCCAGGTACTTAACGTAATTGATTAATGACATTAATGCTATCTAAAACTTTTAAAAAATATTGTTTTGAATATGTTTTCTCTTTTAAAACATGACTAAAAAAGTAAACAAATTTGTCTGTCCAGAGTAGAGGGTTTGAGCTTGAGAATTGATCCGCTGTTTATATTTTCTTGCAGTTTGATTGACAGAATTAAATCTTACTAAACTATTGTTTAGAACTCCAAATAAAAGAGTTAAACATTGTAGATGAAACTGGCATGAACATAAAATCTATTTCCAGGCCTACTTTTAGAGCAGTTTTCTTTTCCCCATAGCTTCTGCTCATTCGTTGCCAAAAGTGGAGCTGCCTCAAAATGCAATCAGGGCGATTAAAGGCAGTGAACTGGAGGCCGCATCACTTCCTGCTCAGGTTGGAGGGACTATTGTCCATGTTCTGGGCTGGAAGGAGGGAGTCGCGATCCTCCCTGGGAGCAATCTGAAGGTGAGCAGAACATTGTTTACTACTACTATTTCTTTAACTAATTATATTTGAATGTCCAATCTGGAAAGAGTGTTTTAAGACTCCGGAAAGCTGTCTTCAGTCGGTTTGAGGGTCATGTGCTCAAGGGTTTGAAGTGACGTGCTGATCAGCATCTTGGAGGATCTTCTGGTTTACCACAGTGTGTGAAGGCGTCTCATAACTGGTCTTGCAGGGCCTTTCTAGTAGCCTTTGTGTAATGCCAGTACACAAAATGTCATTAAGCTTGGAGAGAAATCCATCCATGTTGATCTTGACGGCAACAAGCTTTTGAGTTGTTCATGTTCAAAAACCAGCCCTGAAGTGCAAAGCAGCCACATCTGAGCTTAATGGTAGAGGCGATGTTACAGTACCTGGGTGCTGGTCTGTATGTTTCTTGTGCTGAACACAACCCTTTGTTGTCAGAACGAAGAGCTAGTCGGATCAGATTACAACATTTTCTCCACATGTGACAAAATCAGTGATATTTATCTGAAATGAAGATTTAACCATGTTAACAGGATTGCTGAAGATAATTGTGAAACAGCATCAAACTCAGAGTGAACACTTGCAGAGTACAGAGCTCTTTAATTTCTAATCAAATTTAATAGATGTCTAAATACATGAATTAATTTAGCAGATGATTTTATGCAAAGCAACTTACAAAAGAGGACTGCTGCAACGTAAGCATTTCAGACTAAGAATGCATTAAAATGGAAGGTTTTTTCTAACAGATTTCAAATGATAAGTCAAATTCCCCGGTACTGCACATGAAATTACCTCCTAAATGATGAAAATCTGATACTAAGACAATAAATCAAATGTGCAAAATTATAGCTAATTATAGATTTCATTTACACACGTTTTAGGTGTTGACAACTAGAAGATAGTACTAGTTACATCCATGGCATTCCCATTGTTGTTGTTTTTAAGCAACTTGAATTCTTGTTAGCAGGTCCTCAACCCAAACACACACTCGACACTTCACCACAATGGACACCCAAAAAAAACCTATTGACATAACAGAAACTCTTTTAAATACCACAATAATAGTACGTCTCCCTGTTTGCTCATCTTGCTAAACATGCAGAAAATAACACTTTATTTCAACATTTACTCTCCCTCTCCAGCCCTGTACAAAGCATGATGGGAAGTGGAAATCCGGTTTCCATATATTTGATCGAGTTACTTAATTGGAACATGTTCCTTTCAACACGAAAACATCAAGTTAAGCCAAAGAGTAACCGTTTTAAGTCAGTTTAACATAAAGCAATCATGTTTGAACAAGAAACCTGATACAATGGTGTTAAATCAAAAGGAATTATTTAAATAAAGTGAAAAGCACCAATATTTGTTTATGATTACAAGGCACATGAATTTTAGAAAGTCCTTGACTGAGAAAAAGTTGACTTGACTGAAATGGATGGCATTATAAAAAGAGTGAGCTGAAGATGATGTTCTTCCTACCAGGCATGCAGAGGTGTGTTGTTACCATAACAGTGGTAGGAAATCCACACTGTAAAACCCAACAAGTTAAGCTAACTCATTTCATTTGAGGAAACCGATTGCCTTAATTCAATTAAGTTTATAAAAAACAATAGTTATGAGTACTCTGAACTTATTTTAATCGAGACCACTAAAACAATAATACAAAGTCAAATTCAACAAGTTAAGCTAACTCATTTCATTTGAGGAAACCGATTGCCTCAATTCAATTAAGTTTATAAAAACAATAGTTATGAGTACTCTGAACTTATTTCAGTTGAGTTTACTAAAAGTAGATATACATTGCAGTCAATAAATTAAGTGATTAATTAAGTGATTATTGAGCATTAGTGATTAACACCTGCTGTTAACGAGCAGAATCAATGAAGGAAAGAGAAACACAAGAACTACAACTGACTTCCAACCACATCCTTAGATGAAATCAACTCAAGATAAAAGACGTTTAAATCTCTAAAGATCTCAGCAGAGGAGGATTAAACCACTACACAAACAGCATTACCAGCTTCACTTATTGCTAAACAGTTTGACTTTTGTCATGCGTCTACAGAAGTTGTTGAGAATGAACAGAGGGTTAGATGACAATGATTTATTGAGTTTCATTTAAAGACACCATGATAGTGATCCGTGTTTGCTTTAGTTGGGCTCTTGACCCTTGACTTTATAACACCAGTATTTCCTCTGGCTGCTGTAACTGAGTGTTTATAAAACACATTTGTTATGGCACATACGCCAAAAGAAAATATGAGCATGTGGTTGTGTTAAGATAATAAAAACCATAATTTAGTGACTTGATTCTCTGATCTTTTCCAGAGCCTAATCTCTGATTAGACAGGTGATGTATTACTTGTATTATTCATTATAATAGAACTGATTCTGCTGTAAGGCCCATTGTTGTGATAATCAGATTTTAAAAACCTCTATGGTATCATGCTGACTACACTATTACACAGTAATCAAGAATCAGCATATGAATCTCAACAATGGTGACCATTAAAAAATGATTTATGCCACAATGCATGCTGGGAGCCATGAATAAGTTTTGTATTATGCTAGTACCCAGCATGCATCATTTTTTAATGGTCACCATTGTTGAGATTCATATGCTGATTCTTGATGTCTGTGTGAGTCTTAGTAATGCAATACCTTTTCTGTGAACCTTTTTGTGCACAACTATTTGTAAAATCCTTCATATTATCTGATGGTCACAACATGGCTAGCTCTTATGCTGTAGAATCACAGTTTTGAGTGAAACTAATATGTTGCCCTTTTAATCAGAGATCAGACTCTGAATGAAATCAGTGAATCAAGTCACTAAATGATGATTGTCATCATCAGTCCGTCACCATCAACACTCGATCAGACTTTTCCTTGCCTTTTGTGCCATAACAAATATGTTTTATAAACACTCAATTACAGCAGCCAAAGAAAATCTTAAGTGCAAAAGTCAAGGGTCAAGAGCTCAACTAAAGTAAACGCTGATCTCCATCATGGTGACCTTAAATGAAACTCAAATCATCAACTTCTAAACCTTTGTTAATTCTAATAAGAACTTCTGTAGACGAATGGCAATAATAAAGTCAAACTGGTTAGTAATAAGTGAAGCTTGTAATGCTGTTCGTGGAGTTGTTTAATCCTCCTCTGCTGAGATCTTGAGATATTTAATGTCTTCTTTTATCTCCAGTTGATTTTGCTGTGGCTGAAGTCAGTTGTAGTTCTTGTGTTTCTCTTTCCTTCAGTGATTCTGCTTGTTAACAGCAGGTGCTCATCACTAATGCTCAATCATCACTTAATTAATCACTTAATTATACAGTTATCATTCTGGGATCTAGAAATGTTCTATAACTCATTCAGTTTGAGTTCTGTTTCAGTCATTCAAGTTTCGGTAATATTTGAGTGCTGTGAACTCAATTGTATTTAGTTAATATTACTGTTAGGTTTTACAGTGCATGTGCTTGGATAATAGGGCCCTGTGATTTTGAGTATATTGAGAAATGGGAGGGGGCCAAACACCGAACCCTGAGGCACCCCATATTTAAATTGTCAAAAGCTGCAGACAGATCCAGAAGAATGATAAAGAATAATCTGGAGTTCTCTCTCTCACCAGTTGAATTTCAGTGATGGCTAGTCTTTTGTTTTTATCACTAGAGTGGAAAAAATATTATTTTTACTTTATATACACATAATCATTTAGTGTGTTGAATGCTTCCTGAAGGCACTGTATATTACTTTTTATTACTGAACAGTAACACTATTCTACTTTTTGCAGCTATGTGTTAGTGATACTGGTTCGCTGGAAGTGATCAGTGAAGGGAAAATAGGCTCTGCTAACCTGACCACCGGAGGAGTTCAGACAAAATCAGCTGATATGGAGCTCAAACAGGGTGAAAAATCAGGTAATTATTCATTAGATGCCTCTGGATTATTACATCTTTAGCTCATGGCTTTATGATGTTTTGAAGTATGGCTGTCAATTGTAGATTTTTATAAATGGAAGTATAGTCAGTCAGGCCCCATGACTAACACTATCAAGGAGGCAAAAATGAATACAGATTGGGTTTGATAAATATATAAAATTTAGCTACTTAACAGTTGGCTAGTCTCTTTATTAGGACCCACAACCAAACACACAAGTTTCCATCCAAGGATTTTTTTGTGTTTTTTTCAGCACATTAAAATGGTCCTGTGTACACTTTGTTTAGTTTGTTTTTCAATTTGACATGAAATAAGCGGAAACTATAAAACTGCACCTTTATTTGTTTTTTCACAAGAACTTGGATTGATTTTATTTTTTATCGTTTTTAGGTTCAGGGGTAGTAAATGGAAAAACAGTTTGATTATTCGTTTTCACATGTGGGCTGGAACAAAATGTCCATTTCCACTGATTGGTCAACCAGATATCAACCCGTGCCGTCATCGTGCAACAGAATAAAATATCCTAGATCATCCTCTGCAATATTTGTTCATATTCTTAAAGCGTTAATTGCAACTACAGTACTGTGCAAAAGTCTTAGGCATGTTAAGACACATGTAGTGTGTCAGTAGGAAATATCAGTTTACATTTCCAAACATTCTTTTTGCCATTAATTGTAATAATCCAGTGAGATTTGTGTATGCACAAGGAGTCTGACAACAGCCGGTCTGATCTGATCTCACCATCATCGAGTCCGTCTGTGATTACATGAAGAAACAGAAGAAACTGAGACAGACTAAATCCAGAAGAACTGCGGGAACGTCTCCGAGACGCTTGAAGAAACCTTCCTGCAAAGCTACAGTACTGTGAAAAGTACTGGCACTTGTGTTAAAATGCTGTAAAGTGAGAATGCTTTCAAAAATAAAATCACAAATTGAATTTATTTATGATTTAACTTCTATTAACTAATTCAAATCAATATATGGTGTAACGACCCTTTGCGTTTAAAACGGCTTTTGTCCAGGTACACTTGCGCATAGTTTTACAGGGAGCTTTGCAGGAAGGTTTCTTCAAGCATCTCGGAGACGTTCCCGCAGTTCTTCTGGATTTAGTCTGTCTCAGTTTCTTCTGTTTCTTCATGTAATCACAGACGGCCTCGATGATGGTGAGATCAGATCATACCGGCTGTTGTCAGACTCCTTGTGCATACACAAATCTCACTGGATTATTACAATTAATGGCAAAAAGAATGTTTGGAAATGTAAACTGATATTTCCTACTGACACACTACAGCAAAAAAGATATAGGTAACTGACTAAAAAAATGTACATGCCTAAGACTTTTGCACAGTACTGTACATACAGTATAATCTCTCACTTATCAAACAACTGGACCAAGGAATGCCTTGACACAAACATACGTGGCAGCGCCTAGACAGGGCTTTCTTCTTGAAACGGTTGAAACGGTTAAACCGCGTGCACATCCAGCACTCAGGCACAGCACTGACGAACTCGCTTGGCACTTTCACCACTCTATTGAAGCGATAAACAACACAAGTCGCTTGACTCGTTTGAATTCGATGCAAGTGCAACATGAGGTAAACTGTACACAAATAGTGTTTCAGTACACACAGCACCACCACTATAAAAATTACCATGCAGTTACTAAAGCTGTAGAAAATTACATTGTGGTATTTATTGTTAATGTTACTATTATTAGCCTTACATTAAATATTGAGTAACATAAGGGCAAACAAGTTTCTTTTATAAAGGTTGTTTTATAGTGTATAAGATGTTTTTCATTACACTGTAAAACCCAACAAGTTAAGCTAACTCATTTCATTTGAGGAAACCGATTGCCTTAATTCAATTAAGTTTATAAAAAACAATAGTTATGAGTACTCTGAACTTATTTTAATCGAGTCCACTAAAACAGTAATACAAAGTCAAATTCAATAAGTTAAGCTAACTTATTACATTTGAGCACACCGATTGCCTTAATTCATTGTAAAACCCAACAAGTTAAGCTAACTCATTTCATTTGAGGAAACCGATTGCCTCAATTCAATTAAGTTTATAAAAACAATAGTTATGAGTACTCTGAACTTATTTCAGTTGAGTTTACTAAAAGTAGATATACATTGCAGTCAATAAATCAAGTGATTAATTAAGTGATTATTGAGCATTAGTGATTAACACCTGCTGTTAACGAGCAGAATCAATGAAGGAAAGAGAAACACAAGAACTACAACTGACTTCCAACCACAGCCTTAGATGAAATCAACTCAAAATAAAAGACCTTTAAATCTCTAAAGATCTCAGCAGAGGAGGATTAAACCACTACACAAACAGCATTACCAGCTTCACTTATTGCTAAACAGTTTGACTTTTGTCATGCGTCTACAGAAGTTGTTATTGAGAATGAACAGAGTGTTAGATGATAATGATTTATTGAGTTTCATTTAAAGACACCATGATAGTGATCCGTGTTTGCTTTAGTTGGGCCCTAGTTTGCTTTAGTTGGGACCCTTGACTTTATAACACCAGTTTTTCCTCTGGCTGCTGTAACTGAGTGTTTATAAAACACATTTGTTAGGGCACATATGCCAAAAGAAAATATGAGCATGTGGTTGTGTTTAGATGATAAAAATCATCATTTAGTGACTTGATTCTCTGATGTTTTCCAGAGCCTAATCTCTGATTAGACAGGTGATGTATTACTTGTATTATTCATTATAATAGAACTGATTCTGCTGTAAGGCCCATTGTTGTGACAATCAGATTTTAAAAACCTCTATGGTATCATGCTGACTTACACAGTAATCAAGAATCAGCATATGAATCTCAACAATGGTGACCATTAAAAAATGATTTATGCCGCAATGCATGCTGGGAGCCATGGATAAGTTTTGTATTATGCTAGTACCCAGCATGCATCATTTTTTAATGGTCACCATTGTTGAGATTCATATGCTGATTCTTGATGTCTGTGTGAGTCTTAATAATGCAATACCTTTTCTGTGAAACTTTTTGTGCACAACTATTTGTAAAATCCTTCATTTTATCTGATGTCTCAACATGGCTAGCTCTTATGCTGTAGAATCACAGTTTTGAGTGAAACTAATATGTTGCCCTTTTAATCAGAGATCAGACTCTGAATGAAATCAGTGAATCAAGTCACTAATTGATGATTGTCATCATCAGTCCTTCACCATCAACACCCGATCAGACTTTTCCTTGTCTTTTGTGCCATAACAAATATGCTTTATAAACACTCAATTACAGCAGCCAAAGAAAATCTTAAGTGCAAAAGTCAAGGGCCAAGAGCTCAACTAAAGCAAACGCTGATCTCCATCATGGTGACCTTAAATGAAACTCAAATCATCAACTTCTAAACCTTTGTTAATTCTAATAAGAACTTCTGTAGACGAATGGCAGTAATAAAGTCAAAGTGGTTAATAAGTGAAGCTTGTAATGTTGTTCGTGGAGTTGTTTAATCCTCCTCTGCTGAGATCTTGAGATATTTAATGTCTTCTTTTATCTCCAGTTGATTTTGCTGTGGCTGAAGTCAGTTGTAGTTCTTGTGTTTCTCTTTCTTCAGTGATTCTGCTTGTTAACAGCAGGTGCTCATCACTAATGCTCAATCATCACTTTATTATTCACTTAATTATACAATTATCATTCTGGGATCTAGAAATGTTCTATAACTCATTCAGTTTGAGTTCTGTTTCAGTCATTCAAGTTTCGGTAATATTTGAGTGCTGTGAACTCAATTGTATTTAGTTAATATTACTGTTAGGTTTTACAGTGTACTAATATCATAGTTTGTTATTCGTAATATAGAAATCATAAAACCATGGTAATGAGGAGCTTGGTTTGCTCTGTGTCATGATCTTACAGTTAAACTCTAAGCAAGTTCTTGATCCTATGCAAAAACTGTGGAAACTATGGTAACTTTTCAGGATGAAGCTTTATTTTCTTCTCTGCATATGTTCCGTTCTAATAAACTTTAACTGCAAAAAAAATCAATACAATAATTGTGGGCCTTGCAATATTATTAATCAACAATTAATATTGTTAAAACACATTTGTAGTATATTAAAAAATAGCTATTTTTTTCTGTCCTTTATTTATTCATTAATTTGTTTATTTGTTTATATATTCATTCCAATTTAAAGGGCTTACCCCAGAAAAACATAAATGGGAAAATGTGTGGCGGGCTGAAGTTTAGCCTCAGTCCAGCCCTGATGATTCTCCTCTTCTAGAGCCAGAAAGAAGACCCTCTAATGATAAAACTGTTTAAAGTAAACTCCTTAAGGCAGTTGTATGCCTGGGAACCTGTTTGCTTTGACTTTCATATCTGGTGTAAATGCATTTATGCTTTTAATGTGTTGTAGCCTGGAATTTTTTCATATTTGATATAGAGATCCAATACATTGTATCTCTGTGTGTTATATGTATATGTAGATGTAGATGTATTTGTAGATGTATACTGTATGTAGATGTAGATATAACTGTTGTAGAAAACACTGTGACACCAAGATAAGCTACTAAAAAAGGGTCCCTTAGGTTTGCTACAATGTAGTTGTGTAGCTCCGATAGGAAGGGCCCAATCTTCCTAATGTTATAGGCAAATCTGCAGGATCGGGCAGTTCTAGCAATGTGGTTTGTGAAGTTTAGTTGATCATCAATCACAGCTCCAAGGTTCCTGGCTGTCCTGGAAGGAGTTATGGTTGATGAACCCAACTGAATGGAGAAGTTGTGGTGTAGTGTTGGGTTGGTCGAAACTACAAGCAGCTCTGTCTTGGCACGGTTGAGTTGAGTTGAAGGTGATGGTCCTTCATCCAGCAAAAAATGTCTGTCAGTCAGGCAGGCTGAGATGTGAGCAGGGATCAGCATCATCTGGATGGAATGAGAGGTAGAGTTGTGTGTCGTCAGCATAGCAGTAAAAGGTTAATCCATGTTTCTGAATGACAGAGCCTAGTGATGACATATAGATAGAGAAGAGAAGTGGGCCCAGCACTGAGCCCTGATGCACCCCAGTAGCTAGATGTTGCGACTTATGCCCTTCGTCTTGAGGATTGACAGGAGGATCTGGTGGTTAACTCTAAAAAGCAGTAGACAGATCCAGCAAGATGAGAACTGAGGATTTAGAAGCTGCTCTTGCCAGTCTCAGAGCTTCAGTGGCCAAGAGCAGGGCAGTCTCAGTTGAGTGACCGTGTTTGAAGCCAGTCTGGTTGTTGTCCAGGAGGTTGTTCTGTGTGAGAAAGGCAGAGACTTGGTTGAACAGGACTTGCTCAAGTGCTTTTGCATTGAATGGAAAAAGAGATACCAGTCTGTAGTTTCCTAAAAGTGCTGGGTCTAGAGTATATACACAAAATTACACTTCGCACACATTTTTATCGGTAAAAGGCCAATTGAATGGAAACAGGCTGGAGTCAGCAAATTTCGCAAACTTTTTTAAAACTTTGTTGATAACACAAAAAGTGGATGTAAGCTTGATTACAGTTAAACTCGAGCTGGAAGAACAGCAGTTCAATGACAAGTTCAGAATCATTTTGTGACCAGTGACATTTTTTAATTGGCAGGTGTGAAAAAGATAATTCAGGAGCCTGTAATCAGTATAAATCTAATGTGTCAAATCTTGTCTTTCCAATGGCACCATCTCAAACAGGAATGTTTTATTTCAGGCGTCTCAGCAGGTGGGAATAGCAGGCCATCTGTCTTTGTGGAGGCCGACAGACTTCAGAGAGGACATATGGAAGTTCAAGACAATCCAGTTCATAGCAAGTGCAGTGAGATATCGGCCAAACAGACTTACCTACATGGAGAACCAATCTCTAAAAAGTAAATCAACTTCTAGACTTACACATCTATTCTACTCATGCAATATACAAATACAGTGTGTGTTATTTGTACTTGTATTTCTTGTACAGTGCGTGCAGAATTATTAGGCACGTTGATTTTCTGATCATTTTTTTTTTCAGGCACATTTTACCAATTCCAAACCACATTAATCGTAATAACTACTATTAATTTTGTATTTAATCGTTTATAAGTGATAAGGCTGGAAATGAAAAACGCCTTATATTCAGGTGTGCATAATTATTAGGCATGTTTTCTTTTACAGATTAAATAAGCCAAAAAAGAGATTTAACTCAGACTGAAAAGTCAGAAATGATTAAATCCCCATGAGAAGGATGCAATACTAATGCAAAACAGTTAAGGCATGACCATTGGACAGTGAAATGCTCATTGGGTCAGCAGGGTCAGACAAAAACAGGTGGAGAAGAAAAGACACATGTTAACTGCAAAATAATTAAGAATTAACGTGAAGAATTAAGTGAATTTGGGAGTTTATTTTTAGTCCATCTCTGCAAAACAGACTTCAGGGTAGGAGATAGACTAAAAATAAACTCCCAAAACTTATTATAACGTATTCTGGAAGATGAATTCTTCAAATAGTGGTAGAAGAGGATGTGGTGCTGGTCCTTCAAGAGTCACTCTCAATCTGTCTGTCTATAAAGCCTATAAAAAAACAGTCTTCATGTATTTTACTACACTTCAGCTTGTGATTCTTATTAAGTGGGGGTTCATTTTAGGATTCTTTACCTAACCCAAGTCTCTGAGATCCTGACACTTGCTCTTCTGGAGACTCCAGGTAGGTTGCAGTTCTGGAAAATGGTGGCGCTGGAGACTTAAAGGTAGGGTATGGGATTTGCAAAACGGCCGGCAGATTTTGAAAATACACAACTCAAATGGTCCTACCTTCTTTCCTCCAACGCTGGCCCTGACTACACCCATTACTCTCTCTCTGTCTCTCGCGGTCACGCACGCGAGGGGGATGGGGGGAGGGGGGTATGGTACGACCGTTTGATTGACGAACTTACTGTCCAATGATTCTAGGTGGTCTTGGAAATGATTGGCTGGAGTTTTTCGAGTCCTGCCCGTTCCACAGATGATTAAATTGCTTAATTTTCATTTCAGTGCTTCTAACTCAGTGGCTGTAAGTGGGTTAGGAATAGGATTTCAAGTGATTTTGAAAAAATGGACAAAAAAGAGAATCACATACCCCACCTTTAAGAGTTCCTGATGGTTTCTCACTTAATTCTTCACCTTAATTCTTAATTCTTTTGCAGTTAACAAGTGTCTTTTCTTCTCCACCTGTTTTTGTCTGACCCTGCTGACCCAATGAGTATTTCACTTTCCAATGGTCATGCCTTAACTGCAATTTCTAGTATTGCATTAGTATTGCATCCTTCTCATGGGCATTTAATAATTTTTGACTTTTCAGTCTGAGTTAAATCTCTTTTTTGGCTTATTTTATCTGTAAAAGAAAACGTGCCTAATAATTCTGCACACCTGAATTAAAGGCGTTTTTCATTTCCAGCCTTCATGAACAATTATATATCACTTATAAATGATTAAATACAAAATTAATAGTAGTTATTAAGATTAATATGGTTTGGAATTGGCAAAATGTGCCTGGGAATAAAATATGATCAGAAAATCAACGTGCCTAATAATTCTGCACGCACTGTATTCTGAAAAGTCTTGTACTTGTTGCAAATTCTGTATGGATGCTTTAGTCTTGCAGGAATTGAAGAAGCACAGGTGGCCTATCATGAGCATGAAATGTTGAAGCCTATGAAGAAGAGAAAGAGGAGAGAATACAACAGCCCATCAGAGGAGGAGTCTGATGCTGAACCAATGGTGCAGTTCTTTCAATTAATTTAATTGATGTGTTTGATGTGTATTTTTACATTATCTTGTATTTCATATGGAGTTTTCTAATGCAAGGAAATGCATTTTTGTCATTAAAGGAGGAAAAAATTGAGGCTTTAAAAATTGATGGCAGACACAACAAAGCAGGTACTTAATCACACTCCTAGAAAACACAGTATTACTTCATGAAATCATCACATATTAAATCAAAAGTTAGATTTCACACACTTGCACTGTGCATCCACACAAATGTCAATCACTGCTTCAATGATGTTGCCCAAACTGCAGAAATGCAGGTTTTGTGTTCCTAACCAATGCAATCTCATTAGTATTTGCAGGTATTCGATTGTAAAGTGATAGACGCTGATATGAACGATACCAATGCATGGACAGCTTCCAAAATGTAAGCTTGCCTTTACATATGCTTACAACATTAGAGATGTACAAATGTTTAAAATGTGGTGTAATTATTATGCTTGTGAAATGTTTGTATAAACCAGGGATTTGCATGCATATTGATATTGTTTGTATCAGTGTCTATCCCAAAAGAAAAACTTTAAAAATACTTTACATACACATAAGAACATATAATGAGATGACATCAGAACAGTGTGCTTTGCATATGTGAACGTGTAACACCTGTCTGTGGGTACGACAGAGGCTAAACTGGAGTTGTGGTCCTGGCCGCAGTACCTAGAGCAACAGAAAGCTGTGGCTGCTCCAGCCAGACTCTTCCAGGAGGTTTGACTTCTTTATTTCACCTCAGGAAGGGAAGAATGCCTCTTTGCTAGTGATTTTAATCTAAAACTCCTTCCTTCAATGACATTTTTATGATGCAGCTGTGATGTGTTATCATAGCACAGAATATTCATTTGATTTATTTCAATACAGAGTAGAGATTACAAACAGTTCATAGTTCAATTATGGATTTTTCTTCTTTTTTCAATATTAATATTTATCCATGTAACTGCTCTAGACCCAAAGGGTTCCCATGATTAAGAACAACTTTCGACAGGGTATGAAGTTAGAAGGCATTGACCCCCAGCATCCCTCTATGTATTTCGTCCTGACGGTGGCTGAGGTACATCGTGACGGCTCTTCACATTCGACTTTCTGACTGTTATGACTATAATCAATGTGGAGAAAGTCACTCTCTTGAAATGCTTGTCTCTAGGTGTGTGGCTTCAGATTACGCCTTCATTTTGATGGCTATTCCGACTGCCATGACTTCTGGGTCAACGCCAACTGCCCTGATATTCACCCAGCTGGATGGTGTGAGAGCACAGGACACAAGTTATACACACCAAAAGGTGAATTATAAATTTTAAATCTGTTCCGGTGAGAAAAATAGGTCAAATAGGTGATACACACACACAAGTGACCAAATTCTGTATTTAATTGTATTAAAGGGATAGTTCACCCAAAAATGAAAATTACCCCATGGTTTACTCACCTTCAAGCCATCCTAGGTGTATCCTAGACTTTCTTCTTTCAGAAGTTTTATTAAATAATATCCTGGATTTTCCAAGCTTTATAATGGCAGTGAATGGAGGATGAGATTTTGAAGCTCTGCGGGGGTTAATAAAGGCCTTCTGAAGCGAAACCATGCGTTTGTGTAAGAAAAATATCCATATTTAAAACTTTGAAAACTAAAATAACTAGCTTCTGGCAGACGGCCTACACAAGTCGACTTACGCCCCAAGAGTAACCCCTGAGGGTGCAGGAGTAGCGTGAGCTTAAACACCTCTCGCGGTTCTAACAAACAGGACTGGGCAACAAACTAGGTAACTAGGCTCTCCCCTGTGAAGGCCTCCCTCCCCTCCCTTTACAGATAAAGCGTTGTCGGGATAATTCCGGTTCGCGTCACTACGTGGAAGCGATAAAAATTCTGTATTATAAATTTTAAGGCCAGACAAGTAGTATGTTGAGGGTTGATTTGTAGGGAAGGACTACACACCTGCGCACATATATATTCAAACACACATACCTATAGACTGAACTCGTAATACGCATGTGCACGCCATCAGCGTTCTCAGGGGTTCGCGTTTTTGAAGTTTGTGCAGAAAGAACTTAAGAGTTTTCTGTTAAAACAGTGTCGTGTTAGCGGCCCCTAAGTTAATAACTAATGATCGTTGCGACAGAAGTGAATCAATCAAACTAACTTTAGCTGGACAATAACTTTATTCTAGAGCTGCTATAAAGCCAAAATAATCTCTGTTACTTTAATTTCCTATTATCAATGTAAATCCGCTTTGGAACAATCTATATTGTTAAAAGCGTTATATAAATGAAGATGACTTGACTTGACTTCACTTGACAAACTAGCTCCTCTTCTCTTGTATTGAAATCATTCGACATTTCTCTTTAAAACATTCTTGTTTTAGACTTCTAATTCGTGACCAGTGTTTTGTTTCCGCGTTTGTCAATGCGTCATGCGTTGGGTCAAGTGTTACTCTTTCACCCTAAACCAATGCGTAGGCCGTCTGTTGGAAGCTAGATATTTTAGTTGATAAAGTTATAAATATGGATATTTTTCTTACACAAATGCATGGCTTCACTTCAGAAGGCCTTTATTAACCATTCTGTGGAGGGTTAATAGCCTTTTGGAGCACTTTTATCATGGATAGATGCGCTTTTTTGGGCTTCAAAATCTCATCCTCCATTCACTGCCATTATAAAGCTTGGAAGAGCCAGGATATTTTTTAATATATCTCCGATTGTGTTCATCCGAAATATGAAAGTCATATACACCTAGGAAGGCTTGAGGGAGAGTAAAGCATAGGGTAATTTTCATTTTTGGGTGAACTAACCCTTTAATATCACAAGTAACTTTTCTACAGTATCACCTACAGTTGGCTAATAAACTATATTATTTGCCTTAAAAGGTTTCTGTGTATTAATAATGATTGTAAATTCTCATATGTTATAGTTTGTGTAAAGGTTCTTTAACTTTACTACCATTCAACACTCTTCCCTTTCAGGATGTAAAGAAGAAGAGTTTTCTTGGTCCAACTACCTAAAAATCACCAGATCACAAGCCGCACCGAAAGAGTTGTTTTCTAGCTCAATCAAAGTAAGTCATAAAACCGTTGATTGAATCTGTATTGCAATTCCCTACAAAACAAACAATGGTCTGAACAGAGGCCTTGTTTTCTCATTGTGCAGTCTGAGACAGACTGTGGGTTTGAGGTGGGGATGAAGTTGGAGGCTGTCGACCGCATGAATCCCTCTCTCATCTGTGTTGCAACAGTAACAGACAAAGTGGGCAACCGTTTTCTGGTTCATTTTGATAACTGGGATGACACGTATGACTACTGGTGAGTTACAACGGCTCCTCAAGTCTTTGGGCCCTATTTTACCAATCTAAGCTCATGGTCTAAAGCGCACGGCACAAGTGCATTTATGGCGTGTCCGAATCCACTTTTGATAGTTTAACGACGGGGAAAATGGTTGGCGCACCCGGCGCATGGTCTAAAAGGATTGTCTCTATTCTCTCAATTAGTAATGGGTGTGTTTTGGGCGTAACATGCAATAAACCAATCAGAGTCTCGTCTCCCATTCCCTTTAAAAACCAGTTGTGCTCAAGCCATGGCGGATTCGCTATTTACATGGAGGAATTTGCAAGCGGAAAGACTGAACGCTTCTCTAGCGAGGAAACGGATCTGCTCGTGCGCGAGGTTAAAGCAAGCAGACCATCTACGGGACAAAGTGTGTTGTGGACCCGCCTATAGGCGCACATTACTAACACATTCTTTAAATAACAAAAATAATAATACTGCGCTATTGACTTTAGACCAGGTTTTTGTTGGTCAATGGTTCAGTCTATTTCAGTTTCCTTAAAATAGCAACGCATCAACAATGGGCCCGAACACACTTCGTTTTCAGACCAGCAGCCGATGGGTGAACAGATGGGCACAAATGTATTTGCTATTTAAACAACGTGGTGCAGGACGTGAAAATGATAACTGCGTCAGGCTGAAACTAGAAAAAGTGTATGATAGGATCCAAGATATAATAGTCCTGTGTGAAATGAATAGGTTTGTTATTCAAAATTAAGTTGTAATATTTTGAGTTTCCTCATGTCGTAGGTGTGATGCCCGCAGCCCGTACATTCATCCCACTGGCTGGTGTCACGAGAGAAGCCTTCCCCTGACGCCCCCGCAGGGTAACTCACAGAGACATCACACCCATCACACCCATCATACCCATCACACCCATCATACCCATCATATCCATCATATCCATCATACCCATCATATCCATCATATCCATCATACCCATCATACCCATCATACCCATCATATCCATCATACCCATCATATCCATCATACCCATCATACCCATCATATCCATCATATCCATCATACCCATCATACCCATCATACCCATCACACCCATCATACCCATCAGTAGTAATGTTTTTACTGTTTATTTGATCAAATAAATGCAGACTTGATAAGCATAAAAGACTAACAAATCTTACCGACCCCAATCTTTCAACCTGTAATACTCAAGTCTTTTTATATAACACTGGCTCAATGTGTTCTTCTCCCGGCAGATTATCCTGACCCTGACAGGTTCTCGTGGGAGAGATATTTGGAGGAGACAGGCTCAACAGCGGTCGCTGCTGAAGCATTCAGAGTGGTGTGTTAAATCTCTCAGTCCTTTAAAAGAGTATCAAATGATCTTTGGTTTTCATCTATGTCAGTCAATAAATGAAAGGGGTTATGACATGAGAAATCAGGTTTGCCTTGCACTTTTGACATGTAAGAGGTCTTTAAAACATAGTTTAAAACGTCTTCCTCATTATAAATAAAGGATTTATTTAGTCAAGCTCCATAAACAGCTCGTTTTGACATTGCTTGATCTGTGACGTCATATGGGCAAATGCATTTGCATATGACTGCCTCCAGAGCAAGACATCGACATCATCGCACCATAAGCCCCGCCCGCTGCCATTCAGTCACTTACAGGTGCAGTGAGCGATTTCTGAGAAATGCTGTTGATAGTTGATAGAATCGAGCCAAACACACACACCCCTCCCTGTCATTGCTCCGCCCCCAAAAAAACACGAACACGCAATGCACGAGTGGATGTCTTTTTATCATAGCTGAAGCGAAGCTAAATAATGCTTCAATGACACTCAAAACTGTCCTGTTACAATAGCTAACATAACAATAACAGCTTATCTTGTTTCTGTGAAACAAAGCAAAACCAATGTTTCTCACGTATGGAGCAGAAACAACTAGGGTTCCCAGCTTCAGTGTGGCACTCAAGATCCCAAGGCCAAGGTCAGGATTTCCATTAAATAATACATTACATTTCTGGTTTGTTTTATCTTGTACCTCCAGAACTTGTGGAATATACGACATGTGTTGCTTCAGATCATTCTGTGATACTCTTTTGAAAGCTTGATGCTGGTCACTATCCACTGCCAATACAGTATATGGACAAGCGCAAGTGGGACATTTTTTTTTTAATTCTCCTTTTGTGAATGTGATGATTCACATGTGAGGAAGAAAGAAGACGGGGTCAGCTGACTGAAACTTGTGCGTTTTATTAAAGTAATTCAAAGAAACCACAAACAACAGGTTGCGCTCTCGCAAATAAAAATAAATAAACTCTTTCACTGAAGCACTTGGGTTTCCAGTCACACAAATTTGATTTTGATTTTCAGAATTTGTTTCACTCACTCTCTCTCTCCTCGCTGAATCACGCCCCCCTCGCCACAGTGAACCTCGAGGAGAAACTCTATGTCATGACCCCTTTAATTGTTAGGTTAGTCAGACTTGATGAAATCTAAAAATGTGTCTGATTGAAACTATCGTATTCTGTTACAAAGTACACTGATAACTGTATTTAAACCATTTCCTTCAGCAAAATAAAGCCAGGCTTAGGATTGCATTGGAAAGATGACTCCTCTTGTATGTTTGCGTAGCGTCCTTCCCACAGCTTCCAGTTGCAGATGAAGCTGGAGGCGGTGGATAAGAGGTGTCCGGGCCTGATCCGTGTGGCTACGGTGGAGGAAGTGGACACTTACAGAATAAAGGTGTGTGAGAAACTGCTTGTGTAGATAAACGCCAGCTTACAGCTATGCTGCTTTAAAGGGATAGTTCACCCAAAAATGAAAATTCTGTCATCATTTACTCACCCTCAAGTTGTTCCAAACCTGTATGAGTTTCTTTGTTCTGCTGAACACAAAGGAAGATATTGGGAAGAATGTTTGTAACCAAACAGATCTCGGTCCCCATTGACTACCATAGTATATTTTTTTCCTACTATGGAAGTCAATGGGGACCGAGATCTGTTGATTACAAACATTCTTCCCAATATCTTCCTTTGTGTTCAGCAGAACAAAGAAAGTCATACAGGTTTGGAACAACTTGAGGGTGAGTAAATGATGACAGAATTTTCATTTTTGGGTGAACTATCCCTTTAAGCAAATAACTGAAGTTAATCGAGGACATTATCTTTTTTCCATTTAATGTCTAATAAAAAACCCAGTAGAAACACACTCCCGTTGAGAAGTTTGGGGTCAGTAAGATTTTTTTACGATTGTAAAAAAAGTATTTTTGCTCATCAAAGCATAATTTATTTGATCAGAAATACGGTAAAAACAGTGAAATATTATTACAATAAAATAACAATCTTCTATGTGAATATATAGGATAATGAAATTTATTCCTGTGATCAAAGCTGAATTTTCAGCATCATTACTCCAGTCTTCAGTGTCACATGATCCTTTAGAAATCATTCTAATATGATGATCTGATGCTCAAGAAACATTTATGATGATTATCAATGATCAAATTTTTAAAAAACAGTTGAAAACAGTTGTGCTGCTTCATATTTTTGTGGAAACCATCATTTTTCCCATGATTCTTTGATGAATAGAAAGTTCAAAAGAACAGCATTTATTTGAAAAATAAATATTTTTTAACATTATAAATGTCTTTACTGTCATTGCCGATCAAATGAATGCATCCTTGCTGAATAAAAAGAAGACATTTATTTCCAAAAGAAATCTTACCCTTGACTTTTAAATGGCTGTTTATGTAAACCAAACGACTATTTAAAGTCTGAAAAATATAAGTTAAATACTGTAACTTTTGCTGAAGCATTGTCTATCCACACACCAGCAAATTGTAACATTTGTGCTAAGAGAGTATGTGATGCCACATGACATTCATTTATAGTGGTGCTCAAGCTAACTCACTCACTGAATCACACTGCAGAATATCTTTATCATTAGCTTGTTTTACATCAGAAATATTACACATTCTCTACACAAGATTTTTGAGAGCAAAATTGAGTACAAAAGTAGGACATGTTTCCAGAGAATATATCCACCTTTTTCCTACGCTCCATGAGGCTTTGCGCAAATTATGTGTGTAACTTCCATTAAACAGTAAATCAGTGAAAGGTTCACTCTATGAATGCAGTAATAAGCTTTTTTTTTTAAAACTGGGTACAACGAGATGACATTATTCTTCTCACCCTTCAAACATCAAACATTAAAAGGACATGTAAACATTAAAAGCATTAACCAATTACTTCCACAGACTATGCATAACCCCCGAATATTTCCGCAGCAATAATTACTGATGTGTAAATAGGACTATCACTGTGGTAATATATGTCTCTTTTATGTAACATGTTGACCTTATCAAAATTGCTTATTAACTGGAACATTGACTGATAATATTTCAAAGTGATTTCCGTCATTTTGACAGATTTACCTCTTTTAGAAACATTCCAGTAAACATTGCTAACAGGGATTAGAAGTGAAAATGGGCGACAATTACATTTTAAAGCATTCAAGTGAAAACAAACCTGGAAAGAGACGTGAGGATTTGGGGAGAAAAACAAGAGATTCTTAGTGCATTCCAGTGAATTATTCATGGGATATCATAAATAAAATCTGGAGAGCAGGCCTCAAATGTTGTCTTTTTTCATACAAAGGGGGAAACAAAGAAAATAATCAGGAAGAAAAGAATAAGCGTCAGAAAAGAGCTCTGGCCTCAGATATTCTTGTTATACCCCATCACATGCGTTACGTTATTCTCTTCTGAACAGGAGAACATGAAGGAAAGTTTACAGCTCATTCAGTCAAACTGACAGATAAGGATTATTTATAGCACAACCTTATGATGTTAAATGATTGTTTCAGTCTTTTTGAGTGGGACTTCCTCAAACCGGAAGGCTTGAAGACCACAGTAGTAAAAAGGTGGATATTTTTAAGCTTGTTTCTCTTACCAAACTATATATATATATATATATATACAGTACCAGTCAAAAGTTGGGAAACATTACTATTTTTAATGTTTTTGAAAGAAGTCTCTTATGCTCATCAAGCCTGCAGTTAAAAAACAAAAAAAACAAAAAAAACCCAGTAATATTATGAAATATTATTACAATTTAAAATAATGGTTCTCTTTTTTAATATACTTTAAAATGTAATTTATTTTTGTGATGCAAAGCTGAATTTTCATCAGCAAGTACTCCAGTCTTTGGTGTCTTATGATCCTTCAGAAATCATTCTAATATGATTTATGATCAATGTTGGAAACAGTTGTGCTGCTTAATAATTTTTTTATAACCTGAGATACTTTTTTCAGGATTATTTGATGAATAAAAAGTTAAAAAGAACTGTATTTATTTAGAATAGAAATCTTTTGTAACAATATACACTACCGTTCAAAAGTTTGGGAACAATAACTATTTTTTTTTTAAAGAAATTAGTACTTTAATTCAACAAGGATGCGTTAAATTGATAAAAGGTGATGGTAACGATTTATATTGTTAGAAATGTTTTTATTTTGAATAAATGCTGTTTTTATGAATAAATGCTGTTAACGTTTTACTCAATGAATCCTGAAAAAAGTATTCCAAAAAAATATATTAAACAGCACAACTGTTTCCATCATTGATAATAACTGAGTATCAAATCATCATATTAGAATGATTTCTGAAGGATCATAAGACACCAAAGACTGGAGTACTTGCTGATGAAAATTCAGCTTTGCATCACAAAAATAAATTACATTTTAAAATATATTAAAAAAGAGAACCATTATTTTAAATTGTAATAATATTTCATAATATTACTATTTTTTATTTTTTATTTTTATTTTTTAACTGCAGGCTTGATGAGCTTAAGAGACTTCTTTCAAAAACATTAAAAATAGTAATGTTTCCAAACTTTTGACTGGTACTGTATATATATATTTATATATATTTATATATATTATAAATTATGTATAAATATATATACAGTATATACATGCTAATATTTCTTAAATATATACATGCATATGTGTGTATTTATATATACAAAAGAATTATACACTGTACACACACATATATTATGTAAACACAAACCTTTATTGTGGATGCGACTAATCGCAATTAATCGTTGCGCAGCACAATTTTTTGTTTTGCTAGTCAGAGGACTTACTGACTCACTAGTCAGAACCATAACAACTCTCCGAAAATAATGCTAACTTACATGAAACCACATGATAAACGGTAATTTACACTAACTTTATTAGTTTGAAATTAACATGAATAGAAAAAAACACATCCATTAAAGACATCCAAAGAAAAGCAGGCTCACAGAATCACCCGTTACGAGACAAAAATGTTATCAGAGCATTTCAGTGGTGCATGGATGAATGTGGTCGAGTGACGTGTCCTTGTGAAGGTGTGTTAGCCTCATCTGTTGTCCTCAGATTCATTTTGATGGTTGGAGCCACTTGTATGACGAGTGGATGGACTCAGACCATCCGGACGTCCACCCTGCAGGCTGGTGTGAAAGCACAGGACACCCCCTCAAACCTCCACCCTGCCAACCCATCACCCAGAAACCTGGTGAGATTCCTCCAGATCAATCTCTTTCCTCAATCATCTGACTCGTATGTGCTCATGTACCAAATACTCTGTCAATTCAGAGTAATATGTGTCTTTTAGGTCCCAGGGAGACCCTGACAGCCCGACAGCCCAACTTCTCCTTGTCTTATAAAAGTCTGCCTCAGCCACGCAACCCCTCCAAATACAGCTTCCACCACAGGTCATTCCTTCATGTGCCCTTACAGTGCAAAATACCCAAACTGTCAATTTGTGTTTTGTCTTCTGAAGGATTAGTTCACTTCAGAATGAAAAATTTCCTGATAATTTACTCACCCCCACGTCATCCAAGATGTTCATGTCTGTCTTTCTTCAGTGGAAAAGAAATGAAGGTTTTTGAGGAAAACATTCCAGGATGTTTCTCCATATAGTGACTTCAATGGGGTCCAACGGGATGAAGGTCCAAATGTGAGTTTCAGAGCAGCTTCAAAGTCTCGACACGATCCCAGACGAGGAATAAGAGTCTTATCTAGACAAACCATCAGTCATTTTCTAACAAAAATAAACATTTATATACTTTTTAACCACAAATGCTCTTCTTGCACGTCCACGACTTCACGCATTACGTAATCATGTTGAATGGTCAGGCGTGTTCTGGTTAAAAAAGGTAGGGTAGGGCGAATCTCATTTTCTCCTCCAACTTCAAAATCGTCCAACATCTTTGTTTTACCTTTTATTTTACTTTTATTTTTTTGTAAATGGCGTTTGATTTAGTCTTTGCATGTTGGCTTTGTAAACACTAGGTCGGTACTACCGCCTGCGTGACCTTTCAACATGATTACGTAATGTGTGGCGCATCACAGAGCCAGTGCAAGACGAGCATTTGTGGTTAAAAAGTATATATATATATATATTTTTTTTTTTTTATAAAATGACTGATCGTTTCACTAGATAAGACTCTTATTCCTCATCTGGGATCGTGTCGAGACTTTGAAGCTGCACTGAAATTCACATTTGGACCTTCAACCTGTTGGACCCCATTGAAAAATCCAGGAATGTTTTCCTCAAAAACCTTCATTTCTTTTCGACTGAAGAAAGAAAGACATGAACATCTTGGATGACGTGGGGGTGAGTAAATTATCAGGAAATTTTAATTCTGGTGTGAACTACTCCTTCAAACTGTCTTGCAGTTGAGGGACAGTTTATTAAAAACAAATGACTGCAGATTTGAGAACAGACCCGTTGTTTGTCAAACAGAAAGTGCCCTACTCCGGGATGTGACGGGTCAGGTCATGTGACCGGGCGTTTTACGGCGCATCACTGTTTATCTGGCTGTCCGTTGGCTGAGAGGAACCAGGGCCGGCTCAAGGCGGATCTCTCTGATACAGAAGGATCCAGGCGTAACCTGCTGGTCTTCGGCCAGAGAGCAAAAAAGTCACGATATCACGGCAGGCAAGACAGTATTCACATTTGTTGTGTTAACAAGTGTATCACTGCAAAAAAAAGGCTTTTCTTACTTAGTATTGTAACAAAGTTAAAGCTCAGCTCACCGGCGAACGTTCATCGGAACTTTAATATCAAAATAAACAAACAACAAAACGAAAGTAAAGCAGCAGCCCCTCAATGACGAGTGCCTGTAATAAAAACACAGCATAAATAGTCCAGACCGGGGGGCCTGTACCATGATGGTAGTTGAACAAACTCAGGGTTGCAGGATTAGTTTCGAGTTGACAGAACCAAACCAATCCAACCAGGCTTTGTTGGTACCATGATATTGATCATCAACTTTCTCTGTCAACTCAGGCTTTGATCCTGAGTTTAGGAGTTTAGGTGTGACATCAGTAGCGAACAGCCAATCACGTGCTGAGAAAGAGTGAAACTGCGAGAAGCAGCGCAATTCAATTTTGAAATAAAAGTATTAAAATTTTAAGAATTTAAACAAATTTACACAGCAAGAATAAAATAGCTGTCTATGAAAGAGGATAACTAAAAGAAAAGTTGTGAAGTTAGTTTATACAGTTGATAAAGGTATAGAGAGAATTTAACATTTAAGCTCACATGTAGTCATTTTATAGCTTCATCTATTGATTCTAAAGCGTATTTATATTACCTTTATATATTTATTCATTTAAACTCTGCGTAATAATAATTGATGAACTAAAATTGTACACATGTGATCGATTAACGGTATAATAATTACATAAATAATATCTAAATCATACAAATTACATACAAATACTAAAAGCCTTAAAAATCATTTGCTATGTAGTGACCTTTAATTTGGAGTAGAAACAGGTGGAGTGACTTTATTGCATCAGGCATGTGTCACTTTGCTCACAGCTGATTGGTCCAAGTTCAGTTTGCAACCTCTTATGTGGAACATAACCTGCCCCGGACCAGGTTAGCCGTGGAGCGTGAGTTACTATGGCGATGAACTCTGCTAAAAGCCAAACCACTTTCATGGTGCCTAAAACCCAGGGTTGGCGCAAACTAAACTGAAACCTAAACCGGCTTCATGGTACAGGCCCCTGGTCCTCTCTCATCCTTCACTGTCATCACTCCTCCTTTGATCATTACTCGCTCCGTTCCCACAGCTCTTAGCCTCGCCCTGCTTGCCACAAGTATTTTTGTCTTGTTTCCAGTCCAAATATGTAAAAGTAAATAAGTAAAATGAGATATTATGACTTGTTTTCAAAAAAATATATATATATAATAATAATAATAAAGTGAGTTTCTGCATAAAACAAGCAAACTTATCTCACAATGGGGTAAGAAAAATAATCTTAATTCAAATGGAAACAAGATTATTATTTTTTGGTACCCTATTGGCAGATAATTTTGCTTGTTTTCACTTCATTTAGATTATTGTTATTTTTATTTATTTTTCAGAAAACAAGACATAATATCTTATGTCATTTTGCTTGGCTAGTAAATGTATCTAGATTTAAGAATTTTTAGATATTTGGACTGGAAACAAGACAAACATACTTAGTAAGAAAAGCATTTTTTGCAGTGAATTGCATATTTGTAAAATTAACTAAATTGCGGTTATGTAAACACTAAATTAAAAGTCACCTTTCTTTCCTCTCCGCAGGATCGGTCGCCCCCCTAAATATCGTAAAAGTCAGCAAAGAAATTGTCAGAGTGAGTTTTACTTTCTTACATTTTCTATATTTGAAAATCGAAAATTTTCAAACTTTTTTTTTTTTTTTCAAGTATATATATTTTTTATAATAGTAGTCATATTCCGATAATGTGTGTACAGTATATTGCCAAAAGTATTGGGATCCCAAATCATTGAATTCAGGTGTCCCAATCACTTCCATGGCCACAGGTGTATAAAATCAAGCACCTAGGCATGCAGACGCTTCTGCAAACATTTATAAAAGAATGGGTCTCAGATAGGTTGCCACCTGTGCAATAAGTCCATTCATGAAATTTCCTCACTAATAAATATTCCACGGTCAACAATATTTATGTTACCATGGTTAGTGGTATTATAACAAAGTGGTAGCAATTGGGAACAACAGCAACTCAGCCAAAAAGTTGTTGGCCACCTGTGGTAGGTAGGTAGGCCATGGTGGTAGGCCATGAATTTTACAATTCATATTGTTAAAAAAGCTATATAAATGAAGGTGACTTGACGTAAAATCACATGCTGAGGCTCACAGTGTGCAGAAGTCGCCAACTTTCTGCAGAGTCAATAGCTACAGACCTCCAAACTTTGTGTGGCCTTCAGATTAGCACAAGAACAATGCGTAGAGCTTCATGGAATGGGTTTCCATGGCCGAGCAGCTGCATCCGAGCCTTACATCACCAAGTGCAATGCAAAGAATGGAATGCAGTGGTGTAAAGCGTGGGATGCAGTGGTATAAAGCGTGCAGTGCTGTAAAGCATGGGATGTAGTGCTGTAAAGCATGGGATGCAGTGGTGTAAAGCGTTGGATGCAGTGGTGTAAAGCGTGGGATGCAGTGCTGTAAAGCATGGGATGCAGTGGTGTAAAGCGTGGGATGCAGTGCTGTAAAGCGTGGGATGCAGTGCTGTAAAGCATGGGATGCAGTGGTGTAAAGCGTCGGATGCAGTGGTGTAAAGCGTGAAATGCAGTGCTGTAAAGCGTGGGATGCAGTGGTGTAAAGCGTGGGATGCAGAGGTGTAAAGCGTGGGATGCAGTGGTGTAAAGCGTGAGATGCAGTGCTGTAAAGCGTGGGATGCAGTGGTATAAAGCGTGGGATGCAGTGGTGTGAAGCGTGAGATGCAGTGGTGTAAAGCGTGGGATGCAGTGGTGTAAAGCGTGGGATGCAGTGGTGTAAAGCGTGAGATGCAGTGGTGTAAAGCGTGGGATGCAGTGGTGTAAAGCGTGAGATGCAGTGGTGTAAAGCGTGGGATGCAGTGCTGTAAAGCGTGGGATGCAGTGCTGTAAAGCATCAGATGCAGTGGTATAAAGCGTGGGATGCAGTGGTGTGAAGCGTGGGATGCAGTGGTGTAAAGCGTGGGATGCAGTGGTGTAAAGCGTGGGATGCAGTGGTGTAAAGCGTGGGATGCAGTGGAGTAAAGCGTGGGATGCAGTGGTGTGAAGCGTGGGATGCAGTGGTATAAAGCGTGGGATGCAGTGGAGTAAAGCGTGGGATGCAGTGGTATAAAGCGTGGGATGCAGTGGTGTAAAGCGTGGGATGCAGTGGTATAAAGCGTGGGATGCAGTGGTATAAAGCGTTGGATGCAGTGGTGTAAAGCGTGGGATGCAGTGGTGTGAAGCGTGGGATGCAGTGGTATAAAGCGTGGGATGCAGTGGAGTAAAGCGTGGGATGCAGTGGTATAAAGCGTGGGATGTAGTGGTGTAAAGCGTGGGATGCAGTGGTATAAAGCGTGAGATGTAGTGGTGTGAAGCGTGGGATGCAGTGGTATAAAGCGTGGGATGTAGTGGTGTAAAGCGTGGGATGCAGTGGTATAAAGCGTGAGATGCAGTGGTGTAAAGCGTGGGATGCAGTGGTGTGAAGCGTGGGATGCAGTGGTATAAAGCGTGGGATGCAGTGGAGTAAAGCGTGGGATGCAGTGGTATAAAGCGTGGGATGCAGTGGTGTAAAGCATGGGATGCAGTGGTATAAAGCGTGGGATGCAAAACTTTTTTTTTTTTTTTCAAGTATATATATTTTTTATAATAGTAGTCATATTCCGATAATGTGTGTACAGTATATTGCCAAAAGTATTGGGATCCCAAATCATTGAATTCAGGTGTCCCAATCACTTCCATGGCCACAGGTGTATAAAATCAAGCACCTAGGCATGCAGACGCTTCTGCAAACATTTATAAAAGAATGGGTCTCAGATAGGTTGCCACCTGTGCAATAAGTCCATTCATGAAATTTCCTCACTAATAAATATTCCACGGTCAACAATATTTATGTTACCATGGTTAGTGGTATTATAACAAAGTGGTAGCAATTGGGAACAACAGCAACTCAGCCAAAAAGTTGTTGGCCACCTGTGGTAGGTAGGTAGGCCATGGTGGTAGGCCATGAATTTTACAATTCATATTGTTAAAAAAGCTATATAAATGAAGGTGACTTGACGTAAAATCACATGCTGAGGCTCACAGTGTGCAGAAGTCGCCAACTTTCTGCAGAGTCAATAGCTACAGACCTCCAAACTTTGTGTGGCCTTCAGATTAGCACAAGAACAATGCGTAGAGCTTCATGGAATGGGTTTCCATGGCCGAGCAGCTGCATCCGAGCCTTACATCACCAAGTGCAATGCAAAGAATGGAATGCAGTGGTGTAAAGCGTGGGATGCAGTGGTATAAAGCGTGCAGTGCTGTAAAGCATGGGATGTAGTGCTGTAAAGCATGGGATGCAGTGGTGTAAAGCGTTGGATGCAGTGGTGTAAAGCGTGGGATGCAGTGCTGTAAAGCATGGGATGCAGTGGTGTAAAGCGTGGGATGCAGTGCTGTAAAGCGTGGGATGCAGTGCTGTAAAGCATGGGATGCAGTGGTGTAAAGCGTCGGATGCAGTGGTGTAAAGCGTGAAATGCAGTGCTGTAAAGCGTGGGATGCAGTGGTGTAAAGCGTGGGATGCAGAGGTGTAAAGCGTGGGATGCAGTGGTGTAAAGCGTGAGATGCAGTGCTGTAAAGCGTGGGATGCAGTGGTATAAAGCGTGGGATGCAGTGGTGTGAAGCGTGAGATGCAGTGGTGTAAAGCGTGGGATGCAGTGGTGTAAAGCGTGGGATGCAGTGGTGTAAAGCGTGAGATGCAGTGGTGTAAAGCGTGGGATGCAGTGGTGTAAAGCGTGAGATGCAGTGGTGTAAAGCGTGGGATGCAGTGCTGTAAAGCGTGGGATGCAGTGCTGTAAAGCATCAGATGCAGTGGTATAAAGCGTGGGATGCAGTGGTGTGAAGCGTGGGATGCAGTGGTGTAAAGCGTGGGATGCAGTGGTGTAAAGCGTGGGATGCAGTGGTGTAAAGCGTGGGATGCAGTGGAGTAAAGCGTGGGATGCAGTGGTATAAAGCGTTGGATGCAGTGGAGTAAAGCGTGGGATGCAGTGGTGTGAAGCGTGGGATGCAGTGGTATAAAGCGTGGGATGCAGTGGAGTAAAGCGTGGGATGCAGTGGTATAAAGCGTGGGATGCAGTGGTGTAAAGCGTGGGATGCAGTGGTATAAAGCGTGGGATGCAGTGGTATAAAGCGTTGGATGCAGTGGTGTAAAGCGTGGGATGCAGTGGTGTGAAGCGTGGGATGCAGTGGTATAAAGCGTGGGATGCAGTGGAGTAAAGCGTGGGATGCAGTGGTGTAAAGCGTGGGATGCAGTGGTATAAAGCGTGAGATGTAGTGGTGTGAAGCGTGGGATGCAGTGGTATAAAGCGTGGGATGTAGTGGTGTAAAGCGTGGGATGCAGTGGTATAAAGCGTGAGATGCAGTGGTGTAAAGCGTGGGATGCAGTGGTGTGAAGCGTGGGATGCAGTGGTATAAAGCGTGGGATGCAGTGGAGTAAAGCGTGGGATGCAGTGGTATAAAGCGTGGGATGCAGTGGTGTAAAGCATGGGATGCAGTGGTATAAAGCGTGGGATGCAGTGGTATAAAGCGTTGGATGCAGTGGTGTAAAGCATGCGATGCAGTGGTGTAAAGCGTGGTATGCAGTGGTGTAAAGCGTGGGATGCAGTGGTGTAAAGCATGCGATGCAGTGGTGTAAAGCGTGGGATGCAGTGGTGTAAAGCGTGGGATGCAGTGGAGTAAAGCGTGGGATGCAGTGGTATAAAGCGTTGGATGCAGTGGAGTAAAGCGTGGGATGCAGTGGTGTGAAGCGTGGGATGCAGTGGTATAAAGCGTGGGATGCAGTGGAGTAAAGCGTGGGATGCAGTGGTATAAAGCGTGGGATGCAGTGGTGTAAAGCGTGGGATGCAGTGGTATAAAGCGTGGGATGCAGTGGTATAAAGCGTTGGATGCAGTGGTGTAAAGCGTGGGATGCAGTGGTGTGAAGCGTGGGATGCAGTGGTATAAAGCGTGGGATGCAGTGGAGTAAAGCGTGGGATGCAGTGGTGTAAAGCGTGGGATGCAGTGGTATAAAGCGTGAGATGTAGTGGTGTGAAGCGTGGGATGCAGTGGTATAAAGCGTGGGATGTAGTGGTGTAAAGCGTGGGATGCAGTGGTATAAAGCGTGAGATGCAGTGGTGTAAAGCGTGGGATGCAGTGGTGTGAAGCGTGGGATGCAGTGGTATAAAGCGTGGGATGCAGTGGAGTAAAGCGTGGGATGCAGTGGTATAAAGCGTGGGATGCAGTGGTGTAAAGCATGGGATGCAGTGGTATAAAGCGTGGGATGCAGTGGTATAAAGCGTTGGATGCAGTGGTGTAAAGCATGCAATGCAGTGGTGTAAAGCGTGGTATGCAGTGGTGTAAAGCGTGGGATGCAGTGGTGTAAAGCATGCGATGCAGTGGTGTGAAGCGTGGGATGCAGTGGTGTAAAGCGTGGGATGCAGTGGTGTAAAGCATGCAATGCAGTGGTGTAAAGCGTGGGATGCAGTGGCGTAAAGCATGCGATGCAGTGGTGTAAAGCGTGGGATGCAGTGGTGTAAAGCGTGGGATGCAGTGGTGTGAAGCGTGAGATACAGTGGTGTAAAGCGTGGGATGCAGTGGTGTAAAGCATGCGATGCAGTGGTGTAAAGCGTGGGATACAGTGGTGTAAAGCGTGGGATGCAGTGGTGTAAAGCGTGGGATGCAGTGGTGTAAAGCGTGGGATGCAGTGGTTTAAAGCGTGGGATGCAGTGGTGTAAAGCATGAGATACAGTGGTGTAAAGTGGAGGGGGGATTATGGTGTGGGGTTGTTTTTCAGGGGTTGGGCTTGGCGCCTTAGTTCCAGAGAAAGGAACTCTTAGTGCTTCAGCATACCAAGACATTTTGGACAATTTCATGCTGGGAACAGTTTGGGGATGTTCCTGTTCCAACATGACTACTCACCAGTGCACTAAGCAAGGTCCATAAAGACATGGATGAGGAGTTTGGTGTGGAGGAACTGGACTGGCCTGCACAGAGTCCTGACCTCAACCTGATAGAACAGCTTTGGGATGAATTAGAGCGGAGACTGTGAGCCAGGCCTTCTTGTCCAACATCAGTGCCTGACCTCACAAATGCGCTTCTAGAAGAATGGTCAAAAATTCCCATAAACACACATAAACACCACCTGGTGGAAAGCCTTCCCAGAAGAGTTGAAGCTGTTATAGCTGCAAATGGTGGGCCAACTCCATATTAAACCCTACGGATTAGTAATGGGATGTCATTAAAGTTCATGTGCATGTAAAGGCAGACATCCCAAAACTTTTGCCAATATAGTGTATCATGTTAACATGTTAACCAGATTACCATAATCAACTAATGCAATATTTATGTTTACTAATAATATGACAGATGCTGTGTGTCTGTAATCATTTTTGGCCCAGGAAAACTCAGAATTTCCAAAATAAATGATTTATACTGTTAATTACTGTGCAAAATCACAAAGATTACAGAATATAGTCAACAGCTATGTTTCCATCCAAAGGTGCGAATTTAATATTGCATAAAACATTTGCGAATATAGCACCGCTTCCATCCAGTGAGACAAAGTAACAAAATCGTCACTTCCTGATAATCTGCCACCAAATATCACTAAGAAAAATTAAATTTGCTGTATTAGGAGAAGCCACTGTGTCGTACAGTATATAATAAATGACTTGCGCCTCAGAGTTTGCAGACGAAACGCAATAAACGCGGTCATGTTATATTGCTTTCAGATGCCTGCTGTTTGGGAACGCAGTCATGTAGGACAGCTATGGGAGGTAATTATACCAAACCACTTTGACGACAGATTTTGGCTAAGGGATTTCAGAATGACCAAAAACAGCATTTCAGATGCTGCGCAACGAGATCGGTCCGCCGGTTAGTCCACTTATGCCGTCCCATCGCGCAAAGTCACACCACTTTTTTGATGCGCATCGAGGAATTAATTCGGTAAATGTGTTTCCATCGTAGTTTATGTGCATGTTTTCTTATCAGATAAAACATTTATCTGCCTCAACTGAGCGCATATGTTTTTTATGTGCATCTTGGCATTTCAATCCAGCATTTTTTTTTTTGCGTTATCCCACAATGTGCATAAAAAAGGAGGATTGAAACATAGCTAGTGACAATGCAAAAAGGAGTATTTCAGTTGCTGTCAAGTATGTAAACCTCTTTTAAGATTAAAAATGACCTCTCACCAGAATATGGACCTTAAATGGTCATGTAGATGTAAATGTGGTGATTGTGTCTGCGTTTCAGATATGACGGCAGAAGGGATGTACCCTTCTCTCTTCATGACGGCATTTACTGCCAACTCTGATCGAACCCTGTCTCTCTGCTGGGAGCAGCACTGTAAACTACTGCCTGGTGTTGCAGGAGTTCATGCCAGTCAAGTAGCTTCCTGGACTATAGAGGAGGTAATAATCACTTCATTCAACTGTGTTGATATCCCTTGGTTTACAAGTTAAATGAATGGGTGCATTTTAGAGTACAAGATAACGTCCAGTTTACTATTATTCTGTATATCACTAAATCACTTATATGTTTATAATACTTTTATTTTGGTAACATGTTACAATGTTCATTAGTTAACATTAGTTAACTTCATTAGTTAGCATGAACTAATAATGAACTGCACTTATACAACATTTATTAATATTTGTTCATGTTAATTTCAATATTTACTAACACTTTATTAAAATCTTGTTAACATTAGTTAATGCACTTGAAATAACATGAACAAACAATGAACAGCTTTATTTTTATTAACTAACATTAAAAAAGATTAATAAATACAATAACAAATGTATTGTTCATGGTTAGTTCATGGTAGTTAATACATTAACTAATGTTAACTAATGAACCTTATTGTAAAGTTTTTCCTTTATTTTACATTGAAAAATAAAACGCTGAACAAAACATGCAATAAGATAGGCTCTATGTTCATCACTAATTCATTTATATCTCTGTTTGATTTCCAGGTCTTTGGATTTGTTAATAATCTTATTGGTTGTGAGGAGCAGGCCCAAATTTTCAAAGATGAAGTAAGTAAATTTCTATTAATAATGAAATAGTGTTAACTCAGCGCCCCCCCCTGCGAACACAACACATTGAACACATTTACATAAAATATGTGTTCAATTCACATGTGGAAATAAAATAAAGATCAGTAATATGCCAACATCTATCTCATTTGAAATATTTTAAATAATCATATCATAATTCTAATCAAAAACATGAATTGTCTTCTTAGCTGTATTGTATCATGTAAATTTTATTTTAAAGGCACAATATGTAACTTTTTTGCTTTAAAATTAGCAAAAATCACTATAGCTACGTTATATATTTTTTTTAGTTGTGTACTTACATTATCCCGACTGTTTCCAACAACTTTCAAACCAGGAGAAATTTTAATTTAATTTTTAGACACGGCACGTTTCTTTATTTCCGTTTTGTCGCAGTCAATGGCGTCATATCCGCGTTGTCCCTGGTTTCCGCCTATGGTTTCCGCTCGTACTGCCATGGTAACCAGAGCTATGAGCAGAGCCCTCTGATTAACCAAAGCGACAGACGCAGACAACTGTGGAGTTCGCAATGTCTATTTGCACGCTGTTGTTGTTTCGTTCAAACATTACGGACCATGGCAAGCAGACTTTGGAGAAAAAAGGAGAACTAAAACGAGAATCAATATCAGCGCGGTGTTTTCGAGATGCCGAGAGCTCCCATAGACAGTATATAAACGAGAGCTCCACGTCCGAGACTTCGACCGCTCCTACATGTACTTTATTAAACAGGTGAGCACATTTACATAAAACTAATCAATGTTTTATAGTTCAACAATGATAAAATGTCAGAATATGATCTGTATGTTATTCTAATGTTGATCTAGCTTACTGCTAGTCTCATACAGACAAACTAACACATACATTTCAACACATTTAAATGCAGTTTAGTGTGCTAGTATAGGCTAATGTTAGACCAATGAAACAGCGCTGCGTTACCTCACAAGTTTAATTTGTCTAATAAACTGACCTGTGAGTAGTAATTCTGTGTGTAGTTCGGTAGAATGAAATGTCCTTATTCCTTTTATATCCGCGGGACTCGCGTCACGTGTGGAGCTGATAGCTGTCTCTTAGCAATCCCGAACTGCTTCATATCACAGTCATGATAAAAGCATCGATGTATTCAGTCATCCATAAACATGATTAGATCGGTCGGCTTGACGTTGACGACAACATCCATAATTCTTAGCATGTGTTGCGTCATCAAACTATGCCTTTGTTATTGTAAAGAGGTTAGTGACCCCTAGTGGAGAAAAATTCCATACTGTGGCTTTAACTAAAAAATTTGAAAACATATTGCGAATGTCATTAAAGCCTATAAATATCGGCTTGTGCAATCGGCTGATCTACGATCTTTCGTCTCCGCAGAGAGGCATCTGTGGATGAACCTTACAGGCATCAGAGACAAATAAGGATTATGCACTGCAGACTTCGTTCCCTTTCTATGTGGCTCAGACCCTGGTTCCTCACCTTGGGTCCCACTTTAAGTGCATGTTGTCGTCGCAAGATAGTCAAACAGATTTGGGAAATATTTTAAGAAGTAGAGGTGGACCTCTTTGCCTCTCAAAAGACAATGTCCCCTCTACTTCTCTCTGAGTCACATAGACCCCCTGCGCCTGGATGCCATGGCACATGTGTGGCCCAGGCTGCGTCTGTATGGGTTTCCACCGATCGCTCTGCTCCCGGGAGTCCTGGCCAAGGTCCGTCAAAAAGGGTCTTGCCTCTTGTAGTGATTTTACTTTTGCCCATTCAAGGACGCTAAGTAATGTAGTGATTGGTACTCACGTCACCGCTGATGTTGTGTTTTTTGGATCACTCATAAGGTGTGGTTATGAGTTCATCAGATGACCACCTTCCCCCTTTCTTAGTTTGAGGCACCAGTCGAGGTCTTTTACCATGGCAGTATGAGAACACTCCTAACAGGAGGCCGTTCAATCATTTAGAATTAATGTAAAGTGCAGGGAGTTGATCTGATTTATCTGAAAGATTGGTGAGATTGCTAACTTAGATCCTTCCACAAGGAAGACACAGGTGTAATAAAAAACATTTTATTAACAAAAGATAAACAAGAATAACTAACACAACTAGACTGTACATTTCCTGAAGAAAATGTGAGTGGTGCTTGCAATGGCAAAACTTGGCACTCAATTTCAAGGGTGTTGTATATGATTGCATACGAGCCAACAACCATGTCTGTACGATATTGTGGAACTGAAATATGGCTTCTATACGTTGCAATATGGTTGCTAGGTGGCTCTAAACGGTTGCTAGGGTGTGGTTACACAGTTACCATGGTGATATTTACAGACTGGTTCTCACCCAAAACAAAAGAGCCCACCCCTATGTCTGTACGTTGATCTGGTCCTGAGATATTGCTTATTCATGTGTTTGTATGGTCGCTAGGGTTATTTATATGGTTGCTAGGGAGTGATTATACAGTTTATGGGATGATATTTAAAGACTAGTTGACAGTCTCAGTCAAAAAAGCCCACATTTTTTCTGGAGCTGAAATATGGCTTGTAAATGTTGTTTTATGGTTGCTAGGGTGCCCTAAGTGGTTTCTAGGGCACGGCTATGAAGTTGTTATGTCACTACTTATTGGCTGCTTGATAGGCCGAGTCAAAAGTGCCCAACCTCAAGCCTCTATGACCTTCTGATCCAAAGATATGATCTCACAAATTTTGTGCCAATGTTAAGTCTATGGGACTTTTTTTCAGCCGATTTATCGCCCGCCGGACGAACATCATACACCCGATCGCTTATAAAAGACATAGCACACCTCTCCTCCATAAACCGGTCGATTTGACACCTCATTCATGGGTCTGCGAGAAACGTTGCGGGAGGAGTAGCGTGCCAAAGTGTTTAAGTATGAACAATAACAATAGTGATGCCTTGCTTTGGCAAGCACCACTAACTACTAAATGAATAGCATGAATGATAAAGGAATAAAGTGCATAAGATGCATAAAATACAAGTGATTAAGTTGACTGTGGCTATGGAAGAGTTACATTAACTTGTGTAAAGATAAACTGTTGTTTCTCTGAAACTAATAAGGTGAAGAGCCTTATTGTGCTTCAAACTATTAAATGAATGGTTATTTGTTATCATCTATCATCAGCTATACTACCACTAATGTAACTTGGAAAATCATATACTGATAATATACAGCAATGCCAAGGTCCCTGGAAAGTTGATGAAGTGATATTTACTATTTCTGGAACACGCAGATGAAGGAACCTTGAAGTGAAGGTTTGCTCTCCGGAGCTTAACCTTGTTGCAAATGTCTGTTTGTCTTCTGCTTCTCTGGGCCAGACATTCAGACTTTGGTTTGGACTTTGGTTTCCCCTGTGGAGCTCATTTGCATAAGGTCCTGTCCTTCCCAGGCTTGGTACTAGAGATCTTCTTCTTGGCCTCTAAGAGGCGTCTGGTTGTTGTCCTAGCATCTTTATCTGATGCCGTTGGACAATTTTTTTGTGTTAGTCCACCAAGATCCAATCAAAATGTAGCAAACCTTTGTCCACTCTTACGGACAGTGTGGGGGTCCTGGGGAGTGGGAGAAATTGTGATATGCCTTCACAAGCTCCCATAAGAGCTGTGATTGTGATGTTTGAGTTGGGGGAGGCACGACGAGCGAAAACATTTGTCCCAAAAGCAAAAAAATAAATACACAATTGCGTTTCTATGACTTTTCAAAAGAATGAAAATTATCAAGAGATTGATATTACGTTGCTCAGAAGAGGGGAGAAAGAGAACAAAGTTTGCCATCAGCCGTTGTATTAGAAACACTCTTGCATTGACCGGTTTTCTGTAATTTAATGACAAGGTAATTAAACACAAAATATATAAACATAAATGTACATTACTTTTTAAAAATTAAAATCGTAAAAGCTAGATTTACGATGATAAAGGGATAGTTGAAAATGCTTCTGTCATTACTCACGCTCATGTCGTTCAAGACTTTTGTTTATATTTGAAACACCTGTGGTGGAAATCAAGCTTTTAATGTTGTTTATATGTCTATGTGGTGTTTTTAATATGCTTTAAGACAAACCATGTGTAAATTCATAAGTCGACAGCAACTTAAAACTGCAGTGAACCAAAGACAGTCTCAAAAACATGGTCTGAAATCGCTGGTGTTTCTGACATCACAAAACATTGTTCGTCAACGAGTGGATCTCTGAGCTGAGTGAGTGAGTGGAGGCGGGGTTCATTTGCATATTCATAGAACCTCCACGTATACTAAATTAGGCAAGGGTGTAGAGTTACATTCAAGCTATTTTAATGCATGAAGAATTTTTATTCAAGGAAAAAACATTTAAATGTGTCACTTTGGTGATCAAAGATGAGTTTTAAGGCATAATATGATTGACTACAGGGGGACTTTAATAAAATTGAGAGATTTCTGTCCCTCCATTAAAAGTCTATTTACCCAAAACTCTGATGCTTCAAAACATTCATAAAGAGAATGTCAATCGAGCGGTTAAACCCAAATCTTCTGAAGAGACACAATTACTTTATGTGATGAACAGATTTAATTTAGGCTTTTATTCACATATTAACATTGATAAACTAGCATACATACATAGAGCTCGCTAATAGAGTGCTATAAAACCGGGAAACGAATTGCATTTTAGCACTTCCGGTTCCATCGTCTCGATGTCAATTGTTTTTTTTGGATGGGCTTTTGTTGAACGGTGGTGAACACAAGATATCGTGATATTTTCAAAAAAGATTCTACAACATAAAATGCATCAGTAATACCCCTCTCATGATGTTATTAAAGCTTTTACTTGTCTTGAAAAAGGCGGTTGTTAACAAGTGGCTAAATAGCACTACAGATGTTGTCGGAGACATTAATCATCATCACACGGAACAGGTAAACTCATCTACTCACTAGTCACTTTCACAGCATCGTTGTGTTTATAATCACGCTCTTGAAAACTATAACTCCAACTTTAATGGAAAGTGTTTTAAAATAAAGACTGAAAGAGTTTGTATTTATGCTTTAAAATTCATAAAAGTTTTTCAATTGTGAAGATTATCACGATGGACAAAACATGTAAGAATCAATAAGCTTTTTTTTTGTCCACAGAACTTATTTTTTTCAATAATCCAAAAGCCAATGGAAAAATCCTATTGGTTTTTGTCAAGGGAACCAGGGTGATGCTGACATATGGGTTGGCCTACAAAAATATGTCATCACCGCATCGCTTATTTGGTCAATGGAAGCTCAACCATAGATGTTTGATATGCAAGAACAAATCTCATTGGTTTTTGCAGAAGCATGACACGCAGGAATGAACCTCATCGGTTCACCAACAAGCATGCTTGAGCTTCAGTTCGCCAAATTTGAATGCGTACATTCGCTGATCAATGTTGATTATAGAACAGAATAGAATTTATAATAGAATTTAGATGCAGAATAGCCTAGCAAGAAGCACAACACTCTGGACAGCATAGCAATTATGCTTAGCAACACCCTGGCAACCAGCCAACACACTACAACACCAACACCACTCACATTTTCTTAGAAAAATGTTTCTATATATTATTTTACATTTTAAGAAATAAAATCCAGACTATAAACTTATACAAAGTTGAGTGGTGTTGTGTAACATGTCGTTTGAGGTTTCTTGTTCCAGCTGGTGACTGATACTGCGTCACTTTTTTCTGCAGATGATCGATGGAGAGGCCTTCCTTCTTCTGACTCAGAATGATATTGTGAAGATCATGAATATAAAGCTTGGACCAGCGCTGAAGATTCACAACGCCATTTTAGTGTTCAAGAGCACAGACGAAGGCCTGAAGTGAACAACTCATCTTCAAGCTCCTCATGCCATAACAATCCATTCAGAATCCGACATCTAATCACGTGTTTGGTGTTTAACGTCTGAACCCACTAGAGAGAGAGAGAAAACAGAGCAGGATAAACATGAAACAGTACAGCCAAGCTGAGCTTCGATGCTGCTTTATTTCAAAAGCGAAATGACACGTTCTGATAAAGAACAACCTGATCTGAAAACACCGTGCAGGTTATTTTGTATTTGGAGTGTTAACTGAAATCTACATTTGTTCTCAGTATGTGAAGTGAAATTGGTGCAGAGAAATATCAGGGCAGATTTCAGTTGATTGGTGCTACTGTCCCCTTTATTAGAGCCCTGGTGATGTTTATGCACTTTACCTGAGGAGCCACCAGAGGGAGCTGTCCTTTAGACAATCTGAGCCAACTAAACCAATTGTTTGGGGACCGTTAACTATATTTGCCCTCAGTAACAAAGTGCTACTGACATTGTGGTGTTAAATGAGATTAAATGAGCTATTTTACAGAGTTTGGATTGTCATGTCAGTGTTGTTATTTTTGTATGAATGGAAACCCCGAGGGGTAAATAGTAACCGTGGAAGGTTTTAGGTGATCTATGTTTCTCTCTCTGATGGGAAATTTTAATAATGTACAGTTGAGTAACAATGTCGTTCAGTTCATCAACATGAATAAATGTTTAATTCAAGTCTGGTTTCTACTTGTGTTTAGTGGTGTTTGTGCAAATGATACATGAAGTTTTGCTGTTTGTAAAAGAGTAGTGCTATTTCTGAACGACTGATTCGCAATTTTCATCTGCCAGACAAATAAAACAGGAAACAAATACTAAGATCATTTTAGCAACAGCATGGCTGGTTAACACTTTATTTTGATAGTCCACTTTCTACTGACTTTAAGTTACTCTAATACATGAAGTTACAAAATGACTTAGAGTATTAGACTGTCTGCTTAATATCTGCTAACACTTTATTTTGATGCTCCATCAAAAGACATTATACTGACAATAAGCAACGGTCTACTAAAATCTTCCATTAGTGGGTGATTTAGGCTACTTATTAAAATGCCCAAATATCTAACACCTTTTTTTTTACTCAATATCTTCTATATGTTCTTTATCAAGTCTGTCAACAGGCATTAAATTACTTTAGTTTTGATTGACCGAGAGGCCAGATGCATTTCAAAATAAATCTCAAGCTTCCAAAATAACAGGAACCGGTTTCTCGTCTTTTAAATAAACAGGTATCATCCGCCAGTTGACTGATTAGAAAAGTGTGTTCTGCCACTAAAATACCCTGAACATCTACACTTTGAGTTATAAAAAAATATTGAGAAACTCAGCAACCAACAAAAACCAAAAGGGGATCACAAACCGGGGAGAAACACCATTCTCCAAAGACACATCGCTATTAATATTTATATTTATAAAATGTTTGAAATATGAAGTTGAACCCAATCCCACCCTATGCAAAGATTCATACATAAACACACGTTCAACCTTATCAAAGGTCTTATAAAAGTCTAAAACAAAATAACTGGTGTCAGATTTATGTTCAGTTTGGTTGTGTTCTGTTCCTGTTTGCCTGTGTTTCTGAATCAGAACACAGTTTGTTTCCATAGTTACTGATTGGTTTGTTTGCCCTGTGTATTTATAACCTTTGTTTTAGTTACTCGTGTTCGGTTCTAGTTAATATATGGTGTCATTATTTTTCCTAAGTTTATTCTAGTGTTTGTTAGAACAGCCTGCGCTATCTATAGTTTCATGACTGAACTAGTCATGTTCTTGTTACTATATGACATGTGGACTTCATGTTTAAATGGAATATAAGCAAACTAACATGCAGCACAATTTTGTTCCATATATATTTCATTCTAGTATTTAAAGAAAGTTCAGTTTCTGAAGTGTGCTGTTGTAGTGCCACAGGGGGGAGTATGAAGAAAAAGAGAATCATCGCAGCATGGGATCATCCATCCATCCCTTCTCCGAAGTGCGTGTCCTATAGGGTCGCAGGTAGATTGGGGCCCTGTCCCAAATGGCACACTCCGGACTTGTGGACTTCCTCAGAGTGCAGACCTATAGGGCCCTTGGCGCGAGTCCACGATGGCACATTGAGAGGTATTTTTGGGACAGACTCGATCATCACGCCGGAAATAACGGTCTTCAAGCGTACAAAGGGGGCGCTGCTGAGCACACTTCAGAGCATTAAAATGCTGAATGGGACGGCCTACGGACTCGTAGACTCAGCGAGCACGCGCAATTTAAGTCCACGAGACCGAAAGTCCACATGAAGTGCGTCATTTGGGACAGGGCCTGGGTGAACCCAGCCCGATCCGATTTCGCCCTGCAGCTCAGGCTGGAAACCTGTACATTCTTCTATCCTGCTTCCATTACAAATCTGCAGGGACCAATCACAAACTGGTCCACCTGGCGCGCTATTGGTGGGTTTAACACCCAATCCAATTCCTTTTAACCTCTCGACGATGCTCAATGGCTTCTTTAGTTTAGCAAACAAATCGCTCGAGTGGATGTAAATACCACTCACTTTCATGTTTTTTTTTTGCACAACCTGCAAAAATCGCTGGATGCCATTGCTTCTGCAAACCGCTGATCAATGCTCCAAACCAACACGTTTGTTGACACGTTTTCTGCCTGGAGTTTTCGCTGCAAAGTACGTCACCCGGATCGTTGGTCTGATTGGTTGAAGGACGATCCAATTGCGTACAGAGTCATTTGAACTACGCCCGTTGATCACGCCTCTTGTGCAGTGGAAAATACAGAGCAGACTCCCCAGACTAATGTTCAGTCTTAAAAGACTGAGCTTGGTCTGGTGATTGCCAGACTAGGTCGCAGGGACAATGACTATAAATTATTGCTAGGTGTATCTATCCTGCATCTTGTCTCTAATAGAAACTATTAATACTATTCTAATAGATCTATTAAGACCATTAATCAATCTAATTTCAATTTTGTATGGAGAAAATGTGTGCACTATTTTGATTTTACATTTCCAGAGATATATAAGGTGGAACTGAGTTCCTACTGAGATGTGATTTTACTGTTTCCAGACTGCCAATCAAATGATCTCCCTTTCACCAACTATCACATATTGTGTGATAGCAGCACAAGATGAAGATGAAGGAAATAACAATAACAGTCTTTATTAAGCCTTACAAACTCAGGACAAACAAACTCAGGAACAATAATGACACCATATATTAGTGAGAACTGACCAGGAATAACTAAAACACAGGGTATAAATACACAGGGCAAACAAAGGGAGCTAAATGAAACGCAGGTGAAACTAATCAGTAACTATGGAAACAAACTAGGGCATGAACAGTATCTAGAATTGGGATAACAGGCAAACAGGAACACAACAAAACCAAACTAAAGCACTAATAATCTAAACAATCGTGCTGTAGCTAATACAGTCCAAAAGCGGAGGGAGGGTGGAGGGTTTGGAGGAGTGCACAGAGGAAAACAGATGGAAGATGGGAGAAGGAGGCAGAAGGAAACATCACTGAGGGGGCGATGGATGAAGGAGCCAGATGATGCCCGCAGCAGAGCCAGGACAAGGGCCCACAGCGGAGCCAAGCCAGGGCAAGGGCCCGCAGCGGAGCCAAGCCAGGGCAAGGGCCCACAGCGGAGCCAAGCCAGGGCAAGGGCCCACAGCGGAGCCAAGCCAGTGCAAGGGCCCACAGCGGAGCCAAGCCAGGGCAAGGGCCCACAGCGAAGCCAAGCCAGGGCAAGGGCCCACAGCGGAGCCAAGCCAGTGCAAGGGCCCACAGCGGAGCCAAGCCAGGGCAAGGGCCCACAGCGGAGCCAAGCCAGGGCAAGGGCCCACAGCGGAGCCAAGCCAGGGCAAGGGCCCACAGCTGAGCCAAGCCAGGGCAAGGGCCCACAGCGGAGCCAAGCCAGGGCAAGGGCCCACAGCCAGTGTTGCCAGATTGGGCGGGTTCCCGCCCAATTGGGCGGTTTTGAATTTGATTGTGCGGGTAAAAAAGGGTTTGGGCGGGTGGACAAAATTTGGGCTGGTTTGGGGTCAGTTCGGCGGTTTTCAAACATCTTCATTTTAAAGTCTAATTGGTTAAAAAACTAAACTAAAGTGTGCATGTAGTCCATAAAATCAGTCATCATGACATTACTGTACACACACGCCCATGCAGAGTCAGCTGGCGTTAGTGTTGACATCACCGACGAGCACGCACTTTTAGCCAATCAGTGATCAGCAGGCAGATGTGATTGAGCGCGAAGTTGTAGCTGTATATTCAAGTGATCGCTAATGCCAAAGTGATATAGCCTACTAAACAGTAAGTTTTATCTACACAGTAAAGAGTAAGATAGTGAGCAACTCTAAAAACGTACACCTGGTGGGAGATAGATGGTGAATATAACTCTGAGGAGAGCACAGTTGAATGACTTGAAATTAAATTAAATATGGGACGTGAAATATGTCCATGGCCATGTGCACACTAGCCTAACCTTACCAGACATCGGCAACTTTTACACCGTCCAGATTGCAATACTCGATCCTGACAGCTGCTGAAAAAGGTTTGAATCAACGATGAATGAGTTTGACTGCTAAATTCTGCGTTATGTTCTGCAATGTGTACTTCCGAGGGTTAAAGTCATTGGTTCATTTCTTGATTGCCGTTTTGACAGTGTCCATCTGGACATTTTAGTCATATTGGCTAATTCTCCTTAATTATTGCCCTGTTTTGATCTGTTTTCCTGGAATTTTATTTTATTTTTTTTTTTATCATTGTTATTTTGTTTTAAGGAGATACAAATTGTGCTTATCAACCTTGAATGACATGGTAATGAAAATATATCATATTATTTTGGCGGCAGTAAAATTTTTGGGCGGTTTTTTCTTGTAGTGGGCGGGTTTTGGTGAGCTTTTGGGCTGGAAATCACTGTCCCAATCTGGCAACACTGCCCACAGCGGAGCCGATGGTGTGAGGAGCCAGGGCGGAGTCAGAAACCTGACCAATGAAACGTTAGATCCTGAAAGTGTGTGGAGTGATCCTCGAACTGCTGGTAGCTGGTAAATCCATTTAGTTTGGGTCGGTTCCTCTGTCACGTATTGTGTGGTAGTAGCGCACGATGAAGACAAAGGAGATCACAATAACAGTCTTTATTAAACTTTACGATCTCAGAACAAACGCTTGTGGAGTTTTGGTTCCTTGCCACTGTCGCTTTTTACGCCTTTTTTCACATTTGTCGCCAGTGGCTTAGTTGGGGACATTTAATTTAATATTCAACAATATTATTGATCTGCCTGCATTGACATTATCATATGAGAACTGATCTGAGCTGGACGATGGCATCACTGTTTTCTCCAGAGCGGCTGTATATATAAATGAACTAAATTAATAACTTTTTTACAACAAAAATGAACCATCACTGAACTTACTTAAGCTGGACTGTGACGCTATTTCCTTCTGGAAACAAACTTTGTTGCATTATTTTCCTGTTATCTCTGTAAAGCTGCTTTGAAACAATCTGTATTGTAGAAAGCGCTATAACAATAAAGGTGACTTGACTTGACTAGAATAAACTCAGGAACAATAATGACACCATACATTAATGAGAACCGACCAGGAATAACTAAAACACAGGGTATAAACACACAGGGCAAACAAAGGGATCTAAATGAAGCACAGGTGAAACTTAATTTTTGATTATCAATTTATCATTATAATATAAAGTTTAATCCCTAAAAAGGTCATCATATTTTACTTGTGAAGACATTCGGCCCTCGCAATATAGCCAAACCTGTACACACACACACACACACACACACGTTATCTTCTATTGTTTTTATATGCAGTTAATAAACACTGATTAACCCAAAGCCACACCCTAACAGTTCTACATTTTCACAATAAAATCATAAACAAAAGATTATTTAGGCCTACTTTATTTATTGTTTTTACCAATGAGAATGTCCCCAGATGGAAGTTTTGTCAGATTTAAGTCATTTCTGGGGACATATTTGTGTCCAGGGCATAACAAATTACACACCCACACACACACACACACACACACACACACACACACATTGCTGTCGTGCGGGCTCAGGCTCTCATATCTAGTGTCATGCACACATGGGTTGATCATTCACCCGGGCCTTCAGCCAAACACAGCTGCGTAACGCGATGGTTCTGAGACATGGGCAGAAAATGATGCACTTCAACAACACTTTATCAGCAAAACTTCATAAACTATATATTTAACGCTGACAGGTAAGTGGTTTCTCAGAACTGTTTAATTTTTAACAAATTATTTGAAATGCATTTTTTTTGTCTGACAACATATTTACACTCTGCGGTTACACTTTATTTGAAGGTGTCATTGTTACAGTGTAATTATATATTTAAGTACTGAGTAATATTAATTAACTACATGTACTTACTATATGGTTAGGATAGGATTAGGGTTTGGTTGAGGGTTAGTTGCATGTAATTATGCATAATTTACTGTTGTTATTACTATGGTAAGTACATGTAACATATGTAACAAGGACACTGTAAAATAAAGTGTTACCCACTCTATTTTTATTTTTATCTTATAGCATTCAAACAGCTTGTCAGTGCATATAATATACTTTTATTATTATGTGAGTTGTTATTATTATTATTATTATTATTATTATTAAAGGTCATAATTTTCCATCCAATGAACAGTTGAATAAGATGAATAAAAACATGAATAACTTAATGATTATGATTATCACTTACAAAGTGATCTTTTTGCTTTACTCCATTGTGTCTATCAAACAAACAACACATTTAGTCAGTCCTGTACACTAACAAGTGGAGATGACCTTTTCAAACACAGGGTTTATTCATAGTCCCAATTTGCAGGAGAATTGCAAAGCTGTATTTACTGTGTAAACTCGTTAATGCTGAGTTACCAAACGTCCTTCATGGGTCTGTGTCACCAAAACCTGATCATCCAGTTTTCTACAGCCGGACCAGCATAAGAGCTCAGTGCTGGTGGACACATCAAATCTCTACATTCAGGACAGTCAGGCTGCGAGTGAGACTCTCCACTGAAAACACTGCGGGAACAGAAGATGGCTCATTATAATCCAGTAAGAACTTTTTATTCTTCGCCGTTACATCTTCAGGTTCTAGATCAGCCATGCCGTTTAACACATTTCAATGTCCCCCTTCAGCCATTAACATCGTCTCCATCCGACGAGGTCAATCTGGGTGTGTCTGTCAATCCTCAGTAAGATGTCCCTGTTTTATCAGTCATTTGTCAAAAGATTCCTGTAAACCTTTCATATGTGCAAAAGAACACAGTTAATGGATTTATGTGCATAGAAAGTGATTGTGATGCAGTGCCGTAACTAGACTGTTGACATTTATTGTGTCTTGTGTGCTTCAGTGCCAAACCCACTGACTTTGACTTTCTGGCTGTGATTGGTAAAGGAACATTTGGGAAGGTGAGGCGCGTTCGACGCAACTATCTGATTAACAGTGTACCTTATGACTTCACAAATGATTAACACTTCAGAAGGAAGCCTAGTAAGGTTACCTTGATGAAAGTTGGGTTTTGTTTTCCACTGGGCATAAGTGACCTACAAGAAAAAAAGTTACAGAAATGCTATTTTATCCAAAACAATATCTGAGATATCATGTGGGTTGCAGGTGCTCTTAGCAAAACTGAAAGCAGATGGAAAATTCTATGCAGTGAAGGTTCTGCAAAAGAAGGTTATATTGAAGAAAAAAGAGGTTTGTATTTTGTATATATAATTTCTTTTTTTTAGCTTGTTTGTCCATATAACCTCATTGCTCTGATAATGATAGAATCTAATCTAATCTACCTTTTACTCTGTCCTTTGTACCATGCTAATCTGTTACAGTACTTGCTGGCCAAAAGATGGGCTTTTTATTTACTACAGTAGTTGTAGCAGTGACTAATATTTACCACTTGTTTTGATGTTGGAATATAATTAAGGAAAATGATCCCAGTGTGCACTAACACACAAGCACAGTTAAAGCTGATTGCAGAATATCATTGTATTGTCATTGAAAAGCTTGAGGCTGTAACATTGTCATTTGTCTTCTGGGTGGTGTCGGCTCATGTGTGTATTCTCTTGTGTGTATTCTCTGTCAACGCTGCCTTGTGTACAACAGCAGAAGAATATCATGGCGGAGAGGAACGTGCTGCTCAAGAGTCTGAAACACCCTTTTCTGGTCGGCCTGCACTACTCCTTTCAGACCACTGAGAAGCTTTATTTTGTCCTGGATTATGTCAATGGTGGAGAGGTATGGGAAGACAGCATGACTGATAGTGATTTAAAACTTGGGAAAAACTCAACACACAAAAAAAGGATTACAAAAACTTTTGCTAAATAATCGGCCAATGGAGTAAGCAAAATAATCTTATTTCAAACAGAAAACAAGATTATTATGTTGCATCCCCCATTAGCAGATTATTTCGCTTTTTTCAAGCAAAAACTTTTGAACTTATTTTTTTCTGAAAACAAGACAATGATTTTTACTCGTCTAGAGAATGCTTCTTGATTTAAAGAATTTTTAGATATTTGGACTGGAAATAAGACATAAACTCTAAGTAAGAAAAGCATTTTTTGGCAGTGTATGACAGAGGGTAGGATTTGGCACAACATTATAAATGACCATATTTTGATATGCCCTTATGTTTACAGACAAACTTTAGCTGTAAACAGATTTTTCCCTGGTGCAAACGAGCAGCGTAATGGCCTGAATGTGTTAAAGCAGGTGCTCTCTTGTCGCCCTCCAGCTGTTTTATCACCTGCAGCGAGAGCGCTGTTTCTCAGAGGCACGAGCTCGCTTCTACTCAGCTGAGGTGGCCAGTGCCATCGGATACCTTCACTCTCTCAATATAGTTTACAGGTCAGTAACTGGGACGCTTTTCATTATAATCCCATTTACAGTTGGCCTGACCTCACTTTCACATCTTCATGCTCCCGTCTAGAGATCTCAAGCCAGAAAACATTCTATTAGACTACCAGGTAAAACGAATATGAATTTAGAATTCACGTAGCATATGTACAATGGTAAATACATGTTGATAGTGTGTATTTTTGTTTCTCATCTCTTTCAGGGCCATGTGGTGTTAACAGATTTTGGTTTGTGTAAAGAAGGCATAGAACCAGAAGGAACCACCACAACTTTTTGCGGCACTCCAGAGGTATGAATCAAGATTGTTCTCACCTATTTATCCTGAGTTAAAGGGGTGGTATAATGCCCCTTTTTGCAAGATGTAAAATAAGCCTCTGATGTCCCCAGAGTGTGTATGTGAAGTTTTAACTCAAAACACTCCACAGATATTTTTATATAACATGTTAAAATTGTCCCTTTTTGAGGGTGAGCAAAAACGCGTCGTTTTGTGTGTGTCCCTTTAAATGCAAATGAGCTGCTGCTCCTGGCACAGGGGGCGAAGCTTAACAGCTTGTGTGTTAGCAAATCCTATCACCTCTTCTCAACTTGGACTCACCCCCTTTGTTGCGTGTTCCAGGGGCGGGGTTTATGTAAATTCTAGGGTTGGTGATGTCACTAACCCGATTTGAACTTTGAGCGTTGTAACTTTGCAGATGTTGTTTATGCTCAAACAGCAACATTACACTAACTAAAGTAAGAAAAGTGAAATCATAATCAATCACCCCTTTAAAGGTACACTATGGCTGTGTCCGAAAACGTACAAACGCTCCCTTCAGAGGGCGAATCCAATGTTAGCTCCTGAGATACCTTGATCTGATCGAGTTTTGAAGGCAGCGTAGATGTATCCTTCACTGCCTTTGATTTCCCACAATCCTGTGCTTTCTATACTGTGACAGTTGAGCTAGAAAAAGAAAGATGGCGTCTGAAAGTTGCGGTTCCTGGTCAGTTTGTGTGTAAATGTATATTTTTGACCAACGTTTCCCACTTCTGATGTCATTTCTAGCGAGAAATTAATATTGTAATAATTAAAATATTCTCTTAGTTATCACCAAAGCTCGCTCTATGTTGCTGTAGATCATTAAACCGCTACTCTGACTCAGAAGTCTGTCTGAAATCAGTTTTGCGAGGAACCTTTGTGTGCAAACGCTGCCTGCAAAGTCATTGCCTATAAGGGAGTGAGGCAACAAGTCAGCTGTGTAAGGTTTCTATGTAACTTTTGGCCCTCTAACAGTTAAAAGCAAAAGTACATGCATTTTGTGGGAGAATATTGATTTGGTTGTGCTTCAGCTCTGCGTGTCTGAGCGGATGAATATGACACTTCACAATAAATAATGCTTTACAATCAACTTACAATTTACTGTATCTGTTCAATAAAATACCTTTATCAGCTGTTGAGTAATAAAAACGCCATCTCTGCGTCACTTTTACCGCATTTCAAATCCCTCAGTTCTCACCATCTCAGAAAAGCCAATCCAGTGCTGATTTTTGTTTTATTGCGAGCTCTGTCGCTTTCTCTTTTTGCCAAAAAACTGTCCTCTGTTCAGGGTTTGTTTAAAACGGATGATTCCCCGGAGGTTGGAGATTCAGCTGCTCAATGTCAACCTTTCTCACTCGTTGTGAAAATTAACCTCTGCCACACCTTACACGTGTTAAAACAAAATTTATGAAACAGTTGTCTGCTTCTCCATTCAAAGAGATAGACCTTATTCATAGCGACGCCATGACAGGTATGAAAGCGAGGCTGTGAGGGATAGACTTACTGTCTTTTCTAAAGCATCCGCTGTAAGAAAAAACCTTTATAAAACTCCCAGATCACTAATTTTCTAGAGCTCATGTTGTCTAGAGTTTTTTTTTTTAACTGAAATTTCTATGAAAGATATTTTTGCAGTGTTTCGTCAGCAGAACAATCCAAAAACACATTAAAAAACAGTACAACCCACTTTTCATTCCCGTTAAACATCAAAGATGGCGCTGCTGTGAATAAGGTCTATAGGAGCATGACTGAAACAGCTGCCTAAAAGAGGCATTTCAGAGATGGACGCCAACTGAAAGGACTTGCCTTACAGGGACTTTAACGTGACCCAGAGTTATGTGATATTGTCTCACTCTTAGTATCTGGCACCTGAGGTCCTCCGGAAAGAGCCGTATGACCGTACGGTGGACTGGTGGTGTCTTGGAGCTGTGCTCTATGAGATGCTCTACAGCTTGGTAAGTTCACTGATCGGCTCTACATGTTTACTTTATCTTAGCCCAAACTTAATGGATTATAATCACATTTCTTTTTGGATTATTGTGACAAACAGCCTCCATTCTACAGCCGGGATGTGTCTGAGATGTACGATGCGATCCTGCATAAGCCACTCCACCTGCCCCCGGGTAAGTCCGAGGCCTCGTGTCACCTGCTCCACGGACTCCTGCAGAAAGACCAGCACCGGCGCATTGGAGCCATTGCTGATTTTGTGAGTGACCATCTGGATGTCTTTGTCATTGTGAAACTGTTTATCAGGCCAAGAGTCACAGTTAATGTGTCAACTGTTGTTTTGCAGTTGGAGATTAAAAATCATCTGTTCTTTGCCCCCATAAACTGGGACGACCTCTACCACAAGCGAATCACGCCTCCGTATAACCCCAATGTGGTAGGCTCTTACAAACTCCCTCTGGGCCTTCGGCCTTTATTGGGTCCCAATTATTAGTGCATTTTGTCCACCAAAGCGCAGCTGGCATATTGTTCCAATTGTTTTCAATGGGAGCTCCATTTTTTTAAAACGCCACTCAGCGTTTTTTACCGGTCGCTGAAAGGCAGTTACTTTTTACCCAGCCGTCCAATCACAGCAGAGGAGGGGCGGGGCAAATTCCACACCGGCCAACCGCCACATTCTCCTCGTACAACGTCAACAGAAGACAACAACAAGCATAAAAACAGAACAAAATAATTTAAAACAAGAGCCAGAGCAAATATGGCGCGTTCGAGTCACGATAAAGATCGTATTTATGAACGCCACATGAATGCCACCACAATGTCATCAGTGGGAAGCTCGGGATTTTCTTTAAGGCCCAATCTGTACAAGTTGGGGGCGTGTCAGTGAGAAACATGGCAAATACCACAATACTTGAAGGTATTTAGCAGTGATATTGCTAGACTTTTCTATTTACAGCGCAGTGAGCTAACTGCCTGCACAGAACATAACAATATAACAATAAAGTTTACAGTCTCGTCATAAATTAATTAAAACATAGAAAGGCAAAACACACTGATGCACGTTCCTTGTTCTTAATTTTCTGGAAGTAGATTTTAAGAACCTTGTTGTATTTTTGTGCAATTAATTAAGAGAAAGTACTCTGCCATCTTGCTCCGACGAAAGTGACGCTCGACTTCCCACCTTGTCAATACAAACTTCCCAGGAGGACTTGAACGCACCAATACTTTACATTGTATCGCCATTTTTATATAGAAACAACACAGAAATAAACTATCTGTGAAATGAGATAGTAGTAACACTTGTGCGGATGTTCTGTATCACATCATAGCAAGCAAAGCGTCTCAACTGAAAACAAACACGCTCTCAAAGAAACGTTCTCAAGCGCCCACAGCTAAGCTTTGGTGGACACGTGGCCTTAGTGCACCTCTTTACTTTATGTACATATTCAGTTCTGTCCCGTCTGGCACTGAAGGCGATCTGTGTATAAAGCCATGTGTGTGTGTGTTTCTCCAGAGAGGCCCTGCAGACCTTCAGCACATTGACCCAGAGTTCACCAGAGAGATGGTGCCGAACTCAGTGGGCCGAACGCCAGAGCCCACGCCCAGCCTGGCCACCAGCAGCTCCAGCGCCTTCACCGGCTTCTCCTACATCTCCGGGGAAGATGGCTTCCTCTGACCGGTGGAGGCTTCACGCACCTTCAGCTCATCGAGAGCAGTTTCTGGACGACTGTGGAAAAACACTGGACTGAAATCAGGGTAAAAGCTGTGAAGCAGGAATCGCAGCTGTTGAATGAGGAGTTTCGCTCATTTTGCATTCATAATAAAAGGGAATATTTCATCAGTGTGCGTTGCACTCTTGCTCGTTGTGTAAGGACATTGCAGGAGATGTTTTTGTTGATTGCACCACTGGAAAAGCAGCTTGTTGCAAAATCTGTAAAAGTCTAGATTTCTGATCTTGCTCGTCTCTTAGGGATTGTGGATCTGCAGGTTGGCAACGTCCTCGTCTAATGTTCTTTATCTGATTACTGAAACGAGCATGGGGGGAAAAACGGTTTTGCTTTGGAACATTTTGTGCAAAACTTACTCTTCTGCTGTTATTAAACATGTCACATAATCAAATCTATATTATGAATGATCCATAAATGTGAACATTATATGACTGTGCTTTATGAAATCATGTATTAATGCTTAACATGTCTTGAGAAGTGTAATACCACTGACAAATATACAGAATATATATATTTTTTTCTCATTGTAGCTAAACAGATATATTGCTAATATTGTTACATGTTTTCGTTTAAAGTTTAATAAAATCTTTGCTAAAATTTATATTATAAATTATAATATATATTTAAATAGAGAGAGAGAGAGAGAGAGAGAGAACTTTTGATTGAGCATTGGTAACACAGTGGTTGTTTATTTCTCTCAAAATTTGATATATCGTCACCTTCCTAAAATAATTGCCTAATTTGTCATTTTTTTGGCAAAAATCAGCCACATCCTCAGTTTAACAGATCATGCAATTCTACCCCTGTAGTATAATGGCCGATGTCAAGAGTGTGACCTAGGCCGTTTTATTTTGCCTAAGTCAAAAGACAATGAGACTTAGGCAGTTTTTCAAGCTTTTCAAGATGGCGGCTGCATCAAGAAGAACGAAGATCTACTCAACCTCTGAAAGACGATCGTCGATATATTGTGTTTTCTGAGAAACCTGAAAAAATGACTTGGGCAATTACTTTAGGAAGGTGACGATATGGTAGCTACATTTGTCTGCTACAAATATAACTCACTTGGACATGTACAACACAATCACAGATTATCTGAGTTAATGTCAAACACAAAGAGTCCCATTGTTACAACCTACTCCGGTGAGTTGGAAATGTTGTGTTATCCATTCTTTTACCTTAGAGATATATTTAGAAAGAAAATCAACAGGTACAGTTTCCTTAGGTTTAAAACGTATGTAGATCTGAGTATCGTCTGCATAAAAATGAAAATCTCTGAACCTGGCCAAGTGGAAAAATATAGATGTTAAAAAGCAAAGGGCCCAAGACTGATCCCTGAGGGACGCCAGATTGTACAACATCAACCTCAGACCTAAAACCATGGCAACCAATTGCTTACGATCATTGAGGTAGGACATAAACCAATTAACAGCAGTATCAGAGACCCCAAAAACAGTTTCTAAACGAGTAATTAAAACAGAATGGTCTACAGTGTAAAAAGCGGCACTGAGATCAAGAAGGATCAAAACTGAAAGAAAGCCAGAATCTGAAGCAATTAACAAATCATTAGTGACCTTGACCAGAGCTGTTTCTGTACTGTGGACTTTACGAGGCTTTTCAGTTAAATGAGAAATTAACTGAGAAGCAACAACTCGCTTTAATATTTTGGGAAGAAAAGGGAGATTAGATCTGGGATGAAAATTAGAAAGGTTCTCATAGTCAAAATTTGTCTTTTTAGGTAGTGGGGTAATCGCAGCTATTATAAAAGCTGTTGGGACAACCCCAGTACACAGAGAGTCATTTATAATGCTCAAAACAACAGGACACAGAGAAGCTAAACACGACTGAAACAGACCAGGAGGGATGGGGTCTAGTAGAGAAGTGGCTGCTTTCGTTTGAGAAACCTCCTCTAAACGAGAAAACGAGTCAAGAATTTAGAAAAAATAATACCAGAAAAATAAGGAATAATTTCAACAGAAGACAATGAAGCAGAAGCACAAAAACCTTTACGTACATTATCAACCTTGGTGCCAAAGAAATCCAGACACTTGTTGACACAAAGATGATCTGAAGCAGTAACCAGCGAACAGTATTACAATTCAGCAATGTGTTAAAAGAACTAAAAAGCTGTCTTGAGTTTCCTTGATTATAATCAGATCAGATCTGGCAGGAGTAATTCCAACCTTATATTCTTGTAAGCAGTTTTCCATGCTTGCTTGATGATGAACAGTCGGATCTGAGAGACGCTCCATTTTACGGCAAGGTGACTTCATCATACGCAAATCCTCATTATACCAAGGAACAGGACGTACAAATGAAACAGTGCATAACTTTTGAGAAAAAAAATAAGTCCAGTCCAGACGAGAACAGAATTTAACAAAGAAACCTTTGTCTCCAGAGGATCAGATGAAGAGAAACTACTTAATGAAGAATCAATAAAAACAGAAGTTATGGGGTCCACTAATCTCCATTTCCGGATCCAAATACGAAAGGAGTTGTCAATGTTGGCAACAGGTCTTTGCATATCAAAAAAAGATTGCCAGATGATCAGACAACCCCAAGTCAATGGTAGACAAGTGAGACACAAAAGATCCATTAGATATCACAAGGTCTAAAATATGTCCTTTGTTATGTGTAGACATGACTTTATTAGTTTGTAATAAATAAACTACAGCTGGTCCAAAACGCAGCAGCTCGAGTTCTTACCAGAACCAGGAAGTATGACCATATTAGCCCAGTTCTGTCAACACTGCATTGGCTCCCTATTAAACATCGTATACATTTTTAAAATATTGCTGATTACTCAAAGCACTAAATGGTTTAGCTCCGCAGTACTTGAGCGAGCTCTTAACGCATTATAGTCCTTCACGTCTATTACAATCTCAAAATTCTGGTCAGTTGATAACACCTAGAATATCAAAATCGACTGCTGGCGGTAGATCCTTCTCCTATTTAGCACCAAAACTCTAGAATAGTCTTCCTAACATTGTCCGGGAAGCAGACACACTCTGTCAGTTCAAAGCTAGATTAAAGACACATCTCTTTGACCTAGCATTCACATAGTAAATTATACATTCCTATTATTCAAATCAGTTAAATTATTATTAGGTATTATTATAGATTTTCATTAAAGTTTTCTGTTTTTCAGTTAAAAACAGTGTCGTGTAAACGGCCCCTAAATTAATAATGATTTTTACAATGGAAATGAATCAACGTTGAACTTAAACTGGACATTGATCTGATCTTTCTTCTAGATCTGCCAAAACGATCTTTGCTGCAATCATTTCCTGTTATCTCTGTAAAGCTGCTTTGAAACAATCTGTGTTGTAAAAAGCTCTATAAATAAAGGTGACTTTACTTTACTTGACAACTGACCCTGCGTTACAACACTCCCCGGTCCGTCTCCCGTCTCTGTGTGTGTGTGTGTGTGTGTGATGCTGCATCCACGCCTCTAGGCGTCACTATAAGCCATATCAGTACAAGCAACAAAACCCTTGCTTGTACTGATAAAATAACAAACATTAACATATTATCATTGTTAAACACATTAATAATAAGACCAAGCAGCATATCGTAAACAACATAATAATAACAACAACAACAAATAACACTAAATTATAAAAATATAAAAACATGTAAAGCACATTATAACATAATAAAGTACATTTCAGGAGGAGTTTATCCATATATAGTGGCAGTAATTTAGAGAGTTTTAAGGCACTCCTCCTTTTTAATTGTTTTAAGGATTTAAATAAAATTTGAAAGTTTTGAATTGCCTCAAAACATGGAGAAACTTTAACAAATCTATGTTTGTGTAGGTAAAACTTTTTTACAATCAACATATTATTACACAAAAATTCTATATTTTTGTTGTCCAAAAGGACACCAAATTTAACAATGTAATAGTCAAAGGCAGGTATTACATTTTTTGTTTTCAACCACTCATACAATCTGTCCCAAAAGGACTTAACAATCGTACAATTGTAAAAAGAAACATGTTCCTGATTTTCAATATATTTTTAACAGAATGTATACATTACTATCCAAATTAAACCTTAGAATTTCATTACATGGAAAAATGTCATTAATCGTTTTGAAATGTATACTTCTTTCATTTTAGATAACAAAAGAAATGACAAATATCTGGTTTTAACTTTATAGTGTCAACTTTTGAAAACCTTGGAGATACAACTTTTCTTTTAACAGGAAGAGGAAAATATTATTTGGTAATAAGTTATCTCAAAACCTTGATATTACATTTATCATCCAGAAATCTTGTCAATAAACAAATCCAGAGGTGTTGTTATTACCGAAGAATATTGTAAAATACATTTAATTAGATTTCTCAAAGCTACAGGAATAGCTTTGACAACTAAAGAATATTGTCTGAACAATTCAAATTAAATTTTAAACTTAACATATTACCATCTTCATCCATTAAATGCATTACAGCCCAAACTCCCTTTTCCATCCAGTCTTTATGAAATAATCTAATAGTAATTAATAATAATTATGGGTGAATATGGAAAATTGAATAATTTGAATAAATGTATAAACACTAAGATAATTATATTATTGTCCTCTAAACTGATATAAAGCACGTAAGGTGAGACACTACAGGTTTTTTCATCTGTCAATTTTGAGATTTTGGGCTAGTAGAAAGAAAACATCCAAAATACACTTTTAACTGTATCTTTTAGAGCACTTTATCTATTTGCGTCTGTAGATTTCCATTGAAGTATATTATCTTTGAAGGCCGTTTTCCCAAAATTAGTTTTTCCTCCTACATTGAGCCAGAAATCCCCACTTCAGAAGCAATTCATTCACCAAACTGTACTGTTTTATTCTTATCTACAGTACCAGTCAAAAGTTTGGAAACATTACTATTTTTAATGTTTTTGAAAGAAGTCTCTTATGCTCATCAAGCCTGCAGTTAAAAAAAAACAAAACAAAAAAAACAGTAATATTATGAAATATTATTACAATTTAAAATAATGGTTCTCTTTTTTAATATACTTTAAAATGTAATTTATTTTTGTGATGCAAAGCTGAATTTTCATCAGCAAGTACTCCAGTCTTTGGTGTCTTATGATCCTTCAGAAATCATTCTAATATGATGATTTGATACTCAGTTATTATCAATGATGGAAACAGTTGTGCTGTTTAATATATTTTTTTGGAATACTTTTTTCAGGATTCATTGATGAGTAAAACGTTAACAGCATTTATTCATAAAAACAGCATTTATTCAAAATAAAAACATTTCTAACAATATAAATCGTTACCATCACCTTTTATCAATTTAACGCATCCTTGTTGAATTAAAGTACTAATTTCTTTAAAAACTTTTGAACGGTAGTGTATATTGTTACAAAAGATTTCTATTCTAAATAAATACAGTTCTTTTTAACTTTTTATTCATCAAATAATCCTGAAAAAAGTATCTCAGGTTATAAAAAAAATATTAAGCAGCACAACTGTTTCCAACATTGATCATAAATCAGCATATTAGAATGATTTCTGAAGGATCATAAGACACCAAAGACTGGAGTACTTGCTGATGAAAATTCAGCTTTGCATCACAAAAATAAATGACATTTTAAAGTATATTAAAAAAGAGAACCATTATTTTAAATTGTAATAATATTTCATAATATTACTGTTTTTTTTTTTGTTTTTTTTGTTTTTTTTAACTGCAGGCTTGATGAGCATAAGAGACTTCTTTCAAAAGCATTAAAAATAGTAGTGTTTCCAAACTTTTGACTGGTACTGTATATTCTGAAGCTTTTTTTTTTACAGAGGGGTTTGTTCATATACAATTTCCTGATTTTGTACAACATTTAATTCCTAAAAAAAGGGTGAAAATCTATTTATTTCTGTCTGTTAACAGTATTTGCTGATTTATGGACCGATAAAAAGAGATGTCCAAAATCCCCTCTAAAAACCTTTGACACTAATATATATATATATATATATATATATATATATATATATATATATATATATATATATATATATATAAAACAAATGAAACAAGAATTTTGAACCTGGCTTTATCCAATGTTCATATTTTTGTTCTGGAAATGTATGTAAAATAGTGCATATTTAATTAGACAACGCCTCATTTGCATTTTTAAAAATAAAATATTAGAACATGTAATACAAATATGTTTGCAATTATTAATGTAATCAATCAACTGGTGAAGTATGATGACATTTATTATGTTAATTTTAGCTTTTTTACCCTATACACCTGGGATGTCTTGCCTAAATAATTAAGGTAAATTCTGTGTCATCGAATTTACATGTACCGATTTTGACAGTTAACGTTCGCGAACAGCCTCTTCTGCGTATTGTCTACGCAGTCCCATGTGTCTGCGGTGTGAGGAGAGGCCCGAGTGCGGGGCAACTGCGCAATGCTGAGCGCACACGTGACGCGCGTGAACACAGGATCCGCGCGCGCGGGCTCAGCTCAGGGCAGGCAGCAGTTGGAGGTTAGAAGCGCACACAAAACCACACACACACACAGTCTGCAGACGATTATTCATAACAAACGTGTATCTTATTGCACGTGTATCTTACACGTACAATAGTGTGGTGCCTCCTGAACTATCGGAGAAATTTAAGACTTCTGCAAAACAGCGAAGATATGTCCTGGCAAGCGTGTGGGTAAGAAAGTAAAACAACAGTTTTCAACAAAAGTGTTCTGTTAAAATTGCTGGAAATGTTCTCCACTGTAACGTATCCGAAGAAATGACAACCCGGCGTCTCTGTCCACAAACTGATGCTCAGATCGCCTAACGTTAGTCTGTCTCGTGTTAGCAGCCGTTGAACCAACTGTCGAAGTTTTGTCGGATTATTTTGGTGTCTGAAATATACGAGAACAACTTCAGTTTTATAGAGGAGGGATCTTTAGTAGACTGATATTAAATTATGCATCATTATAAATGAAAACATCGACTACAGCGTGAGGTTAATGGTATTTTTCGGTTAGTTTGGTTCAGAACTAAGTTAGCCAGAAATGCTAACGTTAATCATTAAGTTTCTCTGTCGGAAACCGCTCACTCTCACCTATGTGTAGTGTGTTTTCTTTTGTCCTGTTGTCCTAAAACAATTTTATTTACTATACAGGTTGCCTTTTATTATCTAAGTTACGCATCTTTTTGATTCATAATATGCAAAAATGTTCACCAACGGTCATAGTTGTGCCCATAATGCAATGCGGCGAGAAGAACCGAACTGGTGCGTTGAAGTCATGTCGGAAAATCGTATTTACGAGTTGAACGCTCATGAACACAATGTTGTAAATACGAGTGGGAATTTCGGGATTTTCCTTAAGCCCCGATCTTCACGATTTGGGGGCGTGTCCGTGAGAAACATGGCGGATACCACAACACTTACAGGTATTTAGCAGTGATATTGTCACGCTTTTCTATTTACAGCAAAGTAAGCTAATTTCCTGCACAGAATATGATAGCATTATAATATAATATTAATTGTAACAAAGTTTACAGTGGCTTCATAAATTATTTAAAAACATATAAAAGCAAAACACACCTGACCTGTCCTTCATTTAGTAGAACTAGAGTTTAAGAACCTTGCTGTATTTTTGTGTAGTTAATTAAAAGAAGTTACACCACCATCTTACTCCGACAGAAGTGCCGTCGTGAACTCGACTTCCCAGGAGGACATGAACGGACCATAGCAACTTCAACCCCAGAGAAAACCCTCTGAGAATTAGTTATTATCATTACTTTCTAGTAGTATTGTTTAATTCTACCAAAATGAATTGTATCTAGAATAAATGGTAGTGTATTGGTGCTCTTGGATGCAGTGATATGTTCCTATATTCGTAAGCTGATCATTATTTTCATGCAATGGCTGTGTTATCTGGTGTTAAATAAGTGATGGAAAGTTTTATTTATTGTACTAAAGTGATTCTTTCCAAATGTTTAGGTCCAGTATACTAGTCTGCCGATTAATTTGAGTCATTCTTCAAAAGCGCAGCTGTTTAAAAGGGAGAGTAAGGTATGTTGCATGTTCCCTTTGTTTAACTTTCTACCTCTGTTGACTTAATTGCATCTTTCTGTTCTTTTACACTAACGAGTTTGCATGTCTTATCAAAACCATATTTCATTAAATTTTGCAAAAACAATATGCCTATCATTATCACTCAGTTTTCTGCACCCGCTTCTCATTGGAGCAGTTTGTGTACGGACCCTTTTTACACTTCTGGGGTTCCCGTTGCGGAAGAAGTCGTCATAGTTGGGGAAACTCTATAGCAGTGAATGGGAGATGACAGCAAATATCATTTTATTATTTGCATTTGCTCCAATAGCAAAAGAAAATCGTGTGATCGTTTCCACAACTTTCCAAAAGAGGAAAACATATAGAGAGATTATTAATGTTGGTCAGAACAGAGAAGGATGTCAAATTGGCCTTCACTCCTGAGCCGTTATATACACACTCTCAGCAGTAGGGATGGGTATCGTTAAGGTTTTAACGGTATTACTACTCTTAACGATACTCCTTATCGATCCGGTACTTTAACGGTATTCTTATCAGTTCTTTTTGTTATATTAAAAAAAAGGGGGAAAAATAATTTTGAACATAATTAATATTGCTTTATATTTTGAAATGTAAAATAAATATCTATAGATCAGGGGTGTCCAAACTCAGTCCTGGAGGGCCACTGTCCTGCAGAGTTTAGCTCCAACCCCAGTTAAACACACCTGAACCAGATAATCAGACCTTGACAGTGGCCCTCCAGGACTGAGTTTGGACACCCCTGATCTATAGCAAAAGAAAAAGCAATGCTTTAACAAAACAAATAAAACATGTATGTTATGCAGAAGGGTGCAGGCTTTTGTGTTTTATATACAGAAGACATAGGACACCAAAAACAAAGTACAAACACATGGTCAAACAAAAAAAAAGTATACAATAAAACAAATATACAAATTACATACCCAGTGCTTTAATTTCAGTAATGTCTACTGACATTACTGTTCAGGAGTAATATGGGCTAAAAAGACATCTAATAAAGTCAGATGTAAAATAACACTGCATAGTTTATCATGGATAGATTAAAGCTTATAAAAGCCAAAATTATTCATTCAAGAGCTGCGACTAATCTTCTCTTTGCCTTTTGTTGTTTGATTCACATTAATGGAGCAATCGTCAGCAGGACGCCGTGGCTCAGCGTGAAAGATCGCTCTCTGTCTCTCTCTCTCTCTCTCTCTCTCTCTCTCTCTCTCTCTCTCTCTCTCTCTCTCTCTCTCTCTCTCTCTCTCTCTCTCTCTCACACACACACACACACACTCTCTCTCTCTTTAGCAAAAATGCATCACAGACAAATGGTTAAATATTATTATATATAGAAGTGGCTGGTGAGATTCAATTTGCAAGATAATAATTTCTTTATAGCAATAATAAATAGCACGTGTACTTTCTTAATTTCTCCAGTACCGACAGCAGAACCGATAACGTCCGAGCTTATCGATCCAGCGGTCTTTCATAATTCAGCACCGGGGCCCGTTTAATACCAGGTTTCGGTACCCATCCCTACTCAGCAGCGTTAATTCGTTTCAGCGTTTTTTGTCATTTACATATAAAACAAAGTATAGCATTAAAAATGTGTATTAAATAATAAAAAAAAACTTTTGACTAGATGCACTGTGGAGAAGCGTCATCCCAGTCTGTTAAAGGGTGGACAGAAGTGTATAGCAGCGTTCTTCACTGTCCTGCAGAGTTAGGTCCCGCCGATCCTGCTTGCAAATCTAGGAAACTGAACTGGACAAATTCATCTTTCCAACAGAAACACAGCTGGAAGCAGAGACAGAGCAAGGGTTTGGTGTGCTGATTCTCATTTCTGTGTGTGTAGTGTAATGGAAGGGTTAAGTCTTAACCCTAAGTGTGTGACTGATCTGGAGTCTGATATTGATGAAGATAGCGAACGACTGAAGAGCAAATGGACTTCAAAAGAGGTGAGCTAAATCACTAGAGGTGCATTAAAATCATTAATTAATTAATTGTGCTGCCATCCTGGACCACAGAAGAAGAAAGTTCAACATTATTACTTAAGTGATTAAAAACAAAAAATAAAACACAAATGTGATGTTTAATTAAAGTCATTTTTACTTATCAGTTTTGCTGAATTGGATCATCGAAGGTCAGCAACAAAGACTTGGTTAATAAAGTGAGATTAAATACATAAAGTATATTTGTGTAATTTAACATTTAATTATTGCAGGTTTATGTAATATTCTGAGTTTGCATTTGACTTTTTTTATTTTATTTGAGGAATACTAAATCTGTTTCTGTGAAAGTGTGATGAGTAAATGCATGCTCACATTTAGTCTACGATAACTCAGATCTACAATAACCATCTGATCATGTTCACGCACACAACGCCTCAGCACTCACTCACGATTTCTCTCAACATGTCAATAAATGGGAAAACGAAATACTTATTTGAAAAAGTAACTAGTTACTTGGGAAAGGTAATGTGATTACGTAACGTATAGTGTTACTTGTAATGCGTTACTCCCAACACTGCCTGAAACTATGATTTTTTTTCTGATGCCATCGTTATATTGCTTATAATGTGCTACAAATCTTACTGTTTATGTTTTATGGCTAACTTTTAGGATGAAAGTCTTGCGTCCCTCGTGGTGAGGTTTGGCCGGGAGGAGTGGGAACTGATTGCTGGATACCTACCGGCAAGTGATCTAAAGTGTTTATTCATAAATATTAAAATGTTTATGTGGATATTTGTGACTGTACATATTTGAGAAATTGTAGTAACTCTGGAATTGTGTGTTATTGCAGGGGCGCTCAGCACAGGAATGTAAAAACAGATTCACCGTTGTCTTAGACCCAGAGCTCGTTAAAGGAGCCTGGACCAAAGAAGAAGATGAAAGGGTGAGCATTGTTTGGGGTATTTATTAGACTTGGAAATATCAGAGCTGGACAAAATGCACAACATGCATGGGGCATTCATGGATATCCTCATTGTTTTCTTAGAAGTATTGGTCTTGAAGGCATCAATTTAGAAAACGGATCATCTTGTCAGAAGCTGTCTAACTGTGTTGTCTTCTCTTCCTGTAGCTCATTCAGCTGGTGTCTTTGTTTGGTGACAAGAAGTGGAGCACGATTGCAAAGCACCTGAAAGGGCGGCGGGGCAAACAGTGCAGAGAGCGGTGGCATAATCATCTCGACCCTTCTGTGATCAAGACACCCTGGACAACAGACGAGGATCTTCTCATCGTTAAATGCCATTGTGTTCTGGGATCTCGCTGGGCACAAATTGCAAAGTTTCTCCCTGGAAGGTAATTTAGAGATTACTTTTCTTTTCTTTTTTTTTCTTTTTTTTTTAAATAGTCTTGTTTGTATTGTTAAATATATATATGTATTGTTATAGTTAGTGTTAAATAGGGTTGTAACGGAACGAGATTTTCACGATATGATAGCGGTCTCAGAAAATATCACGGTATTAAAGGAACACTCCACCCATTTGCATTAAGCTTTGCATTGTTAGAAACCCAGTCATACTATTGAATGGTCATGCAACACTCTTTCATTTTCCCCTGAGATGGGAGAAATCCGTATTTACCTCTTAACACTTCCTCCCACAATGACACAAAAATCGTCATTTTGCGTCATTGTTGGAGGAAGTGCAACAGAGATTTCTGTTGAGACTACAAGCACTAGTTCCCACCCTTTCAAACCCGCCCATAGGGGGTTGGACCTAATGCGCTAACAGACCTATCACAGATCAGTGCCAGTGCGTTTGATTTCCAATGCCATCCTCTTTTTCCCGGACATGTCCAGCCGTCGAGATCGTCCAAAATGTCCGGGATTCGGCTTTTGCTTTCTGCGGTCGCCATTCATTGTTTACATGCACACCTTTTGTTTCAGTCTAACTGAATTCATTCCGATCGGTGAATCTGAATGTAGTGTTTACATGAACGCTAAACAAGTGATCGGTTGATGTGCGTTTTAACATTGCTAAGAAAATTCCCGCTCCTCCGTGAGAGATGCGAGACCGGCGCGTCTCAGTAATGACGCCACCGGCCTCATGCCGTTCTCCCGCGGCCCTCAGCCTCGTCCTGCTCGCCACAGTAAACATGATGAATGGCGACTGTAGAACGCAATGGCGAATCCCGGACATTTTGGGCGATCTCGAAATCCCTGGCAAACTCATCACGGAGACTCGCTAGTAGCTTAGCTTTGTTGTTGTCAACTGCCCTCTCTTACCGGTAGGCGTGGCTTGGGAGTGGCCTCCTAGGGCAGCGAAGCAAGTGCATTCTGGGAGTTGTTGTCTTTCATCCACATGAGCCAAAAATAAATTTTCTGGCTTTTCTTAGTCTAGAAAGCTCCAAATTCAAAAATAATTTCACATTTCTTCTACATAAATGACCTATTTTAAATACACATTCATCTTTCCAGAGGTAAAGTGTCCCTTTAAACAATCAATTCTAATTATTATCATCAGTTTAAATGACTGTTGAATGAAAACAGGGTTTCTTTGGTTAAACAAATGCTTTATTATAACAAACTTGAAACCATTTGTTTGTTTTGTTTATTCAAAGTTCAATAATCTAAAACATGTCTAATCAATTAAATTTAATAATTGATTATGGATTAGACTAACAACTTTTTTTATCATTAAAAATATATGAAAATTAAGAACCGTGATAAATCGTCATACCGTTAATGTTAAATAGTCTTATAGTATTGTCATCTATTTTATCTTTATTTGTAATTACTGTTATAACATAAGGCATTGTACTCAGTTCAGTTTCCTACTGGTAATGTTTGACAGGACTGATAACTCCATAAAGAACCATTGGTATTCAACCTTAAAGCGTAAGATGGACAAGGGCACCTATAAGATGGAGGATGTTGACCTGAGTGATCTTGGAATCTACCTGACGCTCAAAGAAAGCTCTGCTTCCACAAGTCTTGAAAAGGTATTCTGTATCTTTATCCTGTACTGTTGTGTTAATATCCAGTTTGATTAGCTCTAGATCTGGCAGAATTCTTCATTTGTGTCAGTTTAGTCAGACTGAATTGCTGTGGTCAGTAGGGCTTGGCGATCTGATGATGTTATTGTATATATCGATGATATTTCACAAGTGGCCGATGTTGATTTCAGCAGTCAGGTTATCGACGATACTGGATAAAACTGACATATGTTAAAACTATGTAGCTCTGTAGTTACCATAACCATACACCATCTGTGTTTATTTTGCGCACTAAAAGTATTCTCGTCACTTGATAAAGTTAAGGCTGAGCCACTGTAGTCACTTGGACTATTTTAACGATGTTTTTACTAACTTTCTAGGATGGCAGATATTGATTACCTAGCAGCCTATGGAGGAGTGAGACAGCTCTCAGATTTAATCAAAAATATCTTAATTTGTGTTCCGAAGATGAACGAAAGTCTTACGGGGTTGGAACAACATGAGGGAGAGTGATTACTGGCAGAATTTTCATTTTTGGGTGAACTAACCCTTTAAAGTCCCCATGTGGTGAAAATCAAGGTTTTGTTAGACCCTTTTCACATTTCCTGGTCTCTCAGAAGCGAAAGTCGTCATAGTTGGGTAAAATTCCATATCGATGAATGAGAGAATACATTAAATATATATTTTTTGTGTTACCATTTGCTCAAATAGCAAAAGAAAAACTTCACAATAGTGTTTTCACAACTTTCAAAAAAGAGGGAAAAAAAGAGAGCGATTGATAACAGCAGTCAGAAGAGAGAAAGATGTCAAAAGGTAATATAATACTATTTATTGTGTTATAAATATAGATACATAGTTTTAAAAAGGCAAAAACGTTGCAAGATTTACGATGCTGATGACCGTTAAAACTCTTTTGTTATTAAGGCAACGACTGACGCATTTGTAATTACAGTCCAAAGAGCTCCGTTACATTACATCCGTTTTATTTATCAGGGATGTGATTTTTTCCGGATTAATCCGGAATTCCGGATTTTCCGACCTGAAAATTTGACAATCGCCGTCCCCGCGCAACAGGGCCACACCGGGCGTTTTTTTCACGTCAGTTTGGGTGACAAATTCATCTGAAGCCTATTTCATAGCTTAATGTGAGGGACAGAAGTCTATTTACTTCAATAAAGTATACGGAAACTCGTTTTCCCTCCTCTGCGGCTGTCATTCTCCATTCAGTATTCAAACAGCGCGCGCGCCTCTTCTGGTTACAGCAGGATGCACGGTAAAACTCTCTCCAATATGATATCCACATTATTATGCTTGATCTGTAGAGAAAAGGCTGTGGATTTGCATACAATGACTTTATTTTGTTGGAGTTTGTTGCTGTTTTTAAATGACTCGCTACCGTGTGCTTGTTAGATCACACACATCACAAGGACTATGAATCGGCATCAAACACACAATAACTGGAATTTAAAACTGTGAAGAAACAAATGATCAATAAACTGTTGGACAGATATACACTAGGATTTGTGCGATCTACATTTCTTCGCTTTGTGCCGTGAACTTTTAAAGGACAACTCCGGTGAAAAATGAACCTAGGGGTAATTAACACATGGTTACCGAGTCGATCGTTCCCTGGGATGCGTTTTCATGAAAATCGAATGTAAAGAGTTTTATCTCTAAAAACAGTTTGGCTTATAACGCTAGTATATGGGGCACAGAGTAAGTAAAAGTAAATCGCTAGTTAATACCACTAACAAGGCTCAAAATAGCCTCACACTAACACGGTAGCATAATGAGGGTCCCTACATGCAAACCGAAGCATTGAGAACTTTGTAAGTGTACAGACAGTTTAATAAGAAGATACTTTATAAAGACAGTACATTACGCGTTTACAGACAGGCGTCATCTTGGGAAACAGTCTCAACCAATCGAGTCACGAACGCCGTGCTAAGTGAGCTTGTTGATAGGAATTACGTTTGTGAAATCTAACGTAGCACGGCGTTCGTGACTCAAAAAGTTTTTGATTTATTCGTACCGACTGGACCGGATCGGCATGGAAGGGAACGGTTAAGCAAACAGAGCGATATGGCCCGACGGTGGAAAAGCGGCTATTGTAATTGGGATAAATTAGAAGTAAATGTGTTTGCCTGCACTTGTGATTTTAATGTTTGATTTTAATCCACAGTCCATAAGATCACCGGAGCCATTGCCCAGGGTGAAACCGATGAAGAGGAAAGCGTCAGAGAAAAACCTGAAGACCAGCAGTCCACCCCTCTATCCGTGTTCAGCTTCACCCTCTTTCTCCAGAAGTCCTTCCATTGTGGACTCGCAACATAAAGCGTTTGTAGATGATGTTTTGCAGATGATTGCGGAGGACATGCTACCGCTAAACTTCACTGAAGGCTGTGGGTTTCGTAGGTTCATGACTTCAGTGGGTCCTCAACACCCTCAGCTCTCGCAGCGCACGATCGCTTCACAACTATATAACGCTGTGGAGAAGACAATCAAGCCACAGCTGATCCAGCAGCTCAGGAACTGTGTGTCGTTGAGCGGAGGCCGTAATGTTGTTCACATCACTGCTGATATTTGGGCTGGTGAACATACAGAACCTCTTCTTGCCGTTCAGATGCATTTTCTTGATGACGACTGGAACGTTCACAGGCGAACTGTGGCTTTTCGCCATTTGCAGAGTAAACAGTTTACAACACAGATCGGAGCAGAAATCGAATCTGTTCTTCTAAGCTATGGGCTTTTCCCCCATAACATTGGTTACAGCATCATCCATGAGGCCAAGAACACTATTGCTACGCATGATCTTTTCTGTGACCACAAGATCATGTTTTCTGCACAGAAGAACGATCCCGATGAAGATGAACTATTGAGTTTTCTAGATGATCAGGTCACCATAGATGATTTCTCTATAGCTGAAGTATCTTCCAGCAAACATCTGGATTGTATTACTACTCTCCTGCATTGCATGATTAAGGAGGCGATAAAGAAGTCCAGAGTTGTTGAGCGTATACTACTTGAGGTGCAAAGTGTGGTGTCTTTTTTTCGACGCAGCGCCTACTGGCTTGAGGTTCTCACAAAGACATGCAAGCTCTCGCTATCTGGCACGTTCAGCACCAGCAGCTACACCTGGAACTCCACAATCACCATCATCCGAGAAATAATGCAGGAATCAGTGTGGGACTTAGTGATGACCCTCGTGAATCAAGCCCACACAGAGGCGAACTGCTGCCACGTTTGTCCACCTGTGGTTCATGTTACACGTGATCAAGTCGTGGAGTTTGTTGGGTTAATGGAGCCTTTTGAAGAGGTGGTCCAAGTGCTTCAGGAAGACGGCATCACCTTGTCCCTCATCATCCCTACTATCATTGGACTTGATAAAACACTTGAGAACAAGACCACAAAGTTCAGCCTTTTCTGCTCATCCCTCCGTTCTGGTCTGCGTTCTTACTTCCAACCTCTTATTTTGCGGAGAGATTTGATTCTAGCCACAGTTCTGGACCCCCGAATCAAGCTTCAACCCTTTGACAGTGGAAAAGAGAAATTCAAGACTAACACACTGTTTACGCCTTCCAAACACCGTGCCTCTTTAGTTGTGGAGTCAGCACTGAGTGAAGCCGCAAAAGAGATGGGACGTGATGGACCAGAACATGTTGATATGCAGTCCGCTGAGCTGACTCAGTATTTATCAGAGCTCTTGTCTGAGGAAGATGTTTCCGTTCAAACCTTCTGGAAAGAAGCGACCCGCTTCCCTCGCCTGCAGAGCATTTGCCGCAAATGGTTGGCCGTCCCAGCATCTTCAGGGGGGTTTAAGAGACTGTTTCCTCTAGCGTGCTGCATTGTGCGGGCCCGAAGGAGCCAGCTTCCACAGCACACGACAGAGCGACTTCTGCTGTACCGAGAGCATCTGAGGAAGCACAGCACAACTGCAGCCGAGTGATACTGAGCTGTTTGCCTTGGAGGAACTGGGGAAGATATGCAGATAGAAAATGTACCTTTTTTTTTCAGTGGATTCAGTGGATTTTTTTTAATTGAGTGACTTTTCATGAGCATGCCACTGACAATAAACCTGAAACTTGAAAGATCTTGAAACTTTTGACATCTAGAACTACATTGGTTGTCAAATTGTTGTTTCACATAATTCTGAATGAGGGATAATCTGCTTATATGTGACCATGGACCATATACAATTGAGATTTATACATAACCTGAAAGCTGTATAAATCTTCCCATTGATGTATGGTTTGTTAGGATAGGACAATATTTGGCCAAGATACGACTATTAGAAAATCTAGAATCTGAGGGTGCAAGAAAATTGAAACATTGAGAAAATCTCCTTTAAAGTTGTCCATTAATGTTCACGATTGTGCTGTATTCACTCACAAAAATTAAAGTTTTATATATTTACAGTAGGATATTTACTAAATATCTTCATGGAACATGATCTTTACTTAATATCCTAATGATTTTTGGCATAAAAGGAAAATCGATCATTTTGAGCCATACAATGTATTGTTGGCTATTGCCGCAAATATACCCATGCGACTTATGACTGGTTTTGTGATCGGGGTCCATAGGTGTAATTTGCGGGTGGGACATGTCCCCACCACTTTTTGCTAAGGTCGATATTGTCCCCACCATTTTTGAAACATCTCGCGGCACGAATGTACCAATACAAATAAATAAAACATCTCTGTTAACTAGCAGAGCATTCATTTAGTTCGTTTGTTAAATATAAGGCAATCTAGCGCTGAAATGTGTTGTTTTTGAAATCAAGTGATCAAAGTGCTCGTTGCCACTGCTATAAGTAGCGCGGATACTGTGTTCTCTTGTGGCTCGCGCACACGCCGCACAGTCTTCACTCGGACCCGCGCTTCAAACCGTTGTGGAGACTCTCTATTCGTTCCAGTGAAATTACAAAACAAAATGCACACAAACGTGTCCCTGCCTGATATACAACCACTGATAAACATAATCGGTTTTGATGAGAAAAAAAAAAACTATATGAGTGCGGATAAGAACCCAGAACCTCTGACACGCTTGGCAAAAGCTCTGCCACTGGACCATTTAAATGCACCACTAACAATATATATTAGACCTCATTAAACGACAAACTATGTACTATTTAAATTGATTGCTGGACATCGTAATGTTATTGTACATACATCTGATTTATGATTTAGCATTGTGTGAGCAACGCCAAACCCCCCCACCCACACACACACACACACACACACACTTTTTAAAACAAAGTTATGCCACTGTCGGGGTCACATAGACCTGCCTGTCAGACTCCAATCAAATCAGTTTGCGTTGCAAGCTTCATCTGGCTACCTCTTTATGATTCTGTCAGTCACATGATTGTCTTAAAGACACCCATTGTGTGGAAATAAGTGTGAACATTTGGTTAAAGTTGCAGTGAGCGATTTCTGAGTAACACTGTTGTTTGAAATCAAGCCAAACAATCACACACACCTCCTGTTATTGCTCCAGCCCCTACAGTAGGGCGCCCCCTACTGCTGATTGTCTCTCTCTCCTGAGTAAACACGCCCCCTACTGCTGATTGGCTCTCCTGAGTAAACACGCCCCCTACTGCTGATTGGCTCACTCTCTCTCCTGAGTAAACACGCCCCCTTCTGCTGATTGGCTCACTCTCCTGAGTAAACACACCCCCCTACTGCTGATTGGCTCACTCTCCTGAGTAAACACGCCCCCCTACTGCTGATTGGCTCACTCTCCTGAGTAAACACACCCCCCTACTGCTGATTGGCTCACTCTCTCTCCTGAGTAAACACGCCCCCTACTGCTGATTGGCTCACTCTCTCCTGAGTAAACACGCCCCCCTTCTGCTGATTGGCTCACTCTCCTGAGTAAACACACCACCCTACTGCTGATTGGCTCACTCTCTCTCCTGAGTAAACACGCCCCCCTTCTGCTGATTGGCTCACTCTCCTGAGTAAACACACCCCCCTACTGCTGATTGGCTCACTCTCTCTCCTGAGTAAACATGCCCCCTACTGCTGATTGGCTCACTCTCTCCTGAGTAAACACGCCCCCCTTCTGCTGATTGGCTCACTCTCCTGAGTAAACACACCCCCCTACTGCTGATTGGCTCACTCTCTCTCCTGAGTAAACACGCCCCCCTTCTGCTGATTGGCTCACTCTCTCTCCTGAGTAAACACGCCCCCCTACTGCTGATTGGCTCACTCTCTCTCCTGAGTAAACACGCCCCCTTACTCCTCTGCCCTACAGCACGCCAAACACGCCTACTCTTTTGCCCTAATTATTCTGATCCTTTCCCGAACTGTGATGGGCAACAAAAAACAGGTATGCTCGAGCATTCTGCCCTTCTTAGGGTCGCATCCTGTGACATCATGTCCTATTTTTGGTTCGTTTACATGTCCTTGGTCCGTGTTGCGTTCATATTTAATTCAAACCGCACCAGAGTTTGTTTTTAAGCGGTGCGAGTCCCATCTTTTCTGCGTCTCGGTCCGCTTGTTTGGTGGCACCAGGGTTCAGATGGCAGCGTTCACACTTATTCAGATGAACTGCACTCTCACCAGGACTCATCATGCAAACTCTAATATAATACAGTGAGGAAAATAAGTATTTGAACACCCTGCTATTTTGAAAGTTCTCCCACTTAGAAATCATGGAGGGGTCTGAAATTGTCATCGTAGGTGCATGTCCACTGTGAGAGACATTATCTAAATAAAAAATATCCAGAAATCACAATGTATGATTTTTTTAACTATTTATTTGTATGATACAGCTGCAAATAAGTATTTGAACACCTGAGAAAATCAATGTTAATATTTGGTACAGTAGCCTTTGTTTGCAATTACAGAGGTCAAACGTTTCCTGTAGTTTTTCACCAGGTTTGCACACACTGCAGGAGGGATTTTGGCCCACTCCTCCACACAGATCTTCTCTAGATCAGTCAGGTTTCTGGGCTGTCGCTGAGAAACACGGAGTTTGAGCTCCCTCCAAAGATTCTCTATTGGGTTTAGGTCTGGAGACTGGCTAGGCCACGCCAGAACCTTGATATGCTTCTTACAGAGCCACTCCTTGGTTATCCTGGCTGTGTGCTTCGGGTCATTGTCATGTTGGAAGACCCAGCCTCGACCCATTTTCAATGCTCTAACTGAGGGAAGGAGGTTGTTCCCCAAAATCTCGCAATACATGGCCCCGGTCATCCTCTCCTTAATACAGTGCAGTCGTCCTGTCCCATGTGCAGAAAAACACCCCCAAAGCATGATGCTACCACCCCCATGCTTCACAGTAGGGATGGTGTTCTTGGGATGGTACTCATCATTCTTCTTCCTCCAAACACGTTTAGTGGATTTATGACCAAAAAGTTCTATTTTGGTCTCATCTGACCACATGACTTTCTCCCATGACTCCTCTGGATCATCCAAATGGTCATTGGCAAACTTAAGACGGGCCTTGACATGTGCTGGTTTAAGCAGGGGAACCTTCCGTGCCATGCATGATTTCAAACCATGACGTCTTAGTGTATTACCAACAGTAACCTTGGAAACGGTGGTCCCAGCTCTTTTCAGGTCATTGACCAGCTCCTCCCGTGTAGTTCTGGGCTGATTTCTCACCTTTCTTAGGATCATTGAGACCCCACGAGGTGAGATCTTGCATGGAGCCCCAGTCCGAGGGAGATTGACAGTCATGTTTAGCTTCTTCCATTTTCTAATGATTGCTCCAACAGTGGACCTTTTTTCACCAAGCTGCTTGGCAATTTCCCCGTAGCCCTTTCCAGCCTTGTGGAGGTGTACAATTTTGTCTCTAGTGTCTTTGGACAGCTCTTTGGTCTTGGCCATGTTAGTAGTTGGATTCTTACTGATTGTATGGGGTGGACAGGTGTCTTTATGCAGCTAACGACCTCAAACAGGTGCATCTAATTTAGGATAATAAATGGAGTGGAGGTGGACATTTTAAAGGCAGACTAACAGGTCTTTGAGGGTCAGAATTCTAGCTGATAGACAGGTGTTCAAATACTTATTTGCAGCTGTATCATACAAATAAATAGTTAAAAAATCATATATTGTGATTTCTGGATTTTTTTTTTTCAGATTATGTCTCTCACAGTGGACATGCACCTACGATGACAATTTCAGACCCCTCCATGATTTCCAGGTGGGAGAACTTGCAAAATAGCAGGGTGTTCAAATACTTATTTTCCTCACTGTATATACAGTATATACACATAAACACAGCATGTTATGTGCATATGTGTGGGACAGTAGGAACACAGTGGCATCACAGCTGACTGCTGCCCATCCTAAATGAACCGGTGGCTGAAGGAGAACTCCTGAAAAGCGTGCCAGAATGGGCGACACTCGTCTGTATTTGCGGCAGCGAGTCGCGGTTCAGCTCGTGGTGCGTGTTCTGCTCCAGCTCTTCTTCCGCTCCACTTGAGCATCCAGTGGGAGACGGCGTCAGTCTCTCTGAGAATGTATTGGCAAAGCTTTGATCCATGACTGACTGCAAACTTGCTTTCAGATCTGCCTCCATTTAGTTTGCAATGTCCACTACATTTTGTTCTCGTCCAATAAGTTGTTTCTCTCAGATTCACATCACATTGAGAGGATCACACAAGACCTGCTGACTGACAGGTGTATGGATCAATCCTCAAGGAGAGGTGTGACATGAGGCAGAAACACATGGGAATAAAAACTACCGGTGCTGAATGTTGGTCCTAAAAGAGAAATGTCAATACCTTGTACTAATGCAAATAAAGTTTATTAAAAAAGTAAATGTTCACAGTATTTGTCAACTTGTCGTTAACTTAAGTGACAGAACAACCTATATGTGTCAAAATACTTTTATTATTAATTAATAATACATTGACATTTATTATGAGAGCTTTTAAATGGAAAGGTATTGCAACAATAAACTTGAAGGAAAAAAGTACATTTAATTATTATACACATTACCAGGAAACTCTTTTATTATTATTATTATTATTATTATAGATGTCCAACAAACAAATTAATACCCAAAGGATTATTTTGTGAAAAATACAAGATGATGCGCGTGCATTGTGGCGGCAGAAAAACTGGTAACGAGTGGAGGAAGAATATTTGTAGGTCAAAAATTGAAGGAGGATTCAATGTTTTGGGTTTTAAGATCTCTAACATGATATTCAACATAAAATGGCTCAAAAATTATTTTACATTTTGAAAAGTATGTTATACAGTACCTAACTTCATATTTCAAAAAGCAGGTGGTATAGAGTTCACACTGAAATGTGATTATGATATTAACAAAATACCCATTAAACTTGCAAGTTTCCACAAACAAGCATTACTTTCATGGACTCTTATGTCCCCCCCCCCCCATATTTGTAACTTTTCAGTTGATCCAATATTCTTATGGGTTTACATGCAATTCCCAAGGAACTTTAGAGGCGATTAGAATATAATAATAATAATTGCTCTTTGCAGAATTTACTTGTATTAAGTTGCAGGGCAAGGATTTCACAAGTTCTGGATGTAATAATATTTTCTTGCGTTCCCTTCTTCAATCTAAATCTACCGTATACTGCTGTTACTACTCATTTTCTTTTTAAAAAACATCTTGATTTTAGTCAAATTTGGATGAAGCCTCACTTGTGGTACAGCTTTTTAACGTGAACATGGAAGATTTTTGTTTTTTTTGTTTTGAAAAAAATCCCTTGAGACTATTAATAATCTATTTTGGGAGTGTCCCAAGACCCAAATATTTAGGAAAGGACTCCTAATAATGTTTTTCATTCGATGGTGATAAAAATATTTTCTTTATATTTGATTTAATTATTATGCCCGTTGCTATATTCATAAATTCAAATGGAATGAAAAAAATGTCAAAATATATTAAAATATATTTAGAAACAATGTCCAAAAGTAAAAACTTAAAAGCAAGGAAAACTACACAGCTGTTTAATAGGTACAAGGTTTTTTTTTTTTTCTGTAAAATGCCTTTTTTCTTCCTTCGTTTTTCCCTGACATGTATGGTTATATGTACTCCTGTATGTAAATTATGTTTTGTACTTATAAAAATGCATTTAAAAAAAAAAAAAACAAGTGGTGGAAAATGGTCAAAATCTACGGGATAACAGAAATAAATTCTTGCTGTGCCTTTAGATGTCAGAAATGTAATATACAAAAGATGGTCTTCATGTTTATAGTGAATGCTGTCGCCCTGTGCAGATAAACACACACAGTTATGATTAGTCTGCTATTAAAGCATGGGTTTGATGTAAACTATAGATCTACATGATATTCACATTTGCAGTTCACAGGGGCATAATAGCTTTACAGTTAAAGCATGAAATAGCCTACTATTTAAACTATAACGTTTTATATAGTTAACATTTAAGGATTTTTAGGCCTGTCTCACAATTCTGACTTTTTTCTTGCAATTGCGAGATGATATCACAATTCTGGGGGAGAAAAAGTCAGAATTTAGGGATATAAATTTGGGGGAATATTGAAATATCGAGCTTATATCTTGCAATTCTGATATTTATTCTTAGAATCTTGACATATAAACTCGGAAATAAGAGATAAAAGTCAAAATTCTGAGAAATGAGACAACAAAATTGGTCTATTAATAATGATGAAATAAATGGAAAAATTAGGAATAACAGTATGTTGAGTATTGAACATACTGGAGTGCAGGAGGAGCGGTCGGACAAGGCAGAATAGGAGCTACCTAACTCCAGGTGGCAGTAGTGCAACATTCAGACCGCGAGCTGCCGTCACAACCCGAAGAAGAGGAGGAGGAGGAGGAGGACTGTCATGGCCGCCACCGGGCAGAAGATGTGCCTGCTGCTTCATCTGCTTGTTTTCAGCTGGTATATATTCACCATCTGGAGTAACTGCTCCCTGCAGACCTCAGACAGACACCCCGGGGTGCGCTCATACGGAGGCCGCTGGAAGTATCTGACCTTTATTAATCTGGTAGGAGCAGTTCACACTCAATCCACCTTTGATGACGCGCCGGTGACTTCAGTCCAGCGTTTGACATTCGGTTTCATAATAATAATAATAAAAAAAATAATGTGTATATATTAGACCTATAAATCAGTGAAACAATTTAACTATATGATTGAAATCAAACTAATAGTACAATGTTCAGAAAAATAAATCCCTTTTATTGTACAAGGCTCCTTTTTTGAAAATGGCATTTCATGTTTTATAATAATTTTATAACTTTAAATGTATGCGATACTGTAAATCCATCAAACTACAACACCGTTTGAACTAATAGTATCAAACCAATGGTAAATTACTCATAATATTATTCCCTATAATGCACACGGCTTGTTTTTCAGATGATTAATCTGGTATTTTTAAAATGGGTTCAGTACTGTATATAAAAATGACCAGATTAATAATCTGAAAAACAAGCCTTGAGCAATAAAAGGGATATTATTCTGAACATGTTACTATTAGTTTGGTATAAAAACGTATAGGGCTAGCCTAAATAATATATATTTTATTTCTTGAAGTTAATCCTTGCGCTGTGTAAAGGCTGTTTATGTATATCTGAGTTGGTTTGTGCTGAAAACATGAAATGCGCAGAGTTTAATCGGTATGAAACCGAGTGTCAAACGTTAAATTAACTTTACAGCTGTAGTGTGTTCATGTCACATGACTCACATGTGTGTGTTGTTTGTGTGTCAGGTGCTGCAGGCGGTGTTTTTTGGATGGTGTGTGTTCGTGGATGTGATGCTCGTGCTGGTGCCGGTGAAACACACTCGGACCCTCACTAAAGCCAGAGACTTCTTCTTCACTGCGCTGGCCTTTCCCGTCGGCACTGTGAGAACCAGCAAAGCTCAACACACATGAAGTCACACTTTATATTAGATGTCCTAAACTACTATTGCACTTGCATAAAAAAATTAAAACAATGTACTGTGCTCATATTGCACTTGTGCTGCTGTTGAGGTGGATGCAGGTTTAAGGAAGGGTTTAGGTGTAAGATAAGGGCCAATAGTGTAATTATAGATGTAATTACAGAAGTTAATTACATGCAGGTGTTTGTTTAAATATAAGTAACGCTGTAAAAAAACATGTATGTACACAATAAGTTCAATGTATCAAATTATTGATTTAAATTCACATTTCACAATATGCATTTGGCAGACGCTTTTATCCAAAGCGACTTACATTGCATTTCAAAGTACACATTTACATTCCTTATCAGTTCTTGCTGGGAATTACGCCAACGCTCTACTGATTGAGCACTCAAACTCAGTTATAAACAGTGTTGTGCAAGTTACTTCCAAACTGTAATACATTATACATTACTTGTTACTGTTATTTAAAAGTAATTCTTTACCTTACAATATTACTGTCTCAGAATTGTAATGCGTTACATTACTCCTGTATTACTTTTGAGTTACTTTCACCAAAATAACTACAGAAGTAGAACTTAACATTCTAAAATGACTAGGGCTGTAACGATATGCGATGAAACCGAAATCGCGACACTCAGATCCACGAACCTGTGTGAGAAGGCAGAATCGCGACACACCCCTTCCAACTCCCAGAGTTATCATTCCCGTCCAGATCTAATGCTACCACATCTTTAAACTACTATTAGTATTATTTGAAATTAACATTATAAAATACGTAGACCTACACCACAAAACCAGTTGAGGATAAATTCTTTAAAATTGGGCAATTCCAGTGTCATGGACGTGACATTTGCAGTTAAAACATGAAATATAAATTCTCAGAAAATGCATTTAATACCAATATATTGAAACGTCTGTTTATATATCCACAGGCTACTCCCTTAATAAAGGAGTTTAGACATTAGAAAAATATCAGTCTACACATGCGTTTTATATTTATTATGAGGGAAATATACATGCATGCGTGACACAAAAAATCTTTAACTTTTAGGTAGCAAAACATTTTTTAGTAATTCTGTAAATGACACTACTAAGCAAACCAAAGGTAATAGGCTACTACCCACCGGATGAAGGAGGACATGTTCTCCACAGAACATAATATATTCATTTTATTTTTTGTGTTCGCATTTATTTAAACCTGCCCTAAACATGGCTTTACTGGACTATGTCACACAATACAAAGTTACACCAGCAAGAGGGAGATGAATGAAATAAATCGCCATACAAATATATCTGAAGCGGTAATTTAGTCTTTATTTACAAACTTGGACACCACACGCGGCTTTCGACTGACCACGAGCAGGTATAACTTACTTGCATTTTTCATTCGTTAATGTCTCTTTTTTTTTTTTTTTGAACAATTACATTTTGGGCTAAAAGTGTGTTGTAACGCAAGCGTTACCGAACATGTACCGGGTAAAATATTACTGAAAATTGATTAGTAATGCCGTACACTACTGCGTTACAGCAAGAAGTAATATGTTCCTGTAATGCATTACTTTTGTAACGCGTTACTCCCAACACTGGTTATAAAGCACATTAATGTTAATACACAGTAGTTAAAGACAATATAAAGTGGGACCTATATATATATATATATATCATGTCTTATAGGTCATACTGCTGCTGTAACTTAAGTCTTTATTCACTGAAAGTTTCGCTTCTCTTTCACTTTAAGTATGTGGAAGAGAGTATCCAGGCTATTTCTTTTGAGTAAATTACATTTAAAAAATTTTGCTAATTTATTCAATTATGTTAAATAATGCAGAGACATTCGAGCATGACTAGGATTTTTGGAGAGACCAAATACACACTGTTAATATGAAAATATAATGCTAAAAACATGAACTGGGTGTTTATAAGAATTTTAAAAGTTTTATAGTTTATAGTTTATAGTGTTTCTATATAGGATGTGAATGGCTGACACAAAACATGAAACTCTTACCATTTCAGTGTTTTCACCAATAGTCTAATTGAATGTATTTTAAAAACAGTATTTCATTCATTCATATTTCAATCCGTCTCAATATAAGCATCAATATGAGCTCTTAAAATAACAATAGTCATAGAAGAACTAGAAAACTGTTGTTGCTTCAGTGCATATTGTCTTTTAATATTGTTTTATATATATATATAATGTTATTATTATTTTTTATATATAATGTCAATAATTTTGTGTCATATCGTTTATATTGGATAATGGCCAAGCCTGCTGCTTAAATATCGGTATCATCAAACTTTATTGGTCAAGAACTAATGTGAACTGAATGAGTTGATCTTCTTGCCTGCAGTTTGTGTTTGCTTCTTTCTGGAGTCTCTACACTTACGACCGAGAGCTGGTGTATCCCAAGATGTTAGATGAGATCATTCCCATCTGGCTGAATCACGCAATGGTGAGAAGATGAATATTGTATATTGCAGTGACTTCACTGAGCCCTGATCAGGGGTGTGTTGTGCACACACTGAATACACAGCCTTCATCTAGAGCTCATTTAATGCAGTCTGGACATTCAATTCACATTTATTTGTATAGCGCTTTTCTCAATACACATCGTTTCAAAGCAGCTTTACAGACAATGCATTAATCCACATTACAATTTACGCCCGTTTCACACATACTCCATGTGCACACGCTATAGTGCTCCACATCTGCTGCGTTTGCAGTGCGTAACTGTGGCTGTACCACAAACACATACTCACTATTTGTATTTCAAATGCAGAAGTTATCAGCAACTTTTATTTAAAAAAAGTTTTGTCAGCATTGCGATTCTCTTTGTACACAAATACACTCTTTAATGGACATATGCACGTTTAAACAGCGTAGGCCTATATTATTCCATGCATTACTTCTACTTATATTAAGTTGCTCAAGCAAGTGGTCAAATATTTAGCCATGTAAATCGCAAACATTTTAAATTAAAACTTAAAATTGACAAAAACAGCCAACTATCATGCCTTTTCTTTTGCATTTAAATTTTAATATTATAAATCTTGCATGTCACAAATAACTTGTTTTTCCACGAGTGTGAGACGAGTGTTGATCATTATTTCACCTTGTTGAGGTAAACTGTAGTTTTCCTTGCTTTACCCCGGTCTTAAAGTAAAAAGATGACGGTGAAAAAAAGCAGTATTTAATTAAATATATTTATGGTGAGATTACTACATTTTATTTAATTAAACGCATTTATGGTGAGATTACCACATTTTATTTAATTAAACGCATTTATGGTGAGATTACTACATTTTATTTAATTAAACGAGTATGTGTGAAACGAGTGCTCTGTCTAAGTTATGTATTTCAGAAATGTACATATACAAATCACAGTTAGCTAAAAATGTATTAATTTAAACAATGTAATAATTTAAGGCAGAAACGATGAGCTCATTGAAGTAAGGAATGCTCGTTAAGTCGTGATTATTTGTCTGTGTGTGTTGACGTGTGACGTGTGTTGTCCTCCAGCACACGGTGATCATGCCTCTGCTGCTGCTCCAGATGTTCCTGCAGAACCACACGTATCCCAGTCGCACTAAAGGCATTTCTGTGCTGGCTCTGTTCTCCGCCCTGTATCTGTCATGGTAATCTCGCTCACACACACACACACACTGGTTCTCTCCTCAGCAGAGCTGCACTGATGTGTGTCTCTGCCCGTCCCTCATCAGGGTGCTGTGGGTGCACCACGCCTCCGGGATCTGGGTGTACCCCATCATGGCTCACTTGAGTCCCGCGGGACTGTGTGTGTTCCTGGGCGGCGCGTCCCTCACCATGGCTCCTCTGTACCTGTTAGGAGAGAAGCTCAGCCTCGTGATGTGGGGCGCCACAGGTGAGGACCGGCCCGCCGTTAGACGGATCTGTCTTTACACAGGGACCGCTAACTTGGAACCGTTTAAAAGTTCACCCAAAAATTTAAATGTCCTGATTATTTACTAATGGCCCCCAGCCGTCCAAGATGTACATGACTTTCTTGTTCTTGTAAAAATTAAGGTTTTAGAGGAAAACATTCCAGGATTTTTCTAAAAGAAGCTTGAATCCTGAAAACGCCACGCCGATATTGATCCTTGTTTTATTTCTCAGTTTTTCCCAAAGCCTGCTTGCCTCAGTTGATCTACGTTTACGTTTTTGGGGGGATTTTCTGCACTCGCCAATCTATAATCGTGACCCATGATGACTGAACGACACAACACCGGCGTGCGAGATCTTGTATCATAGATATGCAAACATAGATTCCTCATTGGTGGCTTACGGATAGCGGCCCATTGAAAATGCCGTTAATGATGCATCTATATATATATATATATATATATATGTATGTATATGTGGTTTCTACAAGCAGAAACCGAGGATAGCACGGATATTACATCATTGATAGGTGACAATTAGAGTTCTCAACGGGCCTGAAAATTACAACCCGACCCGACCCGGCCCGTGGCTTTTAAAGGTCCCGTTCTTCGTGATCCCATGTTTCAAACTTTAGTTAGTGTGTAATGTTGCTGTTAGAGCATAAATAATATCTGTAAAATTATAAAGCTCAAAGTTCAATGCCAAGCGAGATATTTTATTTAACAGAAGTCGACTACAGTGAACGGCTCGTTTGGACTACATCCCTCTACTTCCTTCTTTAATGAAAGAGTTTTTTTTTTTCATTAGAACAGTTTCTTGACTAACCTCCACCCACAGGAATGCTCCCTCAACTCTACTGAAATTCGTTTATGTACTTGCGCACTTCTTATAACTTACTGTGTTTACTTCATCTTTTGTGTGATGTACAATAAACTTTATTAAACTCATCAGTATATGTTTGATCATCATTCGGACCTGGTCCGAAACAGCAGACTTGTAGGCTATTAATAAATAATGGATACATACAAGCAGATGACAAATACGTTATAATAACCGTAATTAAACTACTAAACTATACCTGTTCCATCTCTATACAGCACTCTGACTCTGTAGGCATTATTGTCCGACTCGAAATGAACACCGTTACTGAGAGTTTCTGATATTATCATCATTCCGTGAGATGAAATTGTCCTGAGAGACTGAGCGAGCTCATGAAGCTCCGCCCCCTGGGTCGTCCAGCAGCAGCTCATTTGCATTTAAAGGGCACACACTAAAACAGCGCGTTTTTCTGAGCCCCAAAAAATGACAATTTAAACATGCTGTAAAAAATGATCTGTTGGGTATTTTGAGCTAAAACTTCACATACACACTCTGGGGACATCAGAGACTTATTTTACATCTTGTGAAAAGGGGCATAATACGGGACCTTTAAAGCCCGGACCCGATGTAACACGACACATCTGCCCGAACCCGGCCCGCGGGCCGACGCCGCGTCAGATTTTTTTTTTCTCATACGCGTATTATCATGACCAGCAGACGGGAATTCAAATCAACCTTTAATGTTCACGCCTTTTAACAATACAAACAACTGAAACAATAAACTTTAAATATATAAATAGGCTGTAGTAGCGACGGTGAATTCACCTGCGGCAAGTTTACTTTTCACCAACTCCATCTTCTTCTCTCCAGGCTAAAGGCGTGCGTCAGGTCCGCCCCCGCCCCTCTCCATGATGCACGCAGCAGCCAGACTTTCTTTACGGTGAACAGCAGCGACGATTAATAAATGTTTTTTTTTGTTTTTTTTCACTGAGCGGAAAAGATTAAGCCCGAGGTCTGACCCGACCCGAGTCATTTGATTATATTTTCGACCCGACCCGTTGAGAACTCTAGTGACAATAACCAGGGACGAGCCATTATTAAAAACTGGAATTTCTCTGGATTTGCAAATCCTTGGGGTGTTTTGGGATATTGTAAATACACAACTGCATGAAATAAATCACACTGTGCAAGTGGTTTTTAAATATTTTATTACAAAAATCTTACATATTGTACCTTTAAAGGGCTCCACACAACCCCAGCTGACGAATAAGGCTCTACTCTAGCGAAACCATCAGTCTTTTTCTGGAGAAAAAAAATAAAATAAATGTAGGCCTATATCCTTTTTAACTATAATTGTTAGCCTTGGTCCAGCTCTGCACTGACGGTGGAGTTCAGCACCTCCTGTGTGACGCACTGTGTGGAGAAGGTCACGCTTGAAGTAGGCCACTAGAACCAGCCCCTTTTTACATGTTTACAAGAGGATCGTTCACAGACTGCATGTCCAGCGTCATTCACACACTGTAAAACAGTCCAAAACAACTGTGCCGGAAGAAGTTGAAGTTTTTCGCCCAACACTTCCTCTTTGAACGGTTAAACGGTAGTTATGTTTTTACCAGTGGAAGTAATCTTTTAGCTTTCACAAGATCGAGGCATCCAGGATACACACACACACACACACGAACAGACCATCTATGCAGAAATAACACGTCAACTAATGCGAGTAAGAATAAATAACTTGCTTGTCAGAAATCCTCCGCTGGATCAGATTCAAGGCTTATTCCTCACAGCCATGAAAAGCAGAAGCATCTTTCCTTTGAGCTAAAGCTTGATGCGTTGTTTATGGGGTGATGTGGGTGTTTACAGGTTTGCGCGGACAATTGCTCTGTGCGTGTGTGTGTGTGTGTGTGTACTTGTACAATTATCTTTGTGAGGACCAGTTTGAGTTTTAGACCATTGGAGTGAGGACAGAGAGAGTAAAGTGAGGACATTTTGGCCGGTCCTCAGTTTCTGAGAGCCTTTAAAGGCCTGTTTGAGGTTATAATGAGGTTAAGGGTCGGTTTAGGGTCAGGGGTCGGGTTAGGCACTTAGTTGTGATGGGTAAGGTTAGGGTAAGCGGCTAGAGATTGCATTGTGTCAATGAATGTCCTCATAAAGATAGATGTACAAGAATGTGTGTGTGTGTGGCCACATTACAGATAATGACTGAACCTCTCGTTGGTTTCATACGGATTACTCTATCAGAGAATATAAGGTTTTGTTGTTATTGTGAGTGTACACAAATAAAAGCAGAGCCTTTACAGTTTCAGATGATGTCTCACTCTTATCTGTAGAAAAATGCAAGTGATTGCATCAGTGTTAAACATTGAAGGGTTAAACACTGAACTCACACAAACATTAAAGGGATAGTTCACCTCAAAAGGAAAACTAGCCCATGATTTACTCTCCCTCAAGACATCCTAGGTGTATATGACGTTCTTCTTTCAGACGAATACAATCAGAGTTATATTAAAAAATGTCCTGGCTCTTCCAAGCTTTATAATGGCAGTGAATGGGCACCATTTTTTTGAAGTCCATACAATCTATCCATCATAAAAGTGTCCCAAACGGCTACTCCTACATCTACGTCATACACCGTCATCAAGTGTTACTCTTGTGGCGTGAGTCGACTTGTGTACGGCCGTCTATCGGAAGCTGGTTATTTTAGTTGATATGGATATTTTTAAAACCGTTCAGGACACTTTTATCATGGATAGATGCACTTTTATGGACTTAAATAGTGCCCATTCACTCCCATTATAAAGCTTGGAAGAGCCAGGACCTTTTTTAATATAACTATGATTGTATTCGTCTGCAAGAAGAACGTCATATACACCTAGGATGTCTTGAGGGAGAGTAAATCATGGGCTAGTTTTCCTTTTCGGGTGAACTATCCCTTTAATCTGCATTGACGAGGCCTCAGCGTTTGCTCTGCGCTCCTCCACGCTTGTAGACAGCGGGGGGGTCGGGCGTATGATCCTGTGTGCATGTTGGGTCGTCACGCTGGACAAGCTGGTGAACTCAACCGTCTCGCATCGCAGAGCTGGACAGAGGCAAACATTTATAGTTGTATATTATTATGATTATTATGGTTATTATTCAGAAAATGACATTGTTTCGCTGAGACCCTTATTTGTCGGCTGAGGTCATGTGGAGCCCTTTAAAGCTCCTAAATATGGTGATGGACCGTCAAAAATGGACTATGGTGATCCCCGTTCACTTGCATTAGATGGGGAAAAATCTTGAAATGGTTTCCTTAGTTGTCTCCGGCTGAAGAAAGAGTCTGAGATCTGGGATGGCCTGGGCGAGAACACAATCAGGACAATTTCATTTTGTGGGTGAACTATTCCTTTAACCTGAATATCCAGCTAACTATATTTTTTGTCCTCACAGAGTGTGGTAGATTCTATATGTTATTATTATTATTATGATCCATACTGACTGTAGTCTTTCTCCAAAAGGGAATCAGAAGAAGAAAAAGAAGTAAATGTCTACTGGAAAACACATTAACCGTGTGGATCTCAATACCAGCCAAACAAAGGGAACAATGAAGAGCTGAAGTGTCGTCGCTGGTGTGTTATACAGGAGGGGCTTGATTCGCCCTCGCATACATGCATACAGAACGACACTAGGACACATTAATACACACATACTGTACACAAGGTGTGCGCATACACTAATAGTTTTATTCCGGGTTTTTTTGTTGTTTTTCTTTTGTGATTCTAATGAAAATCAGTTGCACTTACAAATTAAAATGCTGTATTTTTAAAAGAAAAATAATATTCTTTATTTTATAATTTCCAAACCTCTGTAATATCCCAGAATGCTGTTGTTCAGTGGTTAAGGGACAGTTAGTACCGAGCACTTTTCCCTTCTCAGATGCATACGTTTTTTTTAATTGGAAAAAAAAAAAAAGCCTGAGCTGGTGACCAATTAATATAAAATAGTTTTTCTATGTAGTTTATGGCAAATTGTGCAATTGCATGTAATGAAAGCATTAAGAGGTGTTTGAATATTGATGAGGAGAGTTTGAGGGCTTCTTGAATGACCTTTGACCCTGCGTGAACTCAGGTAATCTCACTAGTGAAGCCCTTAATGTGATTTTTCGGCTTTACCGAGAGTTTGATGATGACCTTTATTGGACACGAGTAAACCCAAGTAATCTGGTACATTTCATTCACATCCAGAGAAATGGCTCTGCAGTAATACGTTTAACAACATCATCATCTTTGAGTCCTATCAGTCGGAAATGTTTTTTAATTGTTTTGTCGACATGCTATAAAGCAGAATAGTGTGTCATTGTCATTACAGTGTGTTACGCATTAATTGCATTAATCAAAAACAAATGTTGTAGAAACACCCGTTTAGGTGAACCGAGTTGACGGATCAGTTTTGTGACGTTCACAAGGTCAGCGCTGTGAGACCAACCGCACACATGATTCCTGCTGTGATTAGGGTTATGGCACTTGTGTTAAATGTGTGATCTCTGAAGAGGGACAATTACTGGTGTACACCGTCTATGATTATTCATGTCATCTGTGTCCTTTATTCATAAACAATAATAAACCAGAGCTATACTTTTATTCAGTCAAAGTGTGTCTTTTGCCTTTAAATCTGCTTGGTCTCCCTGTATCAGTTCACCTCTTGATGCCGATGGAGTAAAGTGGAGCAGTGCGTCAGCTGTTGGTTAACTTCCTACTTAAGACACTCCTTTAATCAGATTTACTGTAAGTCGATCAGTTTGCAAAGCTTTGAGAACAAGAAAATCAGCTCGTTTTCAGTCACTGGGTTCAGTACGAGCTGCATTGACCCTTTTAATAGTTGAATCAATAGTCGTAAACAAAAAGAAACTGAATATGTGCAGTATGTGGGGCTTGATGAAGGCAGTGTGTATGTAGGCTACTCATATTTTGAATAAAGGAGAAATTATTTTACTCTTCTGCTGAAATTCTGGACAATCATAGAAGGAAAGTGTTTCCCCCTCATTTTCTTTCTGGAATAAAACCATAAAATAAGAGTTCAGACAGTTATGATGGAGAGAGAGCCCGTGTGCGTCTGTGAGGTCAGAGAGACGGGCTTCAGGAGTAAGTGGATTAGTTGGTAAATCTTGTGCGGGTCTGAAATAGCTGCTCTATTCACTCTTTGGCTTGATGTGACCAAAGTATTAACTTCATCTTCACTCGAACACTCGCCTCTTGAAAATGAGCAGGATGTTCAGTGTATCTGGATGGATCCATGAGTTTTGCACAGTGAAGATTGTGCATCTTAAAGGACGGCAAAACAAATGATAAAGTGACAATTGCTTTTTACTCTAATATCAAGTTATCAAATCAGCTGTGGACTCAATGGATCGAAGAGAAAGGATTGTTCATTTTCTCTAGCGGTGTTTCGGTGAGTAACTCACACAACTCGTTCTTTAGAAGAAATTCACATGATGCTCGCAAAGGATTTAGTTTCTTGAATGTCACTGAACAGTGAATTCACTGTGTACAGTGCGAATTTATAAAGATGTACAGTAGCCTACTGTGCAAAAGTCTTAGGCATGTTAATAATGGAATAATGGATGAAGAACATGTTCTTACATGAAGAAAGAGAAGAAACTGAGACAGACTAAATCCAGAAGAACTGAGATGCTTGAAGAAACCTTCCTGCAAAGCTACCTGTAAAACTATGCGCAAGTGTACCTGGACAAAAGCCGTTTTAAACGCAAAGTGTCGTTACACCATATATTGATTTGAATTAGTTAATAGAAGTTAAATCATAAATAAATTCAATTTGTGATTTTATTTTTGAAAGCATTCTCACTTTACAGCATTTTAACACAAGTGCCAGTGCTTTTCACAGTGCTGTAGCTTTGCAGGAAGGTTTCTTCAAGCGTCTCGGAGACGTTCCCGCAGTTCTTCTGGATTTAGTCTGTCTCAGTTTCTTCTGTTTCTTCATGTAATCACAGACGGACTCGATGATGGTGAGATCAGATCAGACCGGCTGTTGTCAGACTCCTTGTGCATACACAAATCTCACTGGATTATTACAATTAATGGCAAAAAGAATGTTTGGAAATGTAATCTGATATTTCCTACTGACACACTACAGCAAAAGATATAAATAACTGACTTAAAAACATATATGAGGCATATTAACATGCCTAAGACTTTTGCACAGTACTGTAAATACATTTTGTATGAAGACCCGTTTTAGCACTGATTTGAAAAGCCTTGGATTTCACATTTCATCCCAAAATTAAACCCAAACTTTCTATTTTGCATAAAGAATGAAACCTGATTTTGTGCATTGTGACTATTTTTGTGGCACACTTCCATCCCAAATTGTATTGCATCCTTAATATTTTTTTTATAGTAAAAATTATTGTAATACCTAAATTTTTTTATTTATTTAAATCAACAAAAATTAAACGCAACATTAAAAAATACCATGTTGAACAAAATATATACCATTGTTTTCCCATTACATTAATGAGAACTGGGGGGAAACTGCTTAATTGCCCTGATTGTCACAATGCAAAAGATCGTAAAAATAGACTTAACTAATAAATAAACTGTTTTCAACATTGATAATAATCAGAAATGTTTCTTGAGCAGAAAATCGTCATATTAGACTGATTTCTGAAGGATCATGTGACACTGAAGACTGAAGAGTAATAATTTCCATCACAGAAATAAATAGCATTTAACAAATATTCAAATAGAAAACTGATTTTAAATGGTAAAATTGTATTTTCGATCTGATAAATTCAGCCTTGGAGAGATTTTGTGTTTTTTTGCCAATTGTTTTGTTCTGGAATGACCTCTTTGCTGTAGTGCTAATGTGTTTTCCCTGTGCCCGAACAGAGATTGCCATGGAGGAGGGAGTATCATGGACTTTGGTAAGCGACAGCAAAAAGTTACAGCCACATGTGTTATTATATTGTATTATTAGTCAAATAATAACCATCAGAACGATGTTACACTGTGTTCTTCTAGAGTCCGACTTTACAAGAACCACCATCTGACCTTTTTAAAAGCATTTTGATTTCTTGCTGTAATCAGTAAAGCAACAGGATCTGCATCTACTACACATCTATATGGCAGAACTGAGCCAATCTCATCAGTTGGCCAATTTGTTTTGCTCACCTGAGTAGAAATTTATTTCAGACAGTCTTTCCCTAAGACAAGATTGAAATCGATTAGACTGAATTATGATTGTGTTTTTAAAGTGACGGGTTCCAGGGTTCCCAGAGCCAGATACACAATGGTTGGGGAGGCGCTGCGTTACGTGATCCCCTGCCACATGCAGTGCTCCATAGGGTGTGGAGGACAGGCCTGCAAGTACGAGGACCCGTCCCACTGGAGCGAGGACCGGCAGGCCATACGAGGAGTCTACTCGTCCTGGTACGCTTACTTAAACTTCTTCAGATATAAAAGTCTGACAATTAACCTTCAGTATTTGTTGTGCTGAGATCTCTGTCAAAATATCATGTTCTTTTTCCTTATTATATGCCAAACAGAATTGCAAAATAATGATTATTTATTTCAGAAAAGTCAACCTGTAAATTAAGGCTTGCTTGTATTTGATTTTACACTATATTGCCAAAAGTATTTGGACACCCCTCCAAATCTAATTCAGGTGTTCCAATCACTTCCATGGCCACAGGTGTATAAAAGCAAGCACTAGGCATGCAGACGCTTCTGCAAACATTTGTGAAAGAATGGGTCTCAGAAGCTCAGTGAATTCAAGCGTGGTACCGTGATAGGTTGCCACCTGTGCAAGAAGTCCATTCGTGAAATTTCCTCACAACTAAATATTCCACGGTCAACTGTTAGTGGTATTATAACAGTGGAAGCAATTGGAATTAACAGCAAGTCAGCCACAAAGTGGTAGGCCACGTAAAATCACAGAGCGGGGTCAGCGCATGCTGAGGCTCACAGTGCACAAAAGTCGCCAACTTTCTGCAGTCTCAGTAGCTACAGACGGGATGTAGTAGTGTAAAGCGTGAGATACAGTGGTGTAAAGCGTGAGATACAGTGGTGTAAAGCGTGGGATACAGTGGTGTAAAGTGTGGGATTCAGTGGTGTAAAGCGTGGGATGTAATGGTGTAAAGTGTGGGATGCAGTGGTGTAAAGCGTGGGATGCAGTGGTGTAAAGCGTGGGATGTAGTGGTGTAAAGTGTGGGATTCAGTGGTGTAAAGCGTGGGATGTAGTGGTGTAAAGTGTGGGATGCAGTGGTGTAAAGCGTGGGATGCAGTGGAGTAAAGTGTGGGATTCAGTGGTGTAAAGCGTGGGATGTAGTGGTGTAAAGTGTGGGATTCAGTGGTGTAAAGCGTGGGATGTAGTGGTGTAAAGCGTAGGATGTAGTGGTGTAAAGCGTGAGATGCAGTGGTGTAAAGCGTGAGATGCAGTGGTGTAAAGCGTGAGATACAGTGGTGTAAAGCGTGGGATGTAGTAGTGTAAAGCGTGAGATACAGTGGTGTAAAGCGTGAGATACAGTGGTGTAAAGCGTGAGATACAGTGGTGTAAAGCGTGGGATGTAGCGGTGTAAAGTGTGAGATACAGTGGTGTAAAGTGTGGGATTCAGTGGTGTAAAGCGTGGGATGTAATGGTGTAAAGTGTGGGATGCAGTGGTGTAAAGCGTGGGATGCAGTGGTGTAAAGCGTGAGATGTAGTGGTGTAAAGCGTGGGATGTAGTGGTGTAAAGTGTAGGATGTAGTGGTGTAAAGCGTGAGATGCAGTGGTGTAAAGCGTGAGATGCAGTGGTGTAAAGCGTGGGATGCAGTGGTGTAAAGTGAGATGCAGTGGTGTAAAGCGTGAGATACAGTGGTGTAAAGCGTGAGATGCAGTGGTGTAAAGCGTGAGATGCAGTGGTGTAAAGCGTGGGATGCAGTGGTGTAAAGTGAGATGCAGTGGTGTAAAGCGTGAGATACAGTGGTGTAAAGCGTGAGATGCAGTGGTGTAAAGCGTGGGATGCAGTGGTGTAAAGCGTGAGATACAGTGGTGTAAAGCGTGGGATGCAGTGGTGTAAAGCGTGGGATGTAGTGGTGTAAAGCATGAGATTCAGTGGTGCAAAGCGTGGGATGCAGTGGTGTAAAGTACTGGACTCTAGAGCAGGGGAGACGTGTTCTCTGGAGTGACGAATCTTGCTTCTCTGTCTGGCAATCCGATGGACGAGTCTGGGTTTGGCGTTTGCCAGGAGAACGATACTTGCCTGACAGCATTGTGCCAAGTGTAAAGTTTGCTGGAGGGGGGATTATGGTGTGGGGTTGTTTTTCAGGGGTTGGGCTTGGCCCCTTAGTTCCAGTGAAAGGAACTCTTAATGCTTCAGCATACTTATTTTTATTTATTTTATTAGTTTATTTGACAGGGACCATGCACAGTTCAAGTCCTGTACCAGAGTTAGCTATACAGCTCATTTACATCTGTGGTCCCTGGGCAAGGAAGATAAAAAGACAATATAGACAATACAGACAATACTATCAAAACAGATATAAACTTAACAACAAACAACATGTGACAAGCATTACTCACATATAAACCAAAATACAAATATACATTCCATGTTATAAAAAGATCAATGATCACATAGTTGATTCGCCTTCAGCCAAGTCTTTAAGGACATTTTAAAACTGCTGAGACTTGCACAATCTCTAATGTGAAGTGGAATTAAGTTCCACTTTTCTACTACAGTAAATGAAAAAGCTGATTGACCAAATTTAGTCTTCCTAAATTGAGTGTAACAGTAACCTCTTACAGAAGCCCTGGTGACCCTTACATTATCTCTGCAAAATGACACACATTGCTTGAGTGGGGGTGGTGCAAGATCATGGGTCAATTTATACATTATACAATTTATACATTCATTTTTGGGTGAACTAACCCTTTAAATAGGCTAGCAACTGGTCACAGACTATTCTTTCCATTACTTTGGAAACAACAGGGAGGATACTAATAGGTCTATAGTTGGTTATATTAGTTGCATCTCCAGCTTTAAAAATAGGCGTTATTACAGCTAATTTCCAGACGTTGGGAAAAAAAACTTTGTTCAATGGACACATTTACCAGATGAGCAATTGGAGTACAAAGGATACTTTGATACTTCCTCAGAAATGCACAATCACAAGTAAAAACATCTTTAGCCTTAGAGTTCTTAAACTTGCCTAAGATTTTAGTTATGGAAGATTCTGGCACTTCAGAAATGCTAAACAGTGGAAGATTATCATTTGATGGTGTAATGACCTTCCCTCTTAGACCAAAGCCTTGTGCCAAATCTTGAACTGAATCTATAAAATAACTATTAAACATAGAAGAAATTTGATCTTTGTCTTTAGTTAAGGTTCCATGTACTTGTAATTCAAACTCTTTATCTCTTTTTTTGGTGTTCTTTAAAGCTCAATTGATGTTTTCCCAAGTTTGCCTACCGTTCCCTTTAGAATCATTTATAATATCGATAAAAAACTTTGCTTTTGCCTTTCTCAATTCATTTACAACTTTATTACATAACTGTTGAAAGGTTCTTCTATGATGGGCTAACCCTGACTTAATTGCAGTTTTTAGTGCATGATCCCTCTGCTTCATTAGAATCCATACTTGTTCATTAAGCCAGGGCAGATTTTGCTTTTTTCTAGAGTGTGTAACACTTTTACAGAACTCATTTTTAACGCTATTAACCTTGGTCATTAAGCACCTAGAAGCAACCTCTAAGTCCTCTGTGGACAAGATCTCACTCCAAGTTAGTTGATTCAACTGCTTTTCAAATTCATTGATAAACTTCTTTGGTATAATGTTTAAGACCTTTTTACTTTCTTGCTGGTATATGAACCTTTGTTTCGTTAGTTTCCGTGATACCATTGTCAGATTATGATCCAATAGCCCCGTCAAAAAAATTGAATGTTTTAGTTATTCTTTCTGGTTTATTACTAAATATGAGATCAATCTGAGATGATGGGGTGATAATGGGGTGATTCTGGTGGGGTAATCTGAGATGATGGGGTGATTCTGGTGGGACCTTGTATCAATTGTGTTAGGTCAAATTGACTTGTTATATCTTTAAGTTTTTTCCTTTTTGACTTCTCAGTCCAATTAATGTCTCCAACCAAAATCAACTCTTTGTTCCTGTCAAATTCTTTCAAAATATTTCTCAGGTGTTCATAAAACATACTATTTGATGACGGGGGTCTATATATACAAATAACAGTGAATGACATGTTGGTAGATAAAATCATTCTTACTGCCATACATTCAATATCCATACAGTTTAGTTCAATTTCATTGTAGTTTATACAGTCTTTAACATACATCAGTAGTCCACCTCCTCTGCCAGTATTTCGATCTTTTCTAAAGATATTATACCCTGGTACTAGGTATACTGTGTCAGGTGATGAGACTGTCAGCCATGATTCCGACAAACAAAGGAAATCCAGATTTGAGTCCACAAGTAGTTTTTCGAGTTGATCAGTCTTTGAAGCGACGCTTCTAATGTTTAAATGTCCCCCGAGTAACCCTTTAGGTTTTGCCCCATAAAACTTTTGCGTGATTTGTTGTTTGAAACAGCAGAAAGTTGCGTTGTTTATGAATGGGTGTTTTATCATGCACTTTTGGGATAGTTGGAAGCGCATTTGCCGGAACCGACAGAATAGAGCACGCTGGATTACTTCGCTGGGACATCTCAGTCATGGAGTAGCGCAGTTTAAAATCAACAGTGGGCCTACCTTGTCCGGTAGATGCAGTGGCGAGTTGTGGGCCACCACTACAGCTGGAGTTAGGCCCAGGATTTTGGTGGACATCGCCTGCGAGTAAGAGAGTGATAGCAAGATAGCCGACTGATCTCCTCAGCTGTTGAGAAGTTTTTTCTCTCTCCTTGGATCAAAGCAGTTTTGTCGGAGAAGTCCCTTTACCATCTTTCAGTATCATGGAGTGGGTAACAAACTGGCTGTGTGGATCGAAGGTAATAACAAACGTCTTTGTTGCTGTAGGTTTGTTGTCCAACAGCAACGCAGGGATAAAATCATAAGAGTAAAAATATAACTTATGACTATGGCTTTCTGAATCAGAGTAGTGATCATTTCCCCTTGTTTGGCGTTGATTTTAAAACAAAAACCAGGTTTATCATCTGTCAACTTGGGCATGGCGCAGGTAGGACCTGCCTTGCCACAGGTCCAAGACATTTTGGACAATTTCATGCTCCCAATTTTGTGGGAACAGTTTGGGGATGTTCCTGTTCCAACATGACTGCGCACCAGTGCACAAAGCAAGGCACATGAAGAGATGGATGAGGAGTTTGGTGTGGAGGAACTGGACTGGCCTGCACAGAGTCCTGACCTCAACCTGATAGAACAGCTTTGGGATGAATTAGAGCGGAGACTGTGAGCCAGGCCTTCTCGTCCAACATCAGTGCCTGACCTCACACATGTGTTTCTAGAGGAATGGTCAAAAATTCCCATAAACACACTCCTAAACCTTGTGGAAAGCCTTCCCAGAAGAGTTGAAGCTGTTATAGCTGCAAAGGGTGGGCCAACTCCATATTAAACCCTACGGATTAGGAATGGGATGTCATTAAAGTTCATGTGCATGTAAAGGCAGACGTCCCAAAACTTTTGGCAATATAGTGTACATGCCAAAAAGTTCTGCTTCAAGATTTAACTTTTTTGATACGATAATAACCTGTTTTAATAGATTGTTAATTTACGGTTCCTCTTTGTCTCTTTTTCTAGGATTACTGATAATCTGCTGGCCATGGCCCGCCCTTCCACTGAAATTATTGAAAAATTCGACATAATAGACCAGTTTTTGAGGTAAAACCGACTTAATCTTAATTTTAAAGTGCCTTCAGAAAACTTGGTACACACTTATAATTTAAAGTTTCGTCGTGTTAAGCTGTGGCTTGAAGACCATCATTAACCTCCAATGCCCTGGTGAACATGCCAGCTGTGGAAATCCGCTCGATCCTGAGAGTGGCTTTACTTACCGACCCGAGACCTTCATGGAGGCTGGCAGTGAGTAACAGTTCATTCTGCCAAATGTGCGCTTTCCTGTGTGATGTGACATAAAGTTATAAAGAATCTTCTTAACATCTGTTTGTCCACATTTACCATTTGAGTCCTTGTTGATAACAAAACTACCACTACCAGTGTGCAATCATCCGATTATTTCCCATCTACAAACAGTCTGGAAGAAGACTTCTCGTATTTTAGGGGTTGACCCTTTTTTAAGCCCTTCGTCTGCTATTTGGGCCATCCAAAGTTGTTAATAGGTGGAACACCTGTGTTTTGGAAGGAAAGGGTAGATAAAAATATCAGTATTCTGGAAGATCTTTCTGAGGATGATGCATTGATATCTAAGAATTCATCTTGTCTAATGATCAATTCTGGAGATATCTACAGATGAGACATGTGCTCAAAAGTATTTTTGCCTCCTCCTCATATGTTCCCAGGGGTAAAAACATTCTCAAGATGATCCGGAATTCTCATTCTCAAGATGATTACTCATTAGTCAAACGGGCCAAAATTCTGCGGTTAAGATGATTTGGGAAAAAGATTTGGGATGCTCATTTGATGATGAGGAATGGAGGAGGATCACTGGTAATTTAAAATTGATGTCTAGAGATATTAGAACACGTCTCATACAATTACAAATTTTACACAGATTCTACTGGACACCCAGAAGGCTGTTTAGAGGTTTTAAGGATAATCCTGAATGTTGGCGATGCCAGAGAGAGGAAGGCAACCTGTTTCATGTCTTATGGCAATGCTCAGAAGTCCAGTATTTCTGGAGAGAGTTACACGACTATATTTTAAAGATATCACAGACCCAGTATGATTTCTGTCCTAGTTTATACATTCTTGGTGACCCTCTGCCTTTAAGTCATGTTAAAAAATGAATCACAGTGGATAGAGAGCTGCATCACGCTGGGCAGACGTGTGATTGTAAAAATTTCAGCCACCGATTTTTGAGTGGCTTTCGGATTTAGGGCAGGTCGCAGCCCTTGAAAAACTCTCCTATAGTTTGCATGGGAGGATTGATAATATGATTTAGCTTATAGTGGGAACTTATGGTGCTTGCAACACCCCTGTCCACTTTGGTGTGTGTTTTGTTTTGTTTGTTTTATCAAACTGTTCTATTTATTTATTTACTTATTATTTATATTGTTACCATTTATTGGTTAACTGTGTTGTTTTATGTATATATATATATATTTTTTTTTTATATGCCATATATATACTTTTTTTTATATGCCAAGTACATGATTGTTTATATAATTTATTGTTTGCAAACGAGAAAATCAATAAAGTGCAAATCTTCTTAACATAATTAAGTATAGTAGTAGCTGTGGTTGTTCTTTTGTCTTCAGATTATAAAGGTGCTCTTGTTGCTCTATTTTAGTATATTTCTACAACTTTAGATGGAATGACTATGGAGTATCGTCTCTCACATCAATCCTGGATATGGTGAAAGTCATGTCTTTCGCCATTCAAGAAGGCAAAATCGCTGTTCACTGTCACGCGGGGCTTGGCAGAACAGGTATAGTTCTGTTGTGTATGTTTACGGTATATTTAGAGGAAAGTGGAGCAGTGGTGGCATCTTTTTTAGGGTGATGTGGCTTATAGGCTTAAGCGCTGATCGGTTGCTGGCAGCCATAAGCTATCAGTGTCCTCGAGAAAGACACATTAGCCTCAGGTTACAGTAAGTACATTTAGTTAATAAATATTACTTGGTACTTAAATGTACAATTACACTGTAACAAGAACACCTTAAATAAACAAATGTTTTTAAATGCCTTGTGGATAGTGCTCCAACATATAGCGCAACAGCATTTTAGGCAACCTGACTTGTAGTCGTTTCCCAGTACTGATTTTTTTTGGTAATACAAATACTTTAACTGCATGTCGTGTTTTAGTTACAATAGAGGGAATGCACTGACGTCACTGTCCCGCGGGAACACACTCCCTCAGCCAGACTGAGTGGTAGAAGACATGACTGGATTTAATAGGGAAAACTTCGAAAACACAAGTAAAACGAACGATTATCAGTATAAACTAAAGGTTGGACTCGATATAGTGTATTACAACTTACCAAAGATCCAGTGATCCATGGATATTGACATGCAGCCAGAAATCGTGTTTCCTGACATTTATATGAGCCTGATTTCAACGGTGACGTCACACGCATACCCTCTATTTAATATTTACCATCGTATATTCTGCATAATTGGATGTTTTTAAATTAACACTGACAAAAAAACAAGTTTTGAACAAAATACAAGTTTTAGGGCTGGACGATTTGTTGATATAGATAACATTGATGATCACCCGGATTTAGACCTATTTATATAAAGCGTTCACAGACAACTTTGTTGTATGTATTTCCCCGATGTCGAAATCAGGCATATATAAATGTCAGGAAACACGATTCCTGGCTGCATGTCAATATCCACGGATCACTGGCTCTTTGGTAATTGTAAGGAACACTATAAGGAATCGAGTTTCCCCATTCAATTCAGTCACGCAGTGGCTCTTTTGCCACTCAGTCCGGCTGAGGGAGTGTGTTCCCGCTGGAAAGTTTAATTTAGGTGTGGTTCCTAGAAAGTAAAAAAAACTAAAACAAACTGCAACATATGTACGCTAGCTGGAGACTAACTCTTTTTACACATTTTTGTCATAGGTGTGTTGCTGGCCTGTTTCTTGTTGTTCACCACACAGATGACAGCAGATCAAGCCATTCTGTTAGTCCGAGGCAAACGACCGAACTCGATCCAGACCAGAGGACAGCTCCAGTGTGTGCGGCAGTTCGCTCAGTTCCTCGTTCCCATGAGGAACCTGTTCGCCAACGCTGAGCCCGGAGCGCCGGCCGTCACTCTTCCACAGTTTTTGATCCGGCAGAATCACATCCTGCACGGATACGAGGCTCGGAAGCTGAGATTCATGCCAAAGCTCGTTCCCCTCGTCTGCAGACTTCTCCTGGACATCGCAGAGAACCGGCAGGTCATCGAGGAGGACATTGTCGAAGTTCCCGACGAAGCTCCTGACGAAGAGAAACCGATTAATGAGAACTCGTTCTATCATTTAAACAGAGAGATACCGGGAAACGGGATGACGATGATCTGCCCACGTCTTCCAGGTCTTCCCAGAACCAACCGAGACAACTCACAACCTCTTTACTACGTGCGTAAGAGCCTCAGCTACAGCGATTCTGACCTGCGGAGGCTAGCGGCGTCTCTCAACCTCTCAGATAACCCTCTGGGTCTTTTAGCCAGCATACACTCATCGGCCTTCGGCAATCAGATGGGACTTTCCCAGAGCTATATCCCTCCTTCTCTGGGCGCTTGTAAGGACAATCCCATCTACAGCTCAACCAGCAATATCTGGGAGCTGAAGACACTCATGGACCAGAATGAAGGATCTCAGCAGCTCAAAAGCAGGAGGCAGTCCATCCTGCAGCGAAGCAAATCTGTGGGCGTTTCAGATGAAAAAAACTTCACAAGCGTCGCCAGAATGTTGTCCTTCTGGAAGAAAGACTGCAAGAAAAGTTCTGACCCCAACGAGACTGGAAATATTCATGAGAAAGATCATTCGGAGGTGCCTGTGATCAAGGTCCAGTCCGAGCTGTCTCTGGAGTCCCGCCGCCTCCTGGTGGCTCAGTCCCTCGCCGTGGACCTCGAGAAGGACGGGGGGGAGAAACACATCCAGAAAGTGGCCACTTGGCAGGTATGGGTGCATGTGCTGATGAACTAAGAAGATTAAAAGTCTAGGGTGTGGGTTAAAACTTCAGAACAAACATACCTCCAGACATGTGTTTAGCAGGATGAGTTCGGGAACTGCTCCACAATATCATTTATAATCTGATGGGAGATGTTGTTCTTGTGGTCTAGGTCTTGATCTGATTCTAGGTTTTGGCTTAGGTTTGGTTAATTTTGTGAATTGGTAAGTTTCATCAGGGTGTGAAGAAATATAGAGCTGCGTATCATCAGCATAACAGTGAAAACTAATGCCATGCTTCCTAATGATATCTCCTAAGGGTAGCATGTACAGAGTGAACAGCAGTGGTCCTAGTACTGAGCCTTGTGGTACACCATATTGAACTTGTGATCGATAAGACATCTCTTCATTTACTGCTACAAACTGATAACGGTCAGATAAGTATGATTTAAACCAAGCTAATGCAATTCTACTAATGCAAACATAATTTGAGTCCATTTAACAGAATGTTGTGATCGATAGTGTCTAATGCAGCACTAAGATCGAGTAACACTAATAGAGATACAACCACGATCGGATGATACGAGCAAATCATTTGTGACTCTAATGAGAGCTGTCTCAGTACTATGGTACGGTCTAAATCCTGACTGGAAGTCCTCGCAGATATCATTTCTTTCTAAAAAGGAACATAGTTGTGAAGATACTGCCTTTTCTAGTATCTTTGACAGAAAAGGTAGATTCGAGATCGGCCTGTAATTGACTAGTTCTGTAGGATCAAATTGTGTTTTTTTAACAAGCGGTTAACAAGACAGCTTAAAAGTTTTTGGAACGTATCCTAGAGAGAAACAAAGACGAATTAATGATAGTAAGAAGAGGATCTATGACCTCTGGGAGCATCTCTTTCAGTAGCTTAGTCGGTATAGGGTCTAACATACATGTTGTCGATTTAGATGAATTAACGAGTTTAGTAAATTCTTCCTCTTCTATAGCAACGAATGAATCAAATTTTTCCTCCGGGAGACTACAATGCACTCCCTCATGTGATACTGTAGTAGACGGTTGCATAGTTATAATTTTCTCCCTGATATTATCAATCTTATAAGTGAAGAAGTTCATAAAGTCATTACTGCTGTGCTGCTTGGAAACTTCTGGGCTTGAAGATCCATTTTTCATTAGTTTAGCCTCTGTTTCAAATAAATCCTTAGGGTTTTGTTTATTTTCTTCTAATAGGGTTGAAAAATAAGCAGATCTAGCAGCTTTTAAGGCCTCTCTGTATGTAATCGAGCTCTCTTTCCATGAAATGCGAAATACCTCTAGTTTTGTTTTCTTCCAGTTGCGCTCCATTTTTCTGGCTGCTCTCTTAAGGGCCAGAGTGTGCTCGTTGTACCACGGCGTTGGCTATTTTCTTTAATCTTCTTTAAGCGCAAAGGAGCAACTGTGTCTAAAGTGCTGGAAAAGAGAGAGTTAAAAGTTTCTGTTGCAATATCAAGTTCTTCTAAGCTATCCGGGATGCTGAGATGATGAAACTGATCAGGAAGATTATTAATAAAGCAATCTTTAGTGGCAGAAGTGATATGTCTAACATATTTATAACACGGAGTCGGCTTTGCAGCCTTGGCTAAATGAAGTTTACACAAGACTAGATAATGATCTGAGATGTCATCGCTCTGCTGCAGAATTTCAACGGCATCAACATCTATTCCATGTGATAATATTAGATCTAGAGTATGATTACGAGAATGAGTAGGTCCTGACACGTGTTGTCTAACTCCAATAGAGTTCAGAATGTCTTTAAATGCCAATCCCAATGCATCTTTTTCGTTATCTACATGTATATTAAAATTACCAACTATTATGACTTTATCTGCAGCCAATACTAACTCTGATAGAAAATCAGCAAATACTTTGATAAAGTCTTTATGGTGCCCTGGTGGCCTGTATACAGTAGCCAGCACAAATCTCAAACGTGATTTATCATTTACACTAGATATTGTTACATTAAGTACCAACACTTCAAAATAATTATATATTAAACTATACTGCAAGTGATCCAAAATTTGTAAACAAAACCACACGTGTGCTAAGGTCATCCATTCATTGGACAGAAATTCGAATCGTACCAGAGTTGGTTTGGAGCCGGACCGAGACCACCTCTTCAGCTGGGTCTCGGTACAGTTGTTTGGTCCGCACCCGAGTGCGATTGCTGTATACACACCTGCCCAAAAGATCCGTATCAAGGAGGGAAAAGAACTTGAGTTCGATTCAATCGAACCAAACAAGACAGGTGTAAATACACCCTTAGTCCGCCAGCCATCCTCACTGTCCTGCTGAAGAAATCCAGCTCTGCATCCAGGACCTAGTTATTGTCTTATCTAGCTAATCAACAATCTATTCACGTCATATAGAAAATATGACCTTCGTTTTCTGAATGCAAGGTTAGTGTTCGTTCTTTTCTGCAGGCCGACCTCAATCGACAGGGAGCGTGGGAGCGACTGTGTTTGGAAAAAGACCCGTTTATTCTGTCTGGAATCTTGTGGTCCTGGTTGGAGCAGCTCAAAGAGCCGATCATCTCGGCTCACGATGTTCACTCGCTACACGAGACCAGCCAGGACCCCACGACGGTCCTCAACTGCCTGGATAGGGTGAGATCACAAGAGGCATTCCATGCATGATTCTAAATGGAACTAATTTCATGGAACTAATCGGAATCCATTCTTATTACCAACTTCAGGCTTCCAGAGAAACAGTGAGGTGTATTCTGGACTGTTTCGCTCATTTATTTACAATACCCGAGGAAGTCGAGAGCGCTTTTCTGGAGCGAGCAGCAAAAGCTTTCACACAGGTACTGGGTCTCATTCTAAAGATGTGTCTAAATGCTTACATGCACACTTTAATTCACGTTTTGCTTTCTTCAGATGAAAAGCACAGATGGTGGGAAGAGCGTCTTGAAGCTTGTTCTGCATGATTTGAGGTTGGCCGCCATGAACGAGTTTGAGGTGTAACACAGGTAACAATACCTAACTGAACACCTTCACTGCAAAGAGAGTTAGTTCATTTACATCTCTGTCCATCATCAAAGAAAAGCTCCACACATCAGTTTCTCAGTGACTGGTAAAGCTTGGCACAGGACTGAAGAACAGGGTCATGGGAGAATCAGTATTAAAGTCTTTGTTTGTTCCTCGCCTCTTAGTTCAGATTAACAATACATGATCCATTGTTCCCATTTGTAAGCGCTGAAAAATGCATCTTATATGGTTAATTGGGTAACACTTTACAATAAGTTTCATTAGTTAACATTGGTTAACTACATTTGTTAGCATGAACTAATAATTACCTGCACTTATACAGCATTTATTATTCTTTGTTAATTTCAACATTTACTTTAGTATTTACTAATAATTCAAATATTGTTAACATTAGTTAATGCACTCTGAACTAACAGTGAACAGCTTTATTATTTATTAACTAACATTAACAGATAACAAGTGTATTGCTCATGGTTAGTTCATGTAAGTTAATACATTGATTAATGTTAACTAATGAACCTTTTAGTAAAGTGTTACCGTTAATTGTTTTGATGTAGAAAAATCACATACTTTTTATTATGTGCCATGGTGTTAATACTTGAAAAGCACTGCAACTGAAACCTCTCATTTTTGTACCATGTTTGTACAGTTATTTGTAATAAAATAAGTAGATTGTATGCAAACGAGAAATGAAAACTGTCTTCATTTTACATTAATGTGAAGGCGAAGGTGTGTGCACTAACTGAAGATTAGCTAATTGCAAAGAAGAAAAGTTATGTTTTATACAAACAATTACAGCCTTTTAACAGTTTTGAATTGTTTGAAACAACTTTTTTATTGTCTCATCAATGCAAGATCATCTTTGGCTAAACATGGATCTGGTCAGTGAGTCAGTCAAAAGATCTGAATACATTTGGTGATTTCAGAAATCAAAGGTATAAGCCTTCAAAACATCCTTCCCATCCAATGACTCCGCAGAGGCCACAATACTGGAATAATCACAGGCAACGTTGGTGAATCCTCTAGACAGAGAAAAAAAGAAGAAATACCTGTCAAAATACAGTACATGTGAACATCACTTGTCAGTACGGGTGATACCGCTGTACCTGGATCTTGTGAAGGATCCTCCGAGCAGGTGATACTGGCTCTCGAGGGTCAGCCCATGTTCTGGGTCATTTCTCCAGGTCAGTACTCTGAGAGACAGGTCTCGAGATGCGGTCACCACCCGAAAACTGTCCTGCAGGGTCAGCACGACTCATGCGTTATAAGCGAGACGATTCACAGGGAAAGTGTTGATGCGAGTGTTCAAACCGCTTACCACACAAAGAGCAGAGATTGGCTGTAAATGGTCTTGAAAACTAGCTACAAGTTCTCCTTTAAACGTGTAGACCTTCAGATGGTTCCCGTCTGCAACCAGAAGAGTGCTGTTCCCTCTCGCCTCGAGAACCACGTCTGAACGCTGGCTCAGCTCTACCCCGAAACACGCCACTTGCTGAGCTACATTGGGAAGGCATGACATTCAGTAAACATTGCATCATAATACTTTCAATTGTTATTTGTAGGTCCGTGAAGATTGTAAACAACAAATATAGCATTAAAGGGGACTTTTTCCGTGTTTAAGTGCTATAATCGGGTCCCCGGTGCAGAAAACGTGAAAAGTGAAACCCAGTAACTTTGTTTTGGTGAGCCTTTCTCTGCAAGCATGTCAAAAAAATAAGACGATCTGATTTCGCTCCCCTTCTGACGTAGGAAGGGGATCTTATTATAATATTACCGGCCCTTAATCTGCACACAACCGACAACCGTGTAATCAGTTCTAACGCAATGGCAAAAGTTGGAGCAAAGCATGTAAACTGTTCTGTCGTTGAGCACAGACGAGCACTGAACACTATTGGACCATAAAATGTCACAGCTGTCTTATAAAGACCTCAGGGAACTGTGGACACTTGTGTAAAAGTTAAACATGACGGTACATGCAAGTCGATGAGATTAATCAATGTAACTCCACAACAACTACATAAATGTATCCACTAACATTCAGAAACGTCCATGGTTGAACCTCTTCCTGAGTCTCTCCGTAAGGCTGCACTCGCTACGGGTTATTTCTGAGATTTTGGATGAGTGAGATTCGCGTGTTTTGATATTGCCGGAGTATCTGAAGCTCATGTAAAGGATCGGCCCTCTTCATTTGCATTTAAAGGGACACACACAAAAACGGCGCGTTTTTGCTCACACCCAAAAAGGGGCAACTTTGACAAGCTATAATAAATGACTTGGGGGGTATTTTGAGCTGAAACTTCACAGACACATTCTGGGGACACGATAGATTTATATTACATCTTGTGAAAAGTGCCACCTTTAATTAAACCTACAGCAAGAAAAGCAATAGATTTCTAAGGCTAACCTTGTGGTTCCTTTTTGTATTTGGACTCCTTTAAGGCCAGGTCGAAGACTGCGAGTGTTTTGCTGGTGAAGAGGCCGTCAGATTGGATCACTGCGAGTCGTGCCGGTTGAGACGGGAGGAAGACGGCGGCACAACAGCCAGAGACGGGCAGAATATCACACACAATGTCCTCGTCTTCAGCAGGACAACACACACTCTCAGTGTAGAAAACCTGCCCAAACACACGCCACACGTCAGTCTTTCCAAACTAACTTAAACATGCATTTCAAACGGGATGTCTGTAATGTTGTTATGCTGCAGGGATGATGTATTTTTGTAGGCCAAAACTTGGAAACGAGTTGCATTTTAGCACTTCTGGCTCCATTGTCTCAAAGTCAATGTTTTTTTTTTTAATGGGTTTTTGGTTAAATGCCTGAAATAAGGTCTGTGGTGAACACAAGCTCGAGATATTTTCACATTTTATTCTGTGACAGAGAAATGTCAAAGAGTAACAGAGCAATGGGACTACAGATGTTGTCGGGGACATTAAACATCATCAGCCGAACAGGTAAACTCATCCAATCACTAGTCGCTTTCACAACCTTCACGCTCTTGAAAACTATAACTCAAACTTTAAGGGAAAATGTTTTTTACATACGGACTGAAAGAGTTGTCGGAAGCTTATTGATGATGACCGTAGTGCAGTTTGTTTATAGCCTACTTTTGTACTTCTGGCTTCAAAATTCATGTTCCTTGGTGAAGATTATCATGATGAACAAAACGTATCAGAATCATGAACGTTTGTTGTTCACAGAGATTATTTTATGCAGTAATCCAAAATCGAATGGAAAAATCCTGTTGTGTTTTTTGTCGAGGGAACCGGTGTGATGCGGACTTGTTTCCGGCTACAAGAGTACGTCACGGCTCATTGTGTGAACCAACACTGACGACTGTCAGTTCTTTCACCACAGGCATAAGAGTTTAAACCCTTGAAAACCGGTGAGCTCCAACATGAAACATTTGATCTGAAGAAAAAATATTTTTTTAAAAAAGACCAAAGGTACAAAATTGCATACTTAGAGCTAATCAAATAAAAATGGACAAACTACTGACTTTAAGTAATACACATTAAATACCAGAAGATTATCACAAAGCATTCCATACACATATTCAACTATGTAATTATCTCAGTTACAGTGCTTTATGGGACTGTGTGATTGCTATTGCTATTGTTTTTCCACTGAGAATTAAACTTTATTCTTAACAAAAGAAGCTGAAATTACACTTGCGGTTTCTGCAGAAGTATATATTACATGGTAGCTCTGTCTTGAAAGGTTTATATGTTATATTAATATATACATATATACAGTGAGGAAAATAAGTATTTGAACACCCTGCTATTTTGCAAGTTCTCCCACTTAGAAATCATGGAGGGGTCTGAAATTGTCATCGTAGGTGCATGTCCACTGTGAGAGACATAATAAAAATAAAAAAAAATCCAGAAATCACAATGTATGATTTTTTTAACTATTTATTTGTATGATACAGCTGCAAATAAGTATTTGAACACCTGAGAAAATCAATGTTAATATTTGGTACAGTAGCCTTTGTTTGCAATTACAGAGGTCAAACGTTTCCTGTAGTTTTTCACCAGGTTTGCACACACTGCAGGAGGGATTTTGGCCCACTCCTCCACACAGATCTTCTCTAGATCAGTCAGGTTTCTGGGCTGTCGCTGAGAAACACGGAGTTTGAGCTCCCTCCAAAGATTCTCTATTGGGTTTAGGTCTGGAGACTGGCTAGGCCACGCCAGAACCTTGATATGCTTCTTACAGAGCCACTCCTTGGTTATCCTGGCTGTGTGCTTCGGGTCATTGTCATGTTGGAAGACCCAGCCTCGACCCATCTTCAATGCTCTAACTGAGGGAAGGAGGTAGTTCCCCAAAATCTCGCAATACATGGCCCTGTCCCATGTGCAGAAAAACACCCCCAAAGCATGATGCAACCACCCCCATGCTTCACAGTAGGGATGGTGTTCTTGGGATGGTACTCATCATTCTTCTTCCTCCAAACACGTTTAGTGGAATTATGACCAAAAAGTTCTATTTTGGTCTCATCTGACCACATGACTTTCTCCCATGACTCCTCTGGATCATCCAAATGGTCATTGGCAAACTTAAGACGGGCCTTGACATGTGCTGGTTTAAGCAGGGGAACCTTCCGTGCCATGCATGATTTCAAACCATGACGTCTTAGTGTATTACCAACAGTAACCTTGGAAACGGTGGTCCCAGCTCTTTTCAGGTCATTTTCCAGCTCCTCCCGTGTAGTTCTGGGCTGATTTCTCACCTTTCTTAGGATCATTGAGACCCCACGAGGTGAGATCTTGCATGGAGCCCCAGTCCGAGGGAGATTGACAGTCATGTTTAGCTTCTTCCATTTTCTAATGATTGCTCCAACAGTGGACCTTTTTTCACCAAGCTGCTTGGCAATTTCCCCGTAGCCCTTTCCAGCCTTGTGGAGGTGTACAATTTTGTCTCTAGTGTCTTTGGACAGCTCTTTGGTCTTGGCCATGTTAGTAGTTGGATTCTTACTGATTGTATGGGGTGGACAGGTGTCTTTATGCAGCTAACGACCTCAAACAGGTGCATCTAATTTAGGATAATACATGGAGTGGAGGTGGACATTTTAAAGGCAGACTAACAGGTCTTTGAGGGTCAGAATTCTAGCTGATAGACAGGTGTTCAAATACTTATTTGCAGCTGTATCATATAAATAAATAGTTAAAAAATCATATATTGTGATTTCTGGATTTTTTTTGTTAGATTATGTCTCTCACAGTGGACATGCACCTACGATGACAATTTCAGACCCCTCCATGATTTCCAAGTGGGAGAACTTGCAAAATAGCAGGGTGTTCAAATACTTATTTTCCTCACTGTATATATATATATGGAGATTTTAGGTTTTTATATCTGGAACCCTAATGCTGTGCTCGCTTTCTATCTATTCCAACGATGAAATGGACTGAAGCTAATTTTGAGTGCTTGCTTACCTTTGGGCTCGAGTTAAAGTTTTCTTTGGAGGCCGTGAATATCCATTTTTTATCTGGCGACGAGAGGAGGAGGTTTAGCCTGAAGGAGTCGCACACCACGTGTCTCGAGACTTCACACAGCGCAGGGCAAGTCAGGGCGAGCAGAGACCCTACAACAGTTCCCACCTAAGATATTAATGAATGAAGAGGACATATTGTTACGTAATAGTAAATCGCACAACAAGGAAGAATAGTAGGAGATGGGCTTTAATAGCAAATACTTGGGAAACAGGATAAACTTGGGAAAAAGGAGAAATACACACAAACATTAATGCTGTCATTAACGAGAACGGACGAAGACTGAGGGGCTGTTTACACGACACCGTTCTCAACAAAAAACCTAAAACTTAAAACTTTGGCCATTCATTTACACGACAACGGTGGTTTGGGCGCATGAAAATGCAAACTTGAAAACAGGTTTCAAAGTGCATGTTTCTGAAAACGGTCTCGGTGTAAACCAGTGGTTCCCAAACCTGTCCTGCCGGCACCCCAACACTGCACGTTTTCTTTTTCTCCCTAATCAAACACACCTGATTCAACTCATCAGCTCATTATCACATGGGTTAATGAGCTGATGAGTTGAATCAGGTGTGTTTGATTAGGGAGACAAAGAAAATGTGCAGTGTTGGGGTGCCGGCAGGACAGGTTTGGGAACCACTGGTGTAAACAACAAAAACGTGAATCTCTGAAGACGATGACGTCACGCACATGTGTATTACGTGTTCAGTCTATAGTGTTTCATTTCAATACAGCGTTTTCAGTCGTTTTCGCGGATCCGTGTGAATGGGGATCGTGTTGACATTGATGTCGTCTGTACGCAGAAACACTTCTCCATTTTAAGCACATCGTTGTCGTGTAAACGTACCCTGAGGGAGAACACATGGACTAAATACATGGAGCTACAGTAACAAAGGAGCTTGATTAATAAATGAACAAGGTAAATGACGACACTAATTAAACAGACTGGGGGAAACTAGGTCACAGGGACTGAACCAAGAACACGATGAAACACAGCAGACAGACTAAACATGTAACATATATGTCAGAAAAACTTTTTTAGCCAATATTTAGTCTCATTCACTGAACAGTTCCTAAGACGGAAGATGAAAAGAGAGGTTTGTGAGGTGTAAAACGAATGTAAACGTACACATCACGGCATTGTGCGTGTGCGCGAGGTATTTTGAATCCAATTGGATTCGAGTAATTACAGTTATTATTTCAGGTCTATTTCACCCCTTCCAGTCTGATTCACTTCACTAACAGATTATTATGCATGTGCACGAGGTGCGATTTTTACATCCGATTGAGAAAACAATTTTCACTGAGGTCTACAGTACATACTACATATTGACTGTGCAGCTACACATCTGTAAACGACAGCCTACCATGAGAAAAGAGCTGTCTTTGTAGCTGAATGCCAGTAGTGTGGTCTCGGAGAATCCAGACATAAAGCAGGCCATCTCCTCTCCGCTGGAGCCCTTCCAGGTTTTGATGGTCCCCGCGCTGTCGGACGTGACGACCACAGACTGCCCCGGATCCACGGTGATGTCCTGCATGGGGCTCTGGGCAGGACTCGACCACACACTGACACCCTGCAGCAAACCACAGTTACTGTAGAGCTGGATCAAAAACTTGCGCTTAATTGTCATAAAAAATAATGTCATAGCACAAAATAGTTCTTACAATAGGCTTCGGTTTCTTTATGCATAATAAATATGAGAAATGTTCAGTCACCCTGCTGTATTCTAGGTAGGGTTTAGAATATTAAAATCGACTGCTGGCGGTAGATCCTTTTCCTATTTAGCACCAAAACTCTGGAACAGTCTTCCTAACATTGTCCGGGAAGCAGACACACTCTGTCAGTTAAAAGCCAGATTAAAGACACATCTCTTTGACCTAGCATACACATAACACATTATAGACTTCTATAATTCAATGTTAGGCTGCATAGATTAGGTCAGCCGGAACCGGGAACACTTCCCATAAAGATGTACTCGTTACATCCTAAGAAGAATGGCGTCTACGCTAATATTAGTCTCTCTGTTTATCCAGAGGTTTTCCTGCAGCCTGCCGGATCCAGGCCGTATCCAGACCTGATGAAGGACCTGCGCCTGGACACGACGACAATGCAGTCCTGAAATGTCAACTAGTCTCTCCCCTGTGAAGGCCTCCTTCTCCTCCCTTTACCTCTGTACAGATAAAGCGTTGTCGGGATAATTCCAGTTCGCATGGATACGCGGAAGCGATAAAAAATTCTGTATTATAAATGTTTAAGGCCAGACAAGTAGTTTGTTGAGGGTTGGTTTGTAAAGAAGGACTACACGCCTGCGCACATATATATATATGCAAACGCGCATACCTATAGACTGCAGAGTTATATAAAAAAAAAATATCCTGGCTCTTCCAAGCTTTATAATGGCAGTGAATGGAGGATGAGATTTTGAAATCCATAAAAGTGCATCCATCCATCATAAAAGTGCATCCATACGACTCCTGGGGGTTAAATAAAGGCCTTCTGAAGTGAAGCGATGCGTTTGTGAAAGAAAATAAATCCATATTTAAAACTTTATCCACTATAATCACCAGCTTCCAGTAACGGTCGTACACAGCGGTTTACGTCGATAGAGCAACACTTGACCCGACGCATTGTCGAAGAGGATAGAGCGAGACAAAACACCAGTCACGAATTAGAAGTCTAAAACAAGAAATTTGAAAGAGAAATGTCGGAGGAGCTTGAGTTCGATGCCCAGATGTATTTGTTTGAACTGCAAGAGTTGACTCTCACTGTAAGCTCACGCTACTCCTGCACCCTCAGGGGTTACTCTTGGGGCGTGAGTCGACTTGCGTAGGCCGTCTGCCGGAAGCTAGTTATTTTAGTTGATAAAGTTTTAAATATGGATATGTTACTTACACAAACGCATGGTTTCGCTTCAGAAGGCCTTTATTAACCCCCGCAGAGCTTCAAAATCTCATCCTCCATTCACTGCCATTATAAAGCTTGGAAGAGCCAGGATATTTTTTAATAAAACTCCAATTATATTCGTCTGAAAGAAGAAAGTCATATAGGATGTCTTGAGGGTGAGTAAATCATGGGCTAATTTTCATTTTTGTGTGAACTATCCCTTTAATATTCAGCAATATTATTGACTTGACTGCTCTGTCATTATTATGAGACCTGAACTGAGCTGCTTTAAAGCTGAACTGAACTCATTCCATAATTGATTAATTTTACACAGTTATTGAAAGGAACTGAATCAACACTGAACTGATTTCAACTGAACAATGACACTATTGTCTTTTTAGAGCTGCTTTCCAGCAGAACTAAACTTTCTGCTTTCTCTCTTTTGATTTGGGGGTGAAAAATGTCGAAGGTGTTTCTTGAGATCCAGCTTCATGCCTACACACTTTTATTAGGTCTCTGCCACATGAACGAGAAAGCCTGTTAATACCTTGTGAATGTCCCACGCTTTGACGGTCCCATCTGTCGATGCACTGCACACAACAGGAGAGCTTTTCCACACATCTGAGCGGCCGTCGTTTCCAGACAGGTACTCAAAACCAACAACCCTGCCTATGGATGAACAGAATAACTCCGATTTTCATCAATCCGAAAGAACCCAACCTGATTTCAGATTAATTTACATATTCACATATTCATTTACATGTGCAGTACCTGTTTTCTAGAACACTGTGTTCAGAGCCAGAGAAAGCATGAATGTCACAGTGTAATTGTTGTGTTAGCAAATATCTAGCCTCCACGACTGAACAGCTCATAAGATGGCGGAAGACGAAAAGAAATGTTTGTGAGATGTAAAGCATATGTAAACGTTCACATCACGGCACTGTCATGTTTTATTTCAGGTCTACACCACCCCTTCCAATCTGATTCACTTCACTAACAGATTATTTGGTTGCATGTAAATGTGGCCAATGTGTCATAAAATCATTTGAAGAGAATTTATGTCACAGTCACCCTTGAAGTGATTTGCATTGACATTATAGCACATGTTTGTATGAGATCACTTGCCTGTATGTCCTCGTAGGGTTTTGCACGTGTAGTCTGCACACGACCTGCCGGTCTTCATTTTCATCTCCAGGTGAGAACGACGCAGGTAATAAGCTTTCCATGAGTGTGTCCCGGTGTCTGAGAGATGCTGGGAAACATTGCAGAAACTCCATCTCTGCAGACACATTCTCCTACACAAGGATTCGATCTTAAGCGTCTCAACAGAAGAATGTGGCGTAAAACACAAGATATCAGCATCCTAAGATGAAAGCTATTCATGGGCCATCCCTGGTATTCAGTGCCATTTGGACATCATCAAATTTAGAAAATCAAACTCAGTTTTTAAAAGAAAAATCATTAATCATGATATGGTGATGTAAAACATTTGAACTTTAAATACACTACTTCTTCAACTTTAAACATAACTTACATTCACAATCGGTATGTTTACTCTCAGTGTCCACTGATTTAACAGGGTGCACCACGTCTGAGCAACAAGAAGCTAACTTAGACGCTTTATCAAATTAAGAACGGTAATTTAAAAAATATGGGTTTTCTACTGACTTTTTCATATCTCCCTTAACAGAGTGGACGTGTTGACCACATACAATTTGTCAAATAGAAAATAATAGTTCTCACAAACTTGCCCACGTTGTTGTCCCTCCAAAGAAGTGATGACTGCTTTATGATATGATGTCATTTAACTTTTTCAACTTTCATTAGAAGGGAAAGTAGTCAAAAAACAGAGTGGACAATAACTTGAGAGACTAAAACCTTGCTAAAAAAATTTTTATTATTTATTATAATTGTTCAAATAAATGTAATACCAGTAATTGAAGACACTCTATACATTATTAGAGAGTCATGACTGATATACCCAACAATGTACATTGGAAAGAATTCACAAATAGTAAGTTTTGTTTTTATCATGAAAATGGGATACACAAGCCTGGGGACATGGGAAAACCGGTGATATATGGTCAAAATGCTGTAAAATATATATTTTTTTAATCAACTTCAATATGCTTATAGTTTAAATGGTGTTACTAAGACAGCTTTAAAATGGATACTGATCAACATTTTAAGGCAGTAAGATCATGATCTTTACACACAAAAGGCACTGAATCCCAGGAATGACCCTTATATAGCAAACAGTACAGATAATTATTGTAATTTTACAGTTTAAGCGATGTTTAACGACATATAACCTTTATTGACTTACCTCCACAACCACGGTGTCTCCGCAGCATAGCACCAATCCTATACAAACAGTTTAAATGTGCATGAAAATAACATACAGTACAGTGAGGCCCACAAGTCTAGTGAAAATGCTTCCATTTAGCTCTTTTTTTCTGTTTTATAATTTATATCAGCATCACAATTACAGTGCCAAGTTGAAAATTGTACATGAATTCGAAAATAGCAGTATTTTGGCAGGAGCCGCCACTGGCATGTCACATGACCTGTCAGTGGCTGGCTGGCAGCTGCCAGTCGTTATTGGCCATTTGACTGCTTTAATTGGGATACAATTCTCTAAAACGCCAATCATGCAAAAGAACATAATCATATCAACAGATGCATAATAAATGAGCTAGAGAGGGAGGAACACAAAAACAATGGTTTCTGAAACTTGCCAAAGGCAGACTGCCAGACAACTAGCCAGCCACTGACAGGTCACGTGACATGCCAGAAAAAAACAGATGTTGCATGTTCAATGTTAGGAATTGAGAATTTTTCAAATAGCATCTTTTGTGTTTCAATGAGATCACATGCTCAATGTCACACATTTGATTATATGATTAGCTACCTAAAAAAATGTAGGCCTATATTTCTGTTTTAAATTATTTAACGTCCTTAAAATCTTCTGTTTTTCCATGTTAAATTGGATTTTGAATCCCAGGTTTTCAGTGTGATATATGTAGACACGTAAAACTGTAGTGGCTGTACAGTAAATGTAAAGTGTGCAAGATTTCTGATTTATGTTCTCTACTTAGGAGACACTGAAGCAATATGACCATTTATGTCCTGGCTTTCTTTTTTACTTCTAAATAAAGATCATATTGTAATATGTCACTGTGTTCTTTCAATTCAATGTCCACTAAAGTTTGTCAGTGTCAATATTCAAGCAAAAATTAATGTATTTATTTTTTTGTAAAGTAGGTTATAGGGTTAATAACATCTCTTTCTAATGGAAACAAAATGAGCCAGTGTCCAGAATAATAGAATGACTGTCATCAGTCTGACTCTCGGTCTTTCTAGACTCTACGCCACTGGCGTCGATGTAAACATGGATGTCATCATTATCTGTGTCGCTTACCTTACACACTGTGGATGCTCGGATTAAATCTTCTTCTTGAAGAAGAGAGAAGATACTGATCAGACAGTCCAGAGGTAAACTTTGCCAGATCTCCATTTCTCACAGCAGAACTACAGCTGCCGGTTGCTTTCAGTTTCGGGATGATGACGTCATGATGATGTTTTCTACGGAATAACCTCAGGGACACACGTTACGTTACCTGTAAACATGCACTTGCAATCAAAATGATTCAACCCCACAGAGACTGGAATAATTTACAAATGTAAGCACTTAGTGATAATGTCAATAAAGAATTGTTTATAGGTCTAATACAGCTATTTATAATTATTCAATCCCTATTCAACATTGCTGGTTTCAAATCACTTATGGTATACAAAACTGTGGTTATTATTATTTATTTATTTTTAAATTAAATAATAATAAAAAAAAACATTAGGGAACTCTATATCGACACTTAATTATCTGTAGTTGTGACACATGCATAAGTTTAACCCATGCATGTGCTGAAGTTCAATAGCAAATATAGCCAAGACAAGAGAGCTCTTACAAACGTTTTATTACATCAAAAAGGTCATGGCTACAAGAATTACAGTTTTTCTCAGTCGCTTTGGTGCATTTCTCACATCACTATTTACATTTGCACAACAGTTAGTTCAACCTCCACAACATTTAGTCATTTGTGCACATCATAGTAGCAGTTTCTCATTCCTTCCAACAAATTGCAAATGCTTTTGGACATCCATCAATTGCTTTCATACAACTCTCTGCTGTTTTATAACATTATCATATGCTTATGTCATGTCAGTCAAAATTAACTATACTTGTGAATGCTGAATAGGCATTCCATATAAAACTAATAGTCCTCATTTCATTGCTTGAGTCATTACATACAAAAATGTTGAACTAGTTGTCAAAATCTGTCAAGCAAATTTTATACATTTTTTTTAATCTTTTTTTTCCTGAAAAAAGCAAGACCCTTTTTCTTTTTCTGATTGCAAGAGATGATATTCGCTGTGATGTAGATGAAATTATGTGGCCAGACAGAGAGGAACGTCTGGATGTGCATGAATGATTACAGTACTATATGTTGTATGTTCAGTTCCAATATGTACTGCAATAATTGTTTACAGTTGTGCACAGCTCTACCCAAAGGGAGTTTATGTTTGTTGTAAATAAGGGTGTATTTTTTCTTTTGCACAATGCTGTGAACAAATTAGAATTGCAAAGAGCATATGCAGTAAAAATGTGAAACATACATATTCAGTGTCTTGTACTCAGTTACCTCACAAATACAGTAATGTGTAACTTTACTGTATTTTTCAAATGGCTGTGCAAATAGTACATAGTGCTGTCTTGAGCATTTTCAGGTAGTGTCACCAAGATCTGACTTTTTTGCATTGGAAAACATTTACAGAGTAAACTGTCATAATGAAAACATGACAAAGCCATTTGACTATCTTGTTCATAAACAATGGTGTCAGGACTTTTCATCTTGATGACACTGACACTTTCATTGACATGAATACTTGCTTTTGAGGAATGAGCTCTCCATTTTGAGCAAGTGACACGCTTTTGCAGGTTATCAACTAGGTTTTGCAGTTTGTACTAATTGTTTTGAGAACTGCATTAACTGTTGTGCAAATGTAAATAGTGATGTGAAAAATGCACCAAAGCGACTGAGAAAAACTGTAATACATTTGTATATGAATGTTCAGAGAAAATTCGATTTTGAATTCGGTAACTCAACTTTGCATTCTCAGAATCACTCAAATAAACGTTATGAAAGTAATATTTGAATAGTAAAAATGAAATAGTAAATTGGAATATTATCGAGCATTGAAAAGAAAATAGAGTCTGGCAAATATCTGTACACTATTGGAGAAACAAAGCATAGGCCGATGCTGATAGATAGATAGATAGATAGATAGATAGATAGATAGATAGATAGATAGATAGATAGATAGATAGATAGATAGATAGATAGATAGATAGATAGATAGATAGATAGATAGATAGATAGATAGATAGATAGATAGATAGATAGATGTGAAACGACACTAATATGCGCTGTGCTCGAGGAATTAATCTGTTTTTTAGTTTTAGTTTGTATATTAGGTATCCCAGTGTCGGACACCTGACAGAGAGTCAGCAGAGTAATGCAGCGGGAGTGTGTGCTGGCCCATAATAACCCAGAGCTCGGTGGGTCCTGGAGTGTGTGCTGGCCCATAATAACCCAGAGCTCGGTGGGTCCTGGAGTGTGTGCTGGCCCATAATAACCCAGAGCTCGATGGGTCCGGGATTGTGTTGGGCCCATAATAACCAAGAGCTTAGCGGGTCCGGGAGTGTGTGCTGGGCCATAATAACCCAGAGCTCGGTGGGTCCGGGAGTGTGTGCTGGGCCATAATAACCCAGAGCTCGATGGGTCCGGGAGTGTGTGCTGGCCCATAATAACCCAGAGCTCGGTGGGTCCGGGAGTGTGTGCTGGGCCATAATAACCCAGAGCTCGATGGGTCCGGGAGTGTGTGCTGGCCCATAATAACCCAGAGCTTGATGGGTCCGGGAGTGTGTGCTGGCCCATAATAACCCAGAGCTCGGTGGGTCCGGGAGTGTGTGCTGGGCCATAATAACCCAGAGCTCGATGGGTCCGGGAGTGTGTGCTGGCCCATAATAACCCAGAGCTTGATGGGTCCGGGAGTGTGTGCTGGCCCATAATAACCCAGAGCTCGGTGGGTCCGGGAGTGTGTGCTGGGCCATAATAACCCAGAGCTCGATGGGTCCGGGAGTGTGTGCTGGCCCATAATAACCCAGAGCTCGATGGGTCCGGGAGTGTGTGCTGGCCCATAATAACCCAGAGCTCGGTGGGTCCGGGAGTGTGTGCTGGGCCATAATAACCCAGAGCTCGATGGGTCCGGGAGTGTGTGCTGGCCCATAATAACCCAGAGCTCGGTGGGTCCGGGAGTGTGTGCTGGCCCATAATAACCCAGAGCTCGGTGGGTCCTGGAGTGTGTGCTGGCCCATAATAACCCAGAGCTCGGTGGGTCCGGGAGTGTGTGCTGGCCCATAATAACCCAGAGCTTGATGGGTCTGGGAGTACAGTATTACAGTACAGTATACAGTATTTATTAATCTTTGTTAATGTTAGTTAATAAAAATACAGCTGTTCATTGTTTGTTCATGATAATTTACGGTGCATTAACTGTTAACAAATACAACCTTTGATTTTAATAAAGTACTAATTAATGTTGAAATTACTATTAACTAAGATTAATAAATGCTGTAGAAGTATTATTCATTCTTAGTTCATGTTAACTTCATGTTATTGAAGTTCATTAAGGTAGTTAAATAATGTAAACTAATGAATCTTATTGTAAAGTGTTACCAGGTTTTTCAATGTCTATATAGTATATTTATTCATTTTTAGTTTAGTTATTTTAGTATTTGAACTTAAATGGAAACGAGAAATGGTGACTTGGCAATGAGCAGAAATGTTTTGAATTTCAGTTCATGTTTTTTTCCCAAGTGATTACATTTTTTTTTTTTTTTTCATGGTCTTGGTTTTAGTTTTAGGCTAGCCTTGATTCACATGTTGTTATGATACAATGCTTTTTACAATGTTCACATCAGTCTACACTATTTACCCCAATTATAAAGCCAGATTTGTCATTACTTTGCCAATGTATTTATTTAAAGAAATACTGAATGAAGGGGTCTGAGTGCTTTCTGAATGCACATATGAACTATAATACTTTACAAGAGTGTCACTGTCAGAGAAATGTTTGATTTGCAGGCTTCAGGCATCACCACACCATTACTTCATGACCTTCAAGTCAGCCATGCGCTTGAACAGAGTCCAGTAATGAAAAGGCATCTCGTCTTGACATGGTGCCCAACGGGACAGAAACTCCGAATCTAAGGCGAGGAACCAGCCTGAGACGAAAAATAGCATTATCTGATAATAAGTGACAATATGTGCCCCATTATTGTGAAAATATATACTGTATTGGAACAAACTTTACAGTCACAGTTTTCATTTGACAAACATTTATCACATATATACGTTTTAGCTTATAATAGTCCTGTTTATCTTTTTGCAAATGTTGATAAGGAGTTTGAAAAACTATAAAATATTAGGTCATCATGAAGTTTAAAAGCTCATATAAATGGGCACCGAACTTTTGATCTGATATTTAAACATGAAAGTGCTAAATTAATTTCATAAATTAATTAACAGAATTGACCACATTTAAGAAAATAAACCTTCTTGAAACATAGATAAGTTGTGTTTTCACAAATACTCGCACTCAGATGTACAGTATAGACCTATATTTCCTTCATTGAGTCATTTAACTGATCATGCCTGTAGGGGGAGTGATTGCAAAAGATGTTAATGTTTTCTTGAATTGCTAAACAATACTGCTAAGTAAAAAGCTGCAAATTATTAAAATTGTGATTATGTGCCTTGCTCGAGTGAATAGAGAATGGACGGACAGACATCTGACTCTATAATCTGCAGTTATTCCTGAAGCACCTGCAGTCCATCTGACTTCAACACTCATAAACCACAGCAAACACAACTGCGAGTTCACCATCAACAAGAGAGAGAGAAAGAGCGTCAAGAAAGAAGTCAAATTGGACACAAGAAAACTATATTTCGCAGTATTCTGTTCTCTAAAGAAGATGTAGCACAGGTTTGACTTTAGCTACATTTATTTATTTATTTTTCCAGTTTTTGAGTCCTGTTTGCTTATATCTATACATCTAAGCAAGTGTTTCTTTAGAGTAGCCTATACAATCACTTCCGAATTGTGCTTGGCAGTTCACAATGATCCACAACAGCAATGCTTCAAATGCGCAAAATCTCCTGTTATCAGAATCAGAATGAGCTTCGCCAAGTGCGCGCAAACACATGAGCCATTGTTGTGGTTGCAGGAGCTCTGGGAACATTCATTCATTCATACATACATAACACAAGAGAATAGAAAGACTATTTAAATAAGTAAGATTAAGAAAAATAAATTAATTTAAAAACAAGTTATATGCATCAAGTTCAGAAGACTTATGTACAGATGTTGTGTTCTTGCTAACAACGTATTATGTGCTAGTGTTAATTGATTTTTGCCAGCCTGTGTCAAACGGTTTGTTTCATTAACAGGATGATTTATGGCAGTGAATAAAGCATATAGGGCTACTGTAATGCATATGAGATAGCATGGGTGTCTCTAAAGCCCGTGAGAACACGCCCAGAGATATAAAGCCGTCTCCAGTGTGAGGATGAAGGGCTCAGATCAGACACATCTGCTCGACCTGTGCCGATATGCGCTCTCAACTCGACCTGGACACACCGTGAAGGTGGACACACACGTGCGGGGAAACTATCCTTGCTGGAACTTTAGTGCAAACTGACTTTATTTACTAATATACTGGCTATTCAAGTTCCTCGTTCTTTTTGAGCGAAAACGAGACAGGACCATCATGAGCAGAAAAACACGACGCTGGATATTTCACATTTTCCTTTGTCTTGGAATAATCTACTTGAAAATGGGGTGAGCTGATAAAAACTTTACTGTAGGTAAATAGGCCATGCTCTTTGGTGTCTATAAGTTCTACTGTACTAGTTCCAGCTGAAGTGAAATTGATGTCTTATCAGGTTATTTTATAACAACGATATTGAGATAGAACAAAGTAAATTGTTTTTATTCAGTGGGAAATGCACTTTTTTTGGGGGGGATACAAGCCATTAAATAATGATGCTTTCCAGAGCACTGGACAGCTCACATTAGGGGATCCGCTGCGCGCTTCGCTGCGCGCTTCGGAAACCTGTGGACGCCTTCGGTGCGCGCGTGAGCAATATCCTATAAAACATGCACTAGGTTGTAGGCTATATATATATACATGCTATATCTCCTACAGGTCGTCCAGTTTTTAATCTTATGCATGCATTCAAAGATTAGTTTGATTCGCGCTCTTCTCTGATCACTTCTAGGGGGTTCTCCACCGTACTGGCGCTGGGAGCGAGCATCATATGCAACAAGATCCCGGGCCTGGCGCCCCGTCAGCGACTGATCTGCCAGAGCCGCCCGGACGCGCTGATCGTGATCGGCCAGGGCGCACAGATGGGCATCAACGAGTGCCAGTTCCAGTTCAGACACGGCCGCTGGAACTGCTCCGCGCTCGGCGAGAGGACCGTCTTCGGGAGAGAGTTGAAAGTGGGTATGTTGGACATCTTCTCATGTATGTCAGTGTTTGGGGGAAATGTGTCACTGAGGATAGGAGGGAAGTGTTTACCAATGTGGTTACGGATTATACAGTTTGTTTAATTTGGGGTAAAACAGTTACCTCCTTTACTAGTCGCCGTTCATTGGCTTCGATATACAAATCGACCGCGCCACATGCCTGAAATGTCTAGTAGATGAGATATTAAGCCTATATATATGCGCGCGCATGTTTCTCACCTGCGGTCATAGGTATTCATGATGCGCTACAAAACATCTCATTACAATCGCAGAAACCAATCATTAAAGATGGAAATATAATAATAATATAAATAATATGTTTATAAATATCTTCAGGAAAATACAAGCACATAAATGGCTCTTCTTGGAGGGGTGTATAGGCCAACTTGAATTGCTTTATTTATTTATTGTACTTTTTTTTAGATTCAAAAATGCTTGAAGTTTAATAGCTTTGAGATCAGTATTTCAGTGTCTTGGGCTCTTTAAAGCACTAGCACCGATGGTTTTGTAAAGAACTAGAAGTTCTCCTACAGAAGGACTAGGCCTACTTGAACCTTTATTTTTAAGAATACAGCCCCCTTTCCAAACTGAAAACTGTCCTGTGAGTTTGGTACTAACATTTTTCATGCATTGTTTGCATGCAGTGTTTGGGTTAGTATTTGCAGCCTGAAGAGTTTTTCCACAGGTGTAAATTACAGAGCATGAAAAGATGTCACCTGAGACAAATGGACTTTTACTTTGCCAAACCAACCTGCTTAAAAATATGGCACAACTACTGTATCCGTTTATATAGGTCTTCCAGATGAGTAAAGTTAAAGAGTGCAAGCAAGTCAAGTCTCCTTTATTTATGTTTTAAAGCAGCTTTACAGTGATAACAGGAAAAGGATCCAATGATGCAAACAGAGTTCATTACGGCTGTACAGCTGAAGTCAGTTCAGTGTTGATTCAGTTCTGTTGTAAAGATCATCAATTATTAAATTAGTTCATTTCATTTATAAAGCAGTTCTGCAGAAAACAGTGATGTCATCATCCAGTAATGTCAGTGCAGTCAGATCAATAATATTGTTGAATATTAAGTGTATGTAATGACATGGACAAAAATATATAAGCATATTTCTTTGCAACTTAAGTAGCTTCAAAAGTCCCAGATGAAAATGCTACATTATTTCTGTATGGGGTCTGCGAGAGCTCAGGTATAAAACGTTAATAAAAACAATTAATTTTTACATTTTTGACTATACGTTCATTGATTTATCACATTATCTTGGATGACGGCTCTAATTTACAATTCGAGTTAATGGTTATACATCTGCCGATTATGCAAATACTGCCGTGTTTGTCAATGATTTATGGAGAAGCGATGAGTGATATAACCTCAGGAAGCAGATGTTCGGAAGTTCATTCCGTCCTTCAAGTAATTCGTTGTTGTTGTTTTTTACTTTTGAGCTCATTTATATTTCGTCTAATTAAATGAATTAAATGTTCTCTGCCTGTGAAATATAAAAAAACTAAGAGTATTAAAAACACACACACACTTATTAGTCAAGTCAAGTCACCTTTATTGATATAGCGCTTTTTACAATACATATTGTTTCAAAGCAGCTTTACAAAGATAACAGGAAAATAATGCAACAAAGTTTGTTTCTAGAAGAAAATAGCGTCACAGTCCAGCTTAATTAAGTGATGGTTAATTTTTATTGTAAGTTATTATTTATATATACAGCTGCTCTGGAGAAAACAGTGATGCCATCGTCCAGCTCAGTTCTCATATAATGATGTCAATGCAGGCAGATCAATATTATTGTTGAATATTAAGTGTCCCCAACTAAGCAAGCCAAAAGCCAGAGGTGAAAAAGGCGTATTACACACTACTTAATTGTCTGCACGTAACCAAACGTTTTTACAAATACATATGCACTAGTGGTCGAAGATATTTGGACATGGATTTGAACAAATCTGCCTGTCAGCACTTATTCAAAGTCATTTGTTTTTGCGCTTCTAATCACATTAAATCCGACATCATTGCCGATATTTGATGGTTAATTTGAAGTATTTGACTCTTGGCCAGCCACAGTAGCCCACTGTTAATCGCTGATCTACAGAGAACTGTGACTGTCGTGATGTGCAGTTAATATAGCGTGTCTGTGGTCTGCTGGCAGGCAGTAAAGAGTCTGCGTTCAGGTACGCCATCCTCTCGGCCGGAGTGGCCCACGCCATCACCTCGGCCTGCACGCGGGGGAACCTCAGCGCCTGCAGCTGCGACCGGGACAAGCAGGGCTTCCACGGGCACGCTAGCGGCTGGAGGTGGGGCGGCTGCTCCGCGGACATACACTACGGCCTGGGCTTCTCCAAAGTCTTCATGGATGCTAGAGAGATCAAACACAGTGCCAGGGCGCTTATGAATCTGCATAACAACGAAGTCGGAAGAAAGGTATGTATTTCAAAGTCCCTTGCATCTTTGAAAGGCCCCCGGGCAGCTGTTTCAGTCATGCAAGTACAGCTCATATCTCTCTGAATGGGGAAACATCAAATTCCAAGCGTACGATTAAATTTCATATTTGAAATCACCAATAAAATCTGACATGAACTGTCTGCCTCACAAATGTTATTTCTCACGCTCGTATGGCGTATATCTCAGGTTGGTCCAGCCAATGCACATATGCATGAGCCTCAGGTTTCTCTGACTTTACCAACTCCTGATTGGCTCTTTTATTTAGAAGGCGGGACTTATTCCGCCATATTGGCAGATGCAATTTCCCCCATTCATAGTAATACGAGAGAGCCGTCTTTGTATATCTTTAGTCTTCGATGTATTTGATTATCAAGAAAAGGTTTCCGTTTGTATGTTTGTTGTAAATGAAAGCTGCCAGTGTCTAAAGCGTGTCGCTTTGGTTTAAAGAAAAGTTGACCCACAGTATAATGTAACTATTTTACGAGGTGGTGATTTCATATAAATTTGTATGATGTGAATTGAATAAAAGTAGGATTTTTAGAAAAAAAGTAGGATGAAGGTTCACCCCTAAACATAACCGTCATTTGGGGGAAAACAGGTGGTACATAAACGTGTGAATGAGATTGGGCAATTTCATATGAATTAGCCACGAGTTCACCAGTTTGTCACCCTTGTGTTGTGCTTCATGACTCTCTCTATGTGGAGCTCAAAAGAGTTCAATCAAGTCAAGTCACCTTTATTTATATAGCGTTTTTTACAATACAGATTGTATCAAAGCAGCCTCACAGTGATAACATGAAAATAATACAACAAAGTTTGTTTCTAGAAGAAAATTGCATCATCGTCCACCTTAAGTAAGGCAGATAATATTGTTGAATATTAAATGTCCCCAACTAAGCAAGCCAAAAGCCAAGGCAACAGTGGCAAGGAACCAAAACTCCATCAGTGACAGAATGGAGAAAAAAACCTTAGGAGAACCCAGGCTCAGTCGGGGCCAGTTCTCCTCTGGCCAACGAGTGAACAGTGTATTATTATGATCCAGGCAGCATTACAGGTCAGAAGTCAGATTGGATCAGAACATTCAGAATATTATCCAGTTCCATCTGGTTGAAGATCGGAGTCACGCCGGAATGGAGACGAGTTTGTTGAGGATCAGTGCCGATGGCTGTCGTGTCCATGAGGCGTTCACAGGGCTGATGAGGCTGGCACTTCAGGGATGCGTCGTGGATGGGTCCAGGTGCAGGTCCTCCATCTGGTCTGGATACGGCCTGGATCCGGCTGACTTCAGTAAACCTCAGAATAAACAGAAAGACTAACATTAGCATAGATGCCATTCTTCTTATGATGTAACGAGTACAGCAGGTGTTATAGGAAGTGTCCCCGGTTCTGGCTGACCTAATCTATGCAACCTAATAATCATTTAACTGATTTGAATAATCGGAATGTATAATTTTCTATGTGTATGCTAGGTCAAAGAGATGTGTTTTTAGTCTAGCTTTGAACTGACAGAGTGTGTCTGCTTCCCGGACAATGTTAGGAAGACTGTTCCAGAGTTTAGGTGCTAAATGGGAAAAGGATCTACCGCCAGCAGTCGATTTTGATATTCTAGGTATTATCAACTGACCAGAATTTTGAGATTGTAATAGACGTGAAGGACTATAATGCGTTAAGAGCTCGCTCAAGTACTGCGGAGCTAAACCATTTAGTGCTTTGTAAGTAATCAGCAATATTTAAAAATGTATGCGATGTTTAATAGGGAGCCAATGCAGTGTTGACAGAACTGGGCTAATATAGTCATACTTCCTGGTTCTAGTGAGAAGTGTAAAGTGTAAAGCCAAAACAATCTCTGTTACTGTAATTTCCTATTATCACTGTAAATCTGCTTTGAAACAATCCATATTGTATGCTATATAAATGACGGTGACTTGATTTGACTTGACTAACTCTAGCTGCTGCATTTTGGACCAACTGGACTCTGTTTATTAAGCATGCAGGGCAACCACCCAGTAGACTGTTCCGCATTTTTCATTGAACGCATATGTCGTAATTCAGATATATTTTTAAGTTGGAAGAATGCAGTTTTACAGATGCTAGAAACGTGGCTTTCAAATGAAAGATTGGTATCAAAGAGCACACCCAGGTTCCTAACCGACGACGAAGACTTGACAGAGCAGCCATCAAGTGTTAGACAGTATTCTAGGTTAGTGCATGCAGAGGTTTTTTGCCCAATAATTAGAAACTCTGTTTCTAATGTTTTCTCTGTTTTCAGAATTAAGTAGTAGGAATTACTAGTCATCCAGTTTTTTATATCAGCTATGCATTCCGTTAATTTAGTGAATTGGTAAGTTTCGTTGGGAAGTAAAGAAATATAGAGCTGAGTATCATCAGCATAACAGTGAAAACTAATGCCATGGTTCCTAATCATATCTCCCAAAGGTAGCATGTACAGAGTGAACAGCAACGGTCCTAGTACTGAGCCTTGTGGTACACCATACTGAACTTCACACCGTTATTTTCCATTCACTGAAAGCATACAGTTACTGTGACAAAATCACATGAGAAATATCATAAAAAGTAGTGTGCATTCCACCACATAATAAAGATAACTGCAACTTTTTATCTCACATTTGCAAGAAATAAAGTCTGAATTGTGAGATAAAAAGTTGCAATTACCTTTTTTATTTTTTTATTCTGTGGCGGAAACATGCTTCCATATGTTCAGCTACGCGACGCATGACGTTCAGTCATGCCTTGTCACGTCAGGTTGGAAAACGAGGATATGTGGATGACATGCGAGAGCAACATACGGGTTTTGAATGGCATGAGGGTGAGTAAATGACCGAATTTTCATTTTTGGGTGAACTATTCCTATAAGAGGTATCAGTGAAGTGATGTTTTGGTTACACTGAACGCATCAAGTGAAAGTCAAGTACAGGGAAGGATTCAGTAACTATGGCACTGCGGTTTGCAGCCGTCAACAATCCAGCAGCAAAGCCAAGACTGGACTGGCACAGCGATAATAGGAAGCTTTTAGGGGTAAGAGCAGTATAAGTGCTAGAGTTTGATTACAAATCAGATGAGCTCCAACACACCGAGCTCTGTACAAAACCACTCCCATTTTCTGCTCAGTTAAATAGACACTGGCTTACACCAGTATCCCCTATCTCTACCTTTGATGGAAACGCTTCATCTTTGATGGTGTGCTTTTGTCTCAACTTTCAATGCTCAAACCGCCAGAGGTCCTAAAAGGCTTTTTCACTTTCACCTGCATTTAGAGGCTGTGCTTTTCCCCGCATATACTGTTCAGACATTTGTAGGTTGTCTTTGATGTGGAATAAGGGATACAGTCCCTTGGGGGGAAAAGTGTGCTTAAATGTACCGAATGTGCACTTGTAGTGTACCTTTTTTTTTTTTTTTTTTAACTGTATATACACTTAAGTACTTAAGTACAGTAGGCTACTTTAAAGAACATTTTAAATCATTATGTTTTAATAATCTTTATCATTCTTTAACAAAGTACACATATTGTGATGCGTTGCTTGACATACTAAAGCACAGGTATTGTGCAGGTATCATTTAAAATATAGAGTGTTATTTTACATTATATTTAAAGTTAAATACATTTTAAATGTATTAAATTGCAACTTCTTTACAAATGTGTAATTGCAGATATATTTTAATATGTGAATACAAGTTTCAATAGAAATTACATTAAAGTATAAGTTAGTTTGCCATAAATACTTGTCAGTACATGCGGCAGTAGATTTTAACCATATTTCAAAGACAATCAAATTATGAAATGACAAATAAAGATGCTAAATACTAAATTCCTGTTTAAGTAGGTCAAAATTGCTCTCTGAATTTCAGCTAATTGCATTTAAATGTAAATTATAAAACATGTTTATTACTTGTAAATATCATGCAATTAAAAACATTCAGTTTGACTTGAGTATTTTTTTAAAGAATATTATTTCCGTAATAAGGACTCTTTCTAAAAGAATGCTTTTTAAAGTGTTGTGCAAATTTGTAATGGGAACGCGTTTTGTGATTTCTTGTTGCATTGCTTCATCAATATGAGGAGAATTACAATAATATAAAGTTCCAAGTGCCCAACTAAAGGGAACACCGATCACAATAATGGCGAGTTCAAACAATTTTTTTTTTAGGAAAATCTGCATCAATTTATGAAGTCAGCTTATGTGATGTTCTCTCAAATCTTTCAGTTGTATTGACAATTCAACATTCAAGATGACTTTGGGAAATTAGTGAATGCAACTAGAGAAAGATGCAGAAGTGGAGGAAATGAGCGAAAAGTCTATTGCCCCGGCACTCAAACCAATCAATTAATCTTAACTTGGGTTTCCTGAGTAAACAATGAATAGTATGTGAAAATTACAGTTTACTAGGTTTTTACAATAAAGACATTAAGTGTTAGTTAGAACAACCGTTAGATTTTACAGTGTAGTCATTATGGTGCACTATATGTTCCAAGCCTTCTGAAGCTTATGGCTCAGTTCGGACGTCAGTGAAATCAAACATCATTGGTTCTCGCATGTCTCACGACCAAACATCAATAATGTCAATGTAGTTAAATATAGTTTGACAGAAATCGCATTTATCATACAGCGTTTTCATTTTTAAATGAAAGAGAGACTAATCAGTCAAGCTTAATGAGGGGTAAAGAAGCTTCCAGCGTATATCTAGCGTGTTCCACCTTTGGTCACAGAGAGCTGATTCATGGCACCAACACTTCTCCTCATTCACCCTGACATTGTGCAGCTAGTTGAAGAGCCTTTTCTGTGGGACTGCGTTCATACGGTCTTATCTGAGACGCTTAATTGCCTCTTAGTGAACTGACTATCCTTACAGGATCATTCTAGCTGCAGGTTTTGTGTTGAGCGAACTAAAAGAGTGCTCTGTTTGAATGCCCCCTCCCTTTCTTAATTTATGCCAGCGAATGCAATGACATTGGCTCATGGTGCCCATCTCTGAAGAACAGATAGCAGAAGGTCTTGGCATGATGAGAGGATGTGCGATTTGACTGGTGTTATTGCTGTTGGTATGTTGTGGAGAAAAATAACATTATGTGCAATGATAATACAATTATTGTACATTTCACGAGTTCACACTTACAAATGAGTCAGATAGAATAAAAGCGTATTTGGCGTGCTGTCCGAGGAGAGGCTCCGGGCTCGGTATTCGGCCCGAACCCAGAGTACTCCCCCCGTATTCCTGGCTGTAAAAGAATGAGCCAAGAGTGAGGAGTCGGGGTGGTGGAGGGATCCTGTCAAGGAATGTTAGGTGAGTTGACAGAGTGAATATATATATGCTTCTTCTCATGCTGGGTATACATAGTAATTGTTTGATGACAAGTAGATTGGATTGATTATTTGAACGTGCTCCTCCCGAACTTTGTTTATAAAACATCATTTGTTTGTTGAATGTGAAGTCATGTAATTATCAGTTTGCTAAGTGAAGCCTCACTTTTGCTATTGCTCATACAGTTTTTGTAATTTAAACAAGTAGCCTTAAATTTAACTAACTTAACTTGTCCCGTACCATTTGTGCTGTGAACATGAATACCTTAGAGAACAAGAACTTTATACTTTTTACCTAATAGAGGAAAGAACCCAAGCCACTTTTGAGAACAGAATAGAGACTTGGGAAGCCATCTAGCAAAGAACACCCTAGCAACCACTTAGCAACCATCCAGAACCCCCTACAGCAAACACCTAGTATTAGCAAGCATACAGAAGACCCAACGACACTGTTTCCCTACCCTGTTCCTGGAGGCAACAAACTCTTCCTAATCAAACACACCTGATTCAAGTCATCAGCTCATTTTAGTAGAGACTCAGGGTACATTTACACGGCAACGATGTGCTTAATTTTTGTGTAAATGGACGTCCAAAAATCGCGTTTTTAGTTGAAAACGGTGTCCTGTAAACAGCCCCTCAAGACCAGGTGCCGGTTGCTCTGTATAAGTTACAACTTAGCCTAGTTTTGACATAAAGGAGCACTAATTTCACTGAATTTAGTGAAAGGGGCCCTGAATTTCATCAATTAGGTCTTGACTTCAGTTCTTTAGACATATCTGGTAATGTTGACATTTACATTAATTTACATTTTAAGAGAGAGAACAGTATCTGAATAAAGTCATTATAGTCAGTAGAATTTTTTTGGAGGAGCATCTAAATAAAGAGTTAGCAGATATTAAGCAGACAGTCTATGTCAACTACATGGCAACTTATTCTACTAACCCTAACCCAACATGTGGTTGCAGATTAATGAGAGTTAGTTGACATGTAGTTGCACAGCTGCATATAGTCCAAAGTGGACTATAGAAATAAAGCGTAACCCATTACGGTGTTTGCGCTCTTCAACACGAACTCGACCTGAACAGTGTGTCTTTGTTTGCAGTGGTCCATGTCAAATTTATTGTTTTGTTTTATTTGGAATCAGTATTTATTGATCCTTGTATTAATTTCAAATACAGTTGAATGTTATATACCTATCATGTTATTCATGATTAAGTACCAGGCAAGCAATTTTGCATTTAAAAGATGTCTAATAGACGTCCAAGCACAGCCTAGTCTAGGCTAAAACAAAGCAAAATTTGGGCTGTTAGGGGAAATTTTATAGACATCTAAACCATAGCCCAAGAATAGACTAGCCATCAATTAGATGACATGTCAAAGAAATGAAATCAAACACCTTATAATCACTGTTGACTTTGCTTACACAATGAAGTATCATACATCAAGTTATTTTGGCAAAAACGACATGTAACCAAATTCAAGATTACTTTGGCTAAAAGTGGGTTACTCATAGCCGGACTATATCGGGTCTATTGTTAATCTAGACGGTGACATGACGGCTATTGACTGCTGGGTAGTATCGTATTTCAATGGGAACATATTTTTCCGGTTGTTATGTGAAGCCGAAATGAGTCAAGAATAAACTTTCAGCACAACTTCTGCTCATGTATTGGAAGGCTGCTATTGGATCATTAGGGTAAAAGTCATATTATGTGACTACGGAGCCCTACTTCTGCATTACGTTCCTACGTTCTGCCTTAAGAACAAATGGTGCAACCGAATAAAGTTCAGACTTAGTTACAAACTAGCTAGGTCTCTAGTGTGGAGTTTACGCTCCAATTTAAGAAAGACTGCTAGTTGACATGTAGTTGCGATGTTACTCATCGTTAGTAGAATGTCTAAAGTGGACTATTAAGTCTTACCAGAAGAAGTGCACTTTAAATACCCGGATGATGCAGTCATTTAATCACAAAACGACACGTATGTTGGACACTTCATGCACGCAATGGTCACACAGCTTTCTTTACGTAGCCCTATAGCAACTACATGGTTAAGGTGAAAAAACAATTAGAAGACTTTTGCACCAGAAGCAAATTCTAGTTCTTTGTCTTGTGTAAGTGTACCAACAGCTTCATGTTTTCATATTATTGAGGATGTTATACCTGCTTAAGCAAACCTTTTTAATCTGAATACTGAGGTTCAAATAAAACGTCAACATGAAACGATATTGCAAGCTCCCAAATTTGTGCAATTTATACAATGTAGGTGTATTTGTATTTGTATGACATAATTTGAGTGTGTTGACAATATGTGGTGTATTCATATTGAGTAATGAAGCATTTGCTTAATTAAAGCGCTAATTTTTCCCAGGTCCTAGAGCGGAGTATGCGGCTGGAGTGTAAATGTCACGGTGTGTCTGGATCCTGCACCACCAGGACCTGCTGGATGACCCTGCCCCAGTTTCGGGAGCTCGGCTACATCCTCAAAGACAAATACACCAACGCTGTCCACGTGGAGCCAGTGAAAGCCACGCGCCACAAACGACCAACATTTCTCAAGATCAAAAAATCCTACTCGTACCGCAAGCCCATGGACACAGATCTGGTGTACATCGAGAAATCTCCCAACTACTGCGAGGCGGATCCGGTGAGCGGCAGCGTCGGCACTCAGGGGCGAGTTTGCAACAAGACACTGATGCACCATCACAACGGCTGCGACCTCATGTGCTGCGGACGCGGGTACAACACACACCAGTACTCACGCGTGTGGCAGTGCAACTGCAAGTTCTTTTGGTGCTGTTATGTCAAATGCAACACGTGTAGCGAGAGGACAGAGGTGTACACGTGTAAATGACTTTGACCTTATGCCTAGTTTTTGACAGGGTCTTTGACTCCCTGACCTTAAAATATGACTCAATCAGGTGGCATTTATTCTTTTGCACAAGACCTTACTTTAGACATGCTTCCTTCACTTTAATGGATGATCATCGAAATAACTGGAGAAAGAATTCATCGTGAGAAGGAACTGAAAGGTGTATATTGTTTTATTTCTGATGCCACACAGTTTTACCTGCTTTCTTCACTAAATCTAGAGCGTGACTCGGGTCTGCAGGATCTGGATTCAAATAAGGCTTTCTTGTCTTCGACCTGCTGCAAAACTGATAACAACTATCTGCACATTGATTTTACCAATGGAGTTACTGGGACATGGACGTCTTGCAATGAAAATTATGGAGTAAATACTCCAATAGAGCACAACCGCAGGGTTCCTGAAGTAAATCCTATTCATCTTCTCTGATAATGGTTGACGTTTCAACACAGACCTACCGTGAGTGTTATTTATGCTTCTGTAGAAGCTGCAAGTCAAAGTGGATTAACGGCCGTAATTTTATAATGAAGACCTAGACTTTACACTATAAAAGCTGTTGAAGACCAATCAGAGAAGTCACTGTTACTAAACTGAGATTGCTGCAAAAGAACTCAGTAGTGAATGACACATTCACATTGCTCTACTCTCAAATAACTCAATTTTATTAAATATTTTTCAATTAAACAGTTTTATATTGGGCAGTCAATTTTAATAGATTATATAATTTGATATGTTTATATACATACATACAAATCAAGATTCGTGATGTTGTGAAGCTGGTTCATGAATCTAATGCCTTACGAAGAAAATGAATGGGAAAACTACTTCCGGAACCAAGGTTGCTGAAAATGTTGGCGATAATTTTTGTGCTCTGCTGTTTAATTCTTCCAAACAACTGATTTTATTTATTTATTAAAAAAATGTAGATAACTGTATATGAAACATTGAGCAGAAATAATGGTTAAATGCAGCTCTCCATGTTTATGAATGCTGAATTTATTCAGAAAAACATTGAGCTTTTATCTGAAAGAATAGCTTTTTTAGTTTACATAATACATTGTTATTATAAGACAACAAGCAATATTTTTTTCTTTGAGAAATTTCCTGTATGCTGCTACTAGTCTGGAATAATCACATTTGCTGTAATATTAAGAGACTACTGACCACAAGCTTTTTGTAACTGGTATAGTGATAAATCCAGACATAGAATTTACACTGAAAATATTGGTAAGAGAGTATATTTTGTGAAAGACTATTTTTATATGAATGTTTTATTTATACTTTGTCATTTCGGACAATTCAATGCCTTCCAGTCGCATTATGCAGTCTTTTTAATTTGTGGGTGACAAAGTTGGAATGTGAATGTTAATTATTAAAATAAAACTTCTAGATCTAATCATGCAAACATGGTTGTCATGAAGATGAAGGTACACATTATCCAATGCGTAGAGATTTTAATAAAACAATAAACACAGGAACAGACAGAAGGTTTTACAGTGCGTTTGTGAAACAGGGGTAGACACACACACACACACACACACAACACAACAAACATCGACTGACAACTGAAGACTGAACAAAGAGGAATTAAGAAGGGAATATACCCTATATACCGAAGGGAAGGAGGAGCCCGCTGCAGCCGTAGGGGTGGAGGAACGGAGCGTAGCAGAAGATCCGCAAGTCCGTGGCGGAGGTGGTGTGACGACTGACCAAGGGAGAGCCGGTGGGATGAGGGAACCTGGTGGAGCCGTAAGACCGAGGGTGTCTGGTGGAGCCGGTGATCTGTTGGGAGATGATACCTCTGCGCTGAAGTCCATCAGCCAGTCCTCAGTCTCTATTTCCACCAGAATACCCTCAGCCACAGATGTCGCAGACTCACAGCCCTGGGTGGTCTACGGGGTGATGGTAATTTACATTGAATTGGCTCTATCACTCTCTCTCTCCTCTCTCCACCTATAGCTGGTGTGTGGTGAGTGCACTGGCGCCGTTGTTCTGTGGCTGCCGTCGCATCATCCAAGTGGATGCTGCACACTGGTGGTGGTTGAGGAGAGATCCCCTGATATGATTGTAAAGCGCTTTGGGTGTACAGTAGTACATATGAAAGCGCTATATAAATGCCTCATTCTATTCTATTCTATTCCATGGGAACAGATAAGTGGTGGGAAACAAAGACTGATGAAAACAAACAAAGTCCATGAAAGTGAAACTGAAGATGAACAAAACTGAGTGCGTGTGACAATGGTGATATTGTTAATTGTGTTGTAGGGCAAGCATCTCTGCTACTATTGCTCTTACTTAGGCTTAGTGATTTGAACAAATAGTCCCAAGTATTGAACATTAGTGTGTTGAAGAGAGGTGTGCTGTTGCTTTTCGAAGTGATGGTGGATGTTAAAATGGGCAAACTTATGGGACATGACCCATATTACAGACAGAAGCATAGACTATTGGGTTTAAGCTCTTTTGACTTGAGCCAATAAGCATCACCCAAAAACCTCAGAGACTTCAATGCACTAAAACACTTTAGCAAACACATACATATCACATTAAACACCCTAACATCGCACAACACGAGTTTTCCACTCACATTTCCTTGACAATATGTAAAAATGTTGATGGTGTTAGTGTACCTCGTGTGTCTTAGCATGTGTGAAACTTCTTGTTAAGGAATTCAGGCTAAATAAACAGTGATATGCACAAATGCTCAGTTTAGGACAGTAATTCGGGGCTCCTCGTGTAATTGAGTGTTATAGTGATGACTTGTTTAAGTGGGCGGAGCTGGAGCTGTCAGGTGATTGATGACTCTGACATTTCTTTCTTTCAGTCCTTTGCTACTAGTTGCTAAACAACCCCATTGCCTGCTGCAAAATGTCAGCCAGTCACTCAGGGAAAGTCAGCTTGCCCATTAGTGCTGACGTGTGTGATGGCATTCAGATACACACAGTGGGGAAGGAAGGACAGTACAAGGCATTACTTTCAAGGTCATTAAGATAGATAGATAGATAGATAGATAGATAGATAGATAGATAGATAGATAGATAGATAGATAGATAGATAGATAGATAGATAGATAGATAGATAGATAGATAGATAGATAGATCCTCCTCTGCTGAGATATTCAGAGATTTAATGTCTTCTTTTCTCTTCAGTTGATTTGATCTAAGGCTGTGACTGAAGTCAGTTGTAGTTCTTGTGTTTCTGCTCGTCTCTTTTTCTGTTCTCTTCTTTTCTTCTGTGATTCTGCTTGTTAACAGGCTTATTAAGGCTGAAATGACTCAATATTTAATCTTGTGGCTCAGATAAGGTCCAGTTGTGGTTTATTTCTTTGCTCTTGGCTGACATGTGGGGCCTGCTTGTGGCCCAGATCTGGCAAACAGGAGTGGTCCGCCCAAGGGCCGTCATTCCAATTTTGAGTTGATATTGAAATCTCAGACTGCAGACTGGTATCTTGCCTAGTACTAGACTGGTCTAGTGCTGCTCTAGCTGGTCTACCAGCACTCCCACTTCCCATGCTGGAGACCAGCAACCAGCGTCCCATTCAAAACATACCTGATTTTTTTTTAGCAGGGACAGAGAACAGAGTTGAATTTTAAACAGAAATGCTTTTCCGCAATATGCTTAATCTCACAATTTTTCGCTTAAATTGAGGGTAAAAAACTATCACTAGTCTAAAGATAATAATAACAGCAGTAATAGCATATAGCGAAGAGGTGGAAGAAACGTGTGTTTTTCACCCACTGCCTGTCTATAAATCACCCAACACATAATTCCATCAGTCATATGTTTGTTTTTCATCTGGTTGAGACATGCACGTGCATCTCAGAAGAGCTTGCAAATTGCAAGGCAGTCTTTCTCTGGTTTTCATACACGTGCAAAGAATAAGTGTGAGTTTGACTTCTCCAGTGCCATTTCAAAGCAGCAGTTTTCACCAGCAACACCATAACATATTATGTTATGGGATATGAAATGTTGTTTTTGACAGCGTTTCTTTGCCTGTAACCTTTCCAAAAGGTTCAAAGCTTCAGAAACCCCACAGGGAACATTACTAGACGCTTAGATTAGACTTCCCTTTAGGTCTTTATTTCGCAAGACTGTTTGAGATATGGGGAGATGGATTTGTGAGTGAACCTAAGTAACAATCGCCTTTGAAGATCATGCAGAAATTCCTGCATGTGTTCTGGGATTCATACTAATCGTAGGGTCCCATATGATACTTTTTCATCTCCTGCTGTGTGGGGTATGGTGGTCCCTCACTTGCCCCTCCACCTTTAATGACATCTGAGAAACGATTACTGTCTGATGAATCGCCATGTGGAAAACAAACATAACCTCAATGCTGAGAGATATTCAGGAATCATGCCATTTTCCTCTTCTGATGCTTTGGGAGTGTTTCAAACCTGATGTGAACATTGAGAAAGCCATGCTTCTTATTGCATCAATCGGTCACATGAACACTTTTCATATTCATTCATATTTAACTGACATTTTTGAATGATGATCTACATAATTAAAACTGCTTTTATTCAAGTCAGAAATATGATCTAATATGACTGAATAAATCAGAATATTTGTTCATATTTGATTGAGGACACAGATAATCTAGCATGACCTGCTACACCAACAGAAATCTTCAAGGGTCCAATCTGAGAAACAACAGCACATTTCCCTTTTTACAATCTATGAAAGAGTATAAATACAGAGTATAAAATGTCCACTTATTAAAGTGTATAAAAGCCGAAACGCTTGTGTGATCAGTCAGCAAGACACATTGTTCTCCATATCTTTTAGATATCTTTATGAATAGATATATCCTTATGAAGCAAGGCTAGCATATTAGTGCTGGCAAATGGTGATGAATACTTCTCTTTGAACCTGCTGTGTGTCTTTTTATGTCCTCTGGCTTAATGACCACATGTGCAGATCAACAATGTTGTGACAACAGCACAACGTCTAGTCCAGATTACTGTTGAATTAAAGACATGTTTACTGTGTCAACAGTGCTTTAATATACGGAAAAACTGATCTTGTTTTCCTTTTTGCTCACAAATGAAATTAGGTAGCACTATGGTAAAAGATAAATACTAATTTTAATCATTTCTACTCTGAACTACAAGGGGGGGGAAACACACAGATTACTTTGTGTTTGCCCTATTAAATTTTGCCATACTATATACTGTATTTCTTATGGCATAAATGAATAAAAACGAATCCTAAAGGAACAAATAAGAATTGTGTAATCTGTGAAGGAATCAAATAAGATCTTACCGCCCTGGCCTGTGACAGTTTAACTCCAATCCTGATCAATATCAGTATATGCTCTTCTTCAGAATCATAAACATTAATACACAGAATCTCATTTGGCTTCAGTTTCATTAGGAAGGATTTATGGCACTACTTGCTCATATCTGACTGTTCATCAGATATACATAGAAAGAAATCATATGCAAATGATTGTGGCTGTATTGCATGAGTTGCTAATGTATGATTTGAATAAATCATGGTTTTATGGATGTTTAAAACCACTGGATTCATTTATGTTGCATATATAATCTCTAGTCTCACCACTTTCACATGATTAGAAGCTTTTTTACCAATACTTTATTTTGAATTTTATATCATTTGCAAATATGCAGAAGAGTCTGATGTTTATTACAAAATAAATCTTGTGAAAATCAGCTGGCTGGGAAAGATAGTTGAAGATCCCCTCATTCAACATAACAACATAACTTATTCAGTAAAATTTCAATTATACTTTAAGGAATAAATTTGTAGATTACAATTTTTTTTGGCCTTTTATTAGGATAGAACACTAGCTAGACTGTGAGAGAGAGAGGATAGGATCGGGAAAGGTCCACGAGCCGGGACTCGAACTCGGGTCGCCCGAAGCACAGCGGCGCTACATGTCGGCGCACTGGCCCACGAGGCTATCAGCGCCGATGTAGATTACAATTTTAAAGGATCCCCATCATCCTCACTGATTATTGTAAGTAGTCCTGCTATGACAAATGAGCAGAACAGGTGGACAAACATCCACAAATCAATGTGAAATGCATATTTATGTAATAGTGTTTTTTTTTGTTCATATGTCATGTTAGTTTTTACCATACACAGAATGTTTACACATTCCCTACCCCGTTTTTCTGTCTCTTTCTTTTTTGTTTGAAGTAAATGTAAGTTAGAGGAAAGATTGATGTCATAATGACTATGATGGCATGCTTTAGCCATTTAAACTGGCAGTATCATCTCAAATTATTTCATGGCTTTCTGCAATGATACATTCAGAACAGGTCCAGACAGGAGCAGAGGTATACGCGTGAAAGCTGAGAGAGGCTGTGTGTTACAGTGCCTGGAGGACATGCCTCACTCAGGTCTGTGTTTTCATGAGGAGCTCACTGTAAGAAACATCTGCAGAGATGGTGTATGATTCCTGCTCATGCTAATTTTCAAGTGCATTGAATTGAATCTGGAATTTGCTCTACATGTTGGATAGTAAGCTCATAGTTCCCTTTGTATTGCGTTTAAAGTCGCAGTGAAACAGAAGTGGCAACAGGTTTTTTTTTCCATATTGTGATGTATAACCGAGTTTAATGGATTATCGAAAAAGTTAAAAATGTAGGGTGAGAACCACTTGGTTCTGTGGATTGCTTGTTGATTGGATCTTGAGATGTGGACATTGTAACTTCTGTCCCATTAGCTGTCACTAAGGGGGCGCTCTAGTCAGTGAGCTGCCTGTTAGCATAAAAAGGAGAAGAGAAGAAGCGTGAGGTAGGAAGGGTGGGTGCTTTTCAATTCTTTTTTGTGCATCCTCGCTTCCTTTCCTCGCGTCTCAGCTCCACCTCCTGTAGGATGCAAGGGAAAGACGCAAGGAAAGAAAAGGAGGACGGAGGAATTGGATGAAAGCTTTTTTATACATTGGAATATTTGATCACTCGAGCGTCACTTCACAGCGTCATCAGCAGTGCTCAAAGGATCTGCCCTTATGTTGCTGAAGTTTGCTTATTTAAGAAATTCATAATAAATAATAATAAATGAAGATACCCTGTTGAAATATGTGAGATGTGTGGTTTATATAAACTGCAAAGGTAAAATATAAATTAAAAATATTGTGACCGATGTGAAGGGGGAGGAGAATTTATACGTGCGTCACGTTTAGTCGATAAAGTCTTCTTGCAAAGGATACACCCATATGTCCTCACTCATGACTCCTCAAGCTCCTCACTCCTCGATCCTCGGCTCCTCGCGGTGCAGTTAGAGAATTGAGATGTCCTTCAAGATGGCTGAGCTCGATCGGTTTCCGGGTCATAGGCTGGAGGACGGAGGAGCGAGGAGACGAGGAGGCATATGGAGAAGCACATAACATATGTTAACATATGTTAACCACATGGAGAAGCTTTCTCGCCAATGCTATCTTGTGTTTGTGCTCTGTTTTGAGGAACTTGTGGTTCCTGAACTCAAATAAGGTTCATTGTGTAAGCATGAGGAAAAAGCTTGACTATAAATACGACCTTTACCAAAAAGGGATTAATTGTCTTCGTTCTGCCAACAACACCCTTTTCATTTATTGTTAATTTCATGAGCCACAGTTCGTCCACATTACCAACAGCTGCTTGGAGACTCATTTGCATGGCTTCATCAACATTGCACTTAAGTACTGTTTCATCTCACTCCTACTTCTCCAATGACTGAGCTCTTGGTAGCCAAAAATGCGACTGTAAAAGTCTGAACTCACTGGTGTTTCCCTCGCAACTGAACCTCGTATGTTATGTGTTTGCTGACTGTGTGTTGATTTGAGGTATAAACTTGGACGTCTCTGGGAGTCTCTGAAAGTCTTAATTTATGCAGCATCAAAAATGTTTTAAAAATCAGGTGTTACAATGTGGCACTAAAAAAATCTAAGCGAGCATGCTGTCGAATTTACATGATTGAAGAAGTCTGTTATACGTCACGACTCACGAGAGAGAAGTCTGTCAATTTTACCCGAAGATCGAGTTATGACATTGTGATTACAAGCATTATAAGTTTGGTTTTTCCCACGATTTTCCCACGATTTATATAATAACTCATCTCATAACTCATCTCATTTTTACTCAATATTCTAAGCAGTGACTTTAACTTCTACCAAAGTCATTTTCTCATAAGATATCTACTTTTACTCAAGTGTGGCTTTCAGGAACTTCATCCATCACTGGTTGAGTGTCACGTTTGACTGCATGTTAGAAATATGGCTAAGTCAAAAGAATGGTCCAAAAAGTTAAGAGAAGACATCATTGCCCTTCACAAACAAGAAACAGGATACAAAAAGATAGCGAATGCACTAAATGTTCCTAGAGTCACCGTTGGAAGCATTGTTTGCATGTTCAAAGTCAAAGAAACAGTGCTTACACTATCTGGACGGGGCAGAAAAACCCTCGAGTGACTGTAAAACACCTGCAGCAAGACTTGGTGGTAACAGGCACTGAGGTTTCAGCTGCACAGTAAGGCCCATACTAAATGCATGCCAGAACTCCAAGACGTACACCACTACTGACCCAAAAGCACAAGAAAACTGCTCAAAATCATATAAATAAGTTTTGGGATTCTGTTCTGTGGAGCAATGGAACAAAACTGGAACTTTTCGGCCCTCTGGATCAGCGGTGTGTCTGGAGGAAGAAGAATGAAGCATATGCTGAAATGAACACTGTCTACAGTTCAGCATGTGGAGCTTGTGATGCTCTGAGGCTGCTTTATGTCCTCTGGCACTGGAAACCTGCAGTGTGTGGAAGGAGAGATGGATTCATTTTTGTAGGCTATATCAGGAGATCTTAGGAGAAAAACGTCAAATTCTACCAAGGCTTGGTTGCAGAAGAAGTCCTGAAAGAATCTACAGTGCCATCACAGTCCCCTGACTTGAACCCCATAGAAAATCTCTGGTGGGATTTGAAGAAGGCGGCTGCAACATGCAAACCCAAGAACATCACTGAACTGGAGGCCATTGCTCATGAGGAACGGGCTCATGTTCCTCAGGAACGCTGGCAGAAGCTGCTGTCTGTTATACAGCTCGTTTGCAGCAGGTCAGGACAGCAAAAGGCTGTTCTACTAAGTACTAAAGATGCTTGCCATGAAGGGGTTGAATAATTTAAGTCATTAAAAGTTGCATTTCCAGTTGAATTTAAGGGAAACCACTTTAAACATTTGTTGTGTTGAGCTATTTTAATTACCTTTGTTTGATTTGTTCTTTGCAAGCAGCTAAAAGTAAATTTTGCCAGTAAACCTGATTTGCAATGGGGGAAGTTTTTCCCCCAAGGTTTTACACTGAACAAATCAAACAAAAACTTTACGTATCTGTGTGATAATACAGTCACACAGTCGAGATTTGCTAAGCCTGTGAATGCCTGTGCTGGTTTTGGTGGAGAGTTAGTGAAAATTTGGACTCAGTTAGGAATTTAGAATAAAACCCTATATAAAGTATAACAGATTGACAAAAAAAATGAAATTTAAATGTGTTGATCAAAAGTTCAAATGATCAAAAGATCAAAACCTCTATTTAGTGACTTTATATGACCTCTTTTAGCAAGAGTTCAGCGTAAGGTCAAAGGTCCTGCTCAGTGTTGGTGTGGCACTGCTGAAGAATGGGAATGCTAATGAGTCAAATTTGATGTGACAAAAGACAAAAAAAGTGAAAAGCCTTTGTATGTCACCAAAAAGACAGAGACCCTGGTGATACAGCACTGATGAATATTAACCTGAACACAGACAGCCAGTTCAACACTAACTAACTCTTTCTGCTCAAGTTAGTGAGATGGTTGAGCTGTACAACAGTGTCCAAAGGCAGAGACAGACAGAGACGAATTTACTCAGAGAGGCTATTGTCTTCTGTTGTGCTCTATCAGGGTTTCTCCTGGCTCACAGAAGCAATCTTTTCCATTTGAGGGAGCTGTCAGTGGTTTTAGCCAGTCATTGAATGTGGGAAGGTGTCAAAGGAGTCTTTTCAAGCTGCGTCTCGAAGGGGAAAGTGAACACCGGCAGTGCGATCTTCCATTGTCGAGGGTGCCTTGGGAAAAGAAAGTAGCACACTGGCATTCTGTGCTGTAACTGGTGTCATAACCCTCCTTTGTAAATGAGAGACTTTCTAAAGACTGAATCTCCCATTACATTAAAGACAGAAGAATCTAGAAAGCCGGTGAAGACAGGGAGGAGTCCCACAGCATCTGAATGGAGCTGCTGCAAAGAGACGTGCCGTAAAGACATTAATTAACCACAGGTGCCTCCCATAGAGGAACCATCTGACACATTAGCAGACCACTGTCTTTTTCAGCCAATTGTCTCAAGGTACATGAGACACTGATGTTGGGCTGGGCAACCCACCAAACCACTGGACTTTATAGTCTTATTCAGTATCACTTCAGTATAGTTATCACTTCAGTAGTGTTGGTAACCAAAATGTTGCTTGACCCCATTGACTGCCGTATAGAAAAAAATACTATGGAAGTCAATAGGGACCAGAAACTATGTTTTCTACTTGGAAATTGACTGTGCTCATATATTTATGTATGTTTCAACAACAAAAATTGCCTAGAAGTGGCTGTTTGTGTCTTTTTCTAAACTCAATTTGCAATTTCACTATAATTTTTGCAAAACAAGTTAACACAATAACATCACACTGGCATTCTCTCACTCAAGTGTCTATAACCATATGGTGAACATATATTCAAACATTTTTCCTCAAGTAGGTATTTTTCATAAATGACAAGTCGGGGTAAGTTGTCCCATTTTTTTAAAATGTAAATTAAATCTATACAATTTATTGATTAAAATATTTGTTTTAAAATGTTTTATGATGCCTTTTACATTTGACTGTTTTCTGAATTGTTTTTTTGTTTCATAATTGTTTTGTGTGCCAGTAATGTCAGAGCTAAACCATGTCACACTTTTTACTTCAGTTATTTCTTAGGGATGTTTGAAAGTACATTTCTAGACATCTACTATTTTCAGCACATGTTGCGAAAAATGTTTCTTTAAATATACTTTTCAAATGTGTGTCATTAAAATGTTGAATGTGTGTTGTAGATTGATCTGAGCGAAATGGACAGGTTGGTTCACGCCTTGGTTCATTTGCTGCTTCGAAGCCTGTCAGATAATCGCTCCTGATATGAAGACTGTACTCTCATTAACAAATATGACCCTTGAAAGACCTTTTTTGTTTTCAGAGATATGCTTGGCCAAGACTGAGACGCTTTCAGTGCACATCATACTTGTTAAGACAAATAATTTTTTATGGCTAGGCTTAAATTGGCAAGACAATCTAAATCCTTTGCAAGAAGAAGCCTGACAATATTTTGCAGGTTTGGAAAAGAGTGAAGCTTTCTTGTTGGGCCCAAACAGGTGAAGTGTTGCTGCAGGTGACAGTCGCTCAGAATCCTGGAAAGAGAAACAAGTTTGCACATAATAAAAACACGCTGGATGTTACATATAGACTGCTTTTGGATTCAGGCCATTGTCACATTCACACTACAATTTTAATGCTGTTTATTTTTAGAATAGCTTGTAAAAAGCAAAACCAACTGCAAGTGTCTTGGAAGTCTCACCTCTGAAACATAAAGTACACATGTTTTCAAGGCAATGTGTTAAGTAGTCACGAAACTGATGCTTTTATTCAAAATGACTTTCAGAAAAGGTACAGTATATGTTGATGGTTGTTGACTCCATCAGATCTGATGTTAAGGAAGAGGTGCCCAAGAACTCAAAGACACACCAGACGCATAATCCTGTACTTGAACACTGAAGTTCAAGGTGGTGCATCAGTCCTAAACTGTCAAGCTCATTGCCAGAACTTCACGAATTACTGTAATAAAGTGGCATCGATGACATGAAGTTTGGGCTTTGGGAAAAAACACAAAGGGAAAGAGAAAGGGTGCTCTACATTATTATATTTCTCTATAAAGCATAGACTTGTGCATTAACAGCTGAAACGGCATTACCTGGTGTAAAGTGGGCCTAAAAACAAGCATGCTAAAGAGCATTCGCTTTTTGAAAAGAGCATTGCACTGATTGAGAACAATTTCAGTTTTTCATTGTAGTTCACTATAGAAACAACAGGCAGTCTCTGATGTACCTTGTTTGAACTAATATTGTGAACTATAGTTCACATGTAATAGGGACATTAAATTTAACATTTAATTAAATATTATTGATCTGCCTGCATTGACACTATTATACAAGAACTGAACTGAGCTGGACGATGAGCGTTTACTCCAGAGCGGCTATATAACTAAATTTATAACTATTTTAAAACAAAAATGAACCATCACTGAACTTACTTAAGCTGGACTGTGTCAAAAGAAACAAAATTGTTTCTATTTTCTTCTAGAAACAAACGTTGTTGCATTATTTTCCTCTCTGTAAAGCTGCTTTGAAACAATCTGTATTGTAAAAAGCGCTATATAAATAAATGTGAAGAAAAATTCACATTAATGCATTTGACAGATGTGTTTATCCAAAGCAACATAGATTGTATTAAAGCTATGTATTTTTTCAGGAGGCTATCACTTAAGAATAAGGTTTTATAACATAAAAAATAAATACAATTAAAAATAAAAATTAATGTAAAATGAAATTAAAAATTTCATTGCTCATTGTGAATTAATCTTACTTAATGCATTAACTAGCGTTAACTACTGTGACCTTATTGTAACGTGTTACCATTTTACAGGTTGATAATTCCTTTGCTGTTGGAGCTACAGGATCAGATGTTTTTGACTGGTTAGACATTAATGCAATAAACAACGTTTCAAGTACTTCAGTCTCGTGTGTGTTGTCTCTCACCCTCAAAACCATTACAAAAAACAAAAAAAAGCACTGTATTGTTATCATGGCATAGTATAGGATGGTACAGGATGATTACCATATTTAAATGGTACACTATGCACAAAAAAGCATGGCAATACTGTTACTTTTTGTAAGTTAAAATAAAAATTGTATTATAACATTTTGCTACTAGAAGTCAGAGACAGTGAGCAAAGTCTTGTGTTCTCCCTCATACAGTGGAAAGAAACTCTTTGAGCTCAGAAAGCTCGTCAGGCAGGTTTGCTGTAATTATGTGAAAAATGGCCTCAGTCCCTGGAGGCTTTGAGCCCAGCGCCGGCAGAGCGATGTGAACCGGCATGCACTCCACTGTCACTGCTTCACACACACCTTCACACACACCTATCATGCTAACAGAGTGTTGGATAATCAACGTGTTTTAAGAAAGATCTGAATAAATCTGTGCAGAAATTAAACAATTAAATTATAATTGCTGATAATTATATATTCATACTCCGAGTTACCTGTAAAGTCCTTCTGTCAAACATTTCTATGTAACTTTAACATTATAGAGTGTAGACATTTATAACATTTAGACAAAGCACAGTTTCTCACACTAGACAGATGGCAGTGTTCTCAAGTTGTTTCCATAAAATTTCCATAATTTCCATAAACACACACATTTTAGGTCACATTTTACTGGGTTTGATGAATGCATGATTGATTTCACATTGCATGTTTATTTCACTGTCCTGAAAGACTGTAAGTTATTATGGATTACACTTATGTATATGATTTGTCTTGTTTTTTTAATGTATTAACTCTCTGTTATCATATATGTGTTTAAGCACAACCTGCAGTTGCGACTGAATTTCACGTTTGTGATGTTTACATGATTACATATTCAGATTGTAATTTGATAACAAGAGTTTCTTTTATCCTGATGCGCATGAGGAAGAAAGAGATTCCAGTGGGATAAAGGGAAATGGCATGATGAAGCCATAATCTCTCTTCACCTTTATTGTTGCTTGTTTCACCAATTTCAAAGCTTCATAAAATAGGAATTTATCACAACACCATTCTCTGTACATATATTTTGCGCATGTGAAATGTCGTGTTTAATGACATCATGGATTACACAGTTATGAACTGAATGGTTTGAACGTCTCAGTAGTTGCTTGCTTCTTACCATGCTTGTTTTATAGTGTTTGAGTTCTTCGGTCCTGTGGAGACAAGTTTGGAGATCTCCCATAAAGGAAGCCCATATTCTGCTCACTGAGGCAGAGGAGAAAACATGGCCCTGCAGGTAGCCATTATCCCACGCCGTCTAATACTGAGAACTACTGATCGTCAAGGAGAATTCATGTTACAGATATGAACGCATGTTCAACTGAGACAATTTCACATTTAAATAGTGTAAAGATAGGGATGCAGAGATGAGGCCATACACACCTCTGGTGTTTAATGACAACCTTCCCAAACAAGTTGTGGTTATAAAGGTGGTCTGGTCGTAGTTTTAGAGATGCAGCTACAGTTTCTAACTGTGATTCTTACCGATTGTTTGGTCACTCAAATCCCTCTTCTCGTATGAGTGGGGAAACATGTCTTTTCCAGGTCATTTGTTCCAGGTTCACTATCCATCTTTTTAATAATTGTCCTGTTAGTGGGAATGAGCTCTCCAACTGTATTTTCTTATAGCCATGTCCTTCATTTGAGCAGCTCAACAGCTTTAACAACATCATTACTGTATTTTTGGGGTTGTTCATGGATTAAAATGTTCCTATAGTGAAAAATAAATATACCAAAATGTATTTGAAATAGATTTATTTCATGCTAAGTTTACTACAAACACATTTACATATTTATGTGCTTAATAAAAATACCCTGCAATTGTACTTTTGGTTTACTAAATTGGTATAGTTAAAGTCTGCTAAATTGGAACAACTAATTTTGAACTTAATGCACTTTAATTATCCAGAAGCAGTGCCGAGGTCCAACTCAAGATTCTACAACAATTGCAAGTAAATTTTAGGTACACTTTAAATACCTTGCATTTAAAGAATGATATTATTCTAATAGTGATATTAAAACACGTTTTAGGCTTAATATTTAGAAATGTAAAGAAGTACTCCAATAAAGTTTAATTACAATATTTATATCAGCAAGTCTCAAGCGATATGTCAGTAAATATGTTAATGGATTTGTGCTATGCTTAGTATGAAATTAATGTATTTTAAAATAATTTTTGGTATGTATAATATATGGTGTAACGACCCTTTGCGTTTAAAACGGCTTTTGTCCAGGTACACTTGCGCATAGTTTTACAGGTAGCTTTGCAGGAAGGTTTCTTCAAGCGTCTCGGAGACGTTCCCGCAGTTCTTCTGGATTTAGTCTGTCTCAGTTTCTTCTGTTTCTTCATGTAATCACAGACGGACTCGATGATGGTGAGATCAGATCATACCGGCTGTTGTCAGACTCCTTGTGCATTGACAAATCTCACTGGATTATTACTATTAATGGCAAAAAGAATGTTTGGAAATGTAATCTGATATTTCCTACTGACACACTACAGCAAAAGATATAAATAACTGACTTAAAACCATTTTTTTTTGGGGGGGGGGGGGGGGGGGGGTATTAACATGCCTACGACTTTTGCACAGTACTGTATATATACTGAATATACATACGCTACAATACAGATTGTTTCACGTTCAAGTTCAAGTTCAAGTTCATTTTATTTATATAGCACATTTTATAACAGCCACTGACTGACCAAAGTGCTTTACAGAACTACAAGATTAAGACAATAATACCATGCATAACAGCACAGCACAGATACAGCAAATCTAAGAGCAGCCTTAAGCAGGAGTAGCAAAAACATTGCACCTTCACAGCAGCTTCACAATAGTAACAAATTCAGAATCGCCCGAGAAACAGCTCTAACAAGCCAATAGTGTCAGTATTCAGTTCAAGTCACTTCAGTGTTGATTCAGTTCAGTTCAATAACTATAACATTCATTAGTTGTGCAAACATACAGTGTATTTGTGCACATACATGTACGTGTGACAAACTCCTTTACACTCCACTGCACACTGAACAAGCAAAAGACACAAGATAGTAGTGTTTTACATTTTTCATATCTGTGTGTATTTTGTTGTGTATGTGGCTGATCATTTTATGTTTCACGAGTTCACACTTACAAATAAGTCAGATGTCCGAGGAGAGGCTCCGGGCTCGGTATTCGGCCCAAACCCAGAGTACTCCCCCCGTATTCCTGGCTGTAAAAGAATGAGCCAAGAGTGAGGAGTCGGGGTGGTGGAGGGATGCTGAAAACTGTCAAGGAATGTTACAGTAGGTGAGTTGACAGAGTGAATATATATATATATGCTTCTTCTCTTGCTGATAGGGTAGACAAAGTAATTGTTTGATGACAAGTTGATTGGATTGATTATTTGAACGTGCTCCTCCCGAACTTTGTTTATAAAACATAATTTGTGTGTAGAGTCACTACGCAAAAACACCATATTTGGAAGAGTTAAAATAGTTTTGAATGATGTGTTTGCTTTTGCAAGAGATGTCTGATGTTTTTCATGTTGTGTGTGTGTTTTGTGGTTTTGTGTGTAGAGTTTCAAGAAATTGAGCCATAGTTTCAGAAATTGTGTTTAAGCAATTTGAAAAAACTGTAATGAGAATTGTGTATTTTCACAATCAAATTGTATAATGAAAGTCAAAAAATAAATCATTGGTTTTCCAAGCAGATGATTTGGGATTTCTTGCACATAAGGAATAGCCTACCAGAATACCAAGTATTCATTAGGACATTAATGGATGTCCTACATACATTAATAGGACATTAAATAGTGTGTGCTATATTTGCTCCATCTTTCTCCTCAACATTTACATGTATTCATTCAGCAGACGCTTTTATCCAGAGCGACTTACAATTGAAGAATTCATCTTGTAATTAAAACCCTGTCATCTGAATATTTACCAGAATCCTGTAAGTCAAGAATCACTTTGCTGGGCGTCTTTAGGTAGCAGTCGGCTCGTCGTGCTCCAGGAAATTCCCATCTTCAAGTAGTTTTGTTGAAATGCCTCAATGTCACGAGTAATGAGCCTTCACACCTGAAACATCGCAGATGAAAGACTTGACCACAATTAAGCGTCTCTATTGAGGTTTCTAAATTAGAAGGAGCGGAAATTCCCTCGCAAAGATCAACACTGAGGAAAGCCTGGTCTCTAAATGCATGTTTATGGATGTGGCCTTTACCATGATGAAACTTGTGTCTTTAAGATGTTTTCATTTATTTTACAGTGTCTCACTGCACTCACTTGCACTTGTGTAAACAATCATCAGCAGGAAATGTCATAATGTGAAGGATTGCCTATACTATACCATGTCTCTTCTTCATATTGCAGTGTATAATTTCTGTGCCAATAGCGGCACCAAATGGTATTGCACCAATAATAATGAGGCTTCAAACAGGTTTGAACACAGACATTTCTGTCATTAATATACTTAGACTTTCTGTCAGTATACTTAAGTGTAATTTTAAGTATATTTCTGAGAAGTACATAAGAAGAAGACTGTATGCTTTCTTTTTTTCTTCTTTTTTAAAAAATAATTATACTAATAGCGCACTTGAATAAACTTCTTTTTTGTAAGGGTGTGACTATAAAAAAAGACAATAAAAAGATACATAAATAACAAAAAAAACGCTAAAACCCTTTTATTTTGTTTTTTGCCTTTAGTTTATCACAGTATTTCATTATTTTTACAGCATTAATAATCAAATGGGTCTATGCAAACTGGCTAACAGAACAATGTTTTGAAGACTGAGTTTTGAATCACACACACACACACACACACACACACACATACACAGCAGCTTTAGGCACACGGTCACCTGTAAGTTACACAATCTGTTTGGAGGAAAATATTGTGAGCAGGAATCACACACACACACGCAGCACTGATCACACTTAGTTTCCCTCTACACAGAGACCTCATCTCAGAAGTCTCTGCTCTGCAAGATAACAAACGTGAGCGTCAAACGACTCTTATATTGTTGACACAAGGCCGGTGACTGTGAAAGACATGAATGCGGGACTCTTATCAGTGTTTGAACACAATCTCATGCCTAAGCAGTGAAGATTAACTCAGATCAGTCTGTCCTCTCCAGATCCTCAACAGAAGGACACAGGACTGTTCTGGGATCAGCACACAGGGCAGATGGCTGATAGTGGTGAGTGTGAATAGGGAAACTACTCTGAGATCAGTGAATGAGTTAAAGCTACACATTCCATGAGCGTTATGATGTGAAACAGCAAAGCGGAGGGAAACAATGATCACATTCATTAAATTCATCCGTCATTTTCCTCTCCTTTTATCTCACGCTTTCTCACTCCCTTTTCATAAGATTTCACCTGCACCTCCACCAAAAAGCGGCCCTTTGAAGAGGCAGTCCTGCCATCTGACCTCAGTTTGAGCTGCCAAACGTCCCAGCCTGTAATGCCATGTCGTCTAAACACTTACAGTGGCCAAACAAATATTTCGGACTCGCACATTAAAATATCTGAATGGCATTGTAATAGATGACAAAAAAACTGTCATTTATTTTAAAGAAATAAAATAATCCGTAGTTAGCCGGATCCGGGCCGTATCCAGATCAGATCGAGGACTTGCGCTTAGACACGACCACAACGTATGATGTAGTCAGCCGGATCCAGGCCGTATCCAGATCAGATCGAGGACCTGCATTTAGACACGACCACAACGCATGATGTAGTCAGCCGGATCCGGGCCGTATCCAGATCAGATGAAGGACCTGCGCTTAGACACGACCACAGCGTATGATGTAGTCAGTCGGATCCAGGCCGTATCCAGATCAGATCGAGGACCTGCCTTTAGACAAGACCACAACGTATGATGTAGTCAGCCGGATCCAGGCCGTATCCAGATCAGATCGAGGACCTGCGCTTAGACACGACCGGATCCGGATCCGGCTGACTACATCATACGTTGTGTATGATGTAGTCAGCCGGATCCGGGCCGCATCCAGATCAGATCAAGGACCTGCGCTTAGACACGACCACAACGCATGATGTAGTCAGCCGGATCCGGGCCGCATCCAGATCAGATCGAGGACCTGCGCTTAGACACGACCACAACGCATGATGTAGTCAGCCGGATCCGGGCCGCATCCAGATCAGATCGAGGACCTGCGCTTAGACACGACCACAACGCATGATGTAGTCAGCCGGATCCGGGCCGTATCCAGATCAGATCGAGGACCTGCGCTTAGACACGACCACAACGTATGATGTAGTCAGCCGGATCCAGGCCGTATCCAGATCAGATCGAGGACCTGCATTTAGACACGACCACAACGCATGATGTAGTCAGCCGGATCCGGGCCGTATCCAGATCAGATGAAGGACCTGCGCTTAGACACGACCACAACGTATGATGTAGTCAGCCGGATCCAGGCCGTATCCAGATCAGATCGAGGACCTGCCTTTAGACAAGACCACAACGTATGATGTAGTATCCAGATCAGATCGAGGACCTGTGTTTAGACACGACCACAACGCATGATGTAGTCAGCCGGATCCAGGCCGTATCCAGATCAGATCGAGGACCTGCGTTTAGACACGACCACAACGCATGATGTAGTCAGCCGGATCCAGGCCGTATCCAGATCAGATCGAGGACCTGCGTTTAGACACGACCACAACGCATGATGTAGTCAGCCGGATCCAGGCCGTATCCAGATCAGATCGAGGACCTGCGTTTAGACACGACCACAACGCATGATGTAGTCAGCCGGATCCAGGCCGTATCCAGATCAGATCGAGGACCTGCGTTTAGACAAGACCACAACGCATGATGTAGTCAGCCGGATCCAGGCCGTCTCCAGATCAGATCGAGGACCTGCGTTTAGACAAGACCACAACGCATGATGTAGTCAGCCGGATCCAGGCCGTATCCAGATCAGATCGAGGACCTGCGCTTAGACACGACCACAACGTATGATGTAGTCAGCCGGATCCGGGCCGTATCCAGATCAGATCGAGGACCTGCGCTTAGACAAGACCACAACGCATGATGTAGTCAGCCGGATTCGGGCCGTATCCAGATCAGATCGAGGACCTGAGCTTAGACAAGACCACAACGCATGATGTAGTCAGCCGGATCCGGGCCGTATCCAGATCAGATCGAGGACCTGCGCCTAGACACGACCACAACGCATGATGTAGTCAGCCGGATCCGGGCCGTATCCAGATCAGATCGAGGACCTGCGCTTAGACACGACCACAACGCATGATGTAGTCAGCCGGATCCGGGCCGTATCCAGATCAGATCGAGGACCTGCGCTTAGACACGACCACAACGCATGATGTAGTCAGCTGGATCCGGGCCGTATCCAGATCAGACCGAGGACCTGCGTTTAGACGCGACCACAACGCATGATGTAGTATCCAGATCAGATCGAGGACCTGCGTTTAGACACGACCACAACGCATGATGTAGTCAGCCGGATCCAGGCCGTATCCAGATCAGATCGAGGACCTGCGTTTAGACACGACCACAACGCATGATGTAGTCAGCCGGATCCAGGCCGTATCCAGATCAGATCGAGGACCTGCGTTTAGACACGACCACAACGCATGATGTAGTCAGCCGGATCCAGGCCGTATCCAGATCAGATCGAGGACCTGCGTTTAGACACGACCACAACGCATGATGTAGTCAGCCGGATCCAGGCCGTATCCAGATCAGATCGAGGACCTGCGTTTAGACACGACCACAACGCATGATGTAGTCAGCCGGATCCAGGCCGTATCCAGATCAGATCGAGGACCTGCGTTTAGACACGACCACAACGCATGATGTAGTCAGCCGGATCCAGGCCGTATCCAGATCAGATCGAGGACCTGCGTTTAGACAAGACCACAACGCATGATGTAGTCAGCCGGATTCGGGCCGTATCCAGATCAGATCGAGGACCTGAGCTTAGACAAGACCACAACGCATGATGTAGTCAGCCGGATCCGGGCCGTATCCAGATCAGATCGAGGACCTGCGCCTAGACACGACCACAACGCATGATGTAGTCAGCCGGATCCGGGCCGTATCCAGATCAGATCGAGGACCTGCGCTTAGACACGACCACAATGCATGATGTAGTCAGCCGGATCCAGGCCATATCCAGATCAGATGGAGGACCTGCGCCTAGACATGACCATAATGCATCCCTGAAGTGTCAGCAGAGATTGTGTCTACTAGACTCTAGGCTTGATTAGTTGGGGACATTTAATACTCAACAATAATATTGATCTGCCTGCATTGACACCATGAGAACTGAACTGAGCTGGACGATGACATCACTTTTTTTCTCCAGAGCGGCTATATATATAAATGAACTAAATGAATAACTTTTTTACAACAAAAATGAACCATCACTGAAGTTACTTAAGCTGGACTGTGATTTTCTTCTAGAGCTGCTGTACAGAAGAAACAAACTTTGTTGCTTTATTTTCCTGTTATCACTGTAAATCTGCTCTGAAACAATCTGTATTGTAAAAAGCGCTATATAAATAAAGGTGACTTGACTTGACTAATGGCTGTTGCCCGCAGTCCGCCCAAAGACACTGAACACCATTGAGGCAATAGGCGATAGAGCCAGAGTGCAGAGCCTTTTCTTCATAAATGCAATAAATATTGTGATTCATAGATTTTATTTTGCGATGACATAACATAAATATTAATTTGGTAACACCTTAGAATACTGTTCCTTCATTAATGAATAACTACACACAAACAAATGAGTAACGCAGTGTTAACATTCTAGTAACTACTATTAACTAACAAGAAACTCTGATTAACACATTAGTAAGTAATAGCGCTCAGTCTATGTGGAAGTTCACTATTAGCTAATCAATAATACTATTTTTCATACCTCCCAGAGAACTACTACACTGCTCAAAAAAATTAAAGGAACACTTTGAAAACACATCAGATTTCAACGGGGAAAAATATAATGCTGGATATCTATACTAATATGAACTGGGTAACGTGTTATGAACGAAAGGATGCCACATCGTTTGATGGAAATGAAAATAATCAACCTACAGAGGATTGAATTCAAAGACACCCCAGAAATCTAAGTGAAAAAATGATGCAGCAGGCTTGTCAATTTTGCTGAAATTTCATTGCAGCAACTCAAAATGGTTCTCAGTAGTTTGTATGGCCCCCACGTGCTTGTATGCATGCCTGACAACGTCGGGACATGCTCCTACTGAGACGACGGATGGTGTCCTGGGGTAATATCCTCCCAGATCTGGACCAGTGCATCACTGAGCTCCTGGACAGTCTGAGGTGCAACCAGGTGATGTCAGATAGACTGAAACACAATGTCCCAGAGGTGTTCTATTGGATGTAGGTCAGGTGAGCGTGGTGGCCCTTCAATGGTATCATTCCTTCATCCTCCAGGAACTGCCTGCATGCTCTCGCCACATGAGGCCGGGCATTGTTGTGCACCAGGAGGAACCCAGGACCCACTGCACCAGCATAGGGTCTGACAATGGATCCAAGGATTTCATCCCGATACCTAATGGCAGTCAGGGTACCATTGTCTAGCCTGCAGAGGTCTGTGCGTCCCTCCATGGATATGCCTCCCCAGACCCTCACTGACCCACCACCAAACCGGTCATGCTGAACGATGTTACAGGCAGCATAACATTCTCCATGGCTTCTCCAGACCCTTTCCTGTCTGTCACGTGCTCAGGGTGAACCTGCTCTCATTTGTGAAAACCACAGGGCACCAGTGGCGGACCTGCCAATTCTGGTGTTCAATGGGAAATGCCAATCGAGCTCCCTGGTGCTGGGCAGTGAGCACAGGGCCCACTAGAAGACGTCGGGCCCTCAGGCCACCCTCATGAAGTCTGTTTCTGATTGTTTGGTCAGAGACATTCACACCAGTGGCCTGCTGGAGGTCATTTTGTAGGGTTCTGGCACAAAGGAGCAGATACCGGTCCTGCTGATGGGTTAAGGACCTTCTACCGCCCTGTCCAGCTCTCCTAGAGTAGCTGTCTGTCTTCCTGGAATCTCCTCCATGCTCTTGAGACTGTGCTGGGAGACACAGTAAACCTTCTGGCAATGGCACGTATTGATGAGCCATCCTGAAGGAGCTGGACTGCCTGCGCAACCTCTGTAGGGTCCAGGTATCGCCTCATGCTACCAGTAGTGACACTGACCCTAGCCAAATGCAAAACTGGTGAAAAACAGTCTGAAAAGATGAGTAGGGAAAAAATGTCAGTGGCCTCCACCTGTAAAACCATTCCTGTTTTGGGGGTTGTCTCACTGTTGCCCATCTAGTGCACCTGCTGTTAATTTCATTAACACTAAAGCAGTTGAAACTGATTACCAACCCCCTCTGTTACTTAACTGACCAGATCAATATCCCAGGAGTTTAACTGACTTGATGCTATTCTCTGATTAAAAAGTGTTCCCTTTATTTTTTTTGAGCAGTGTATATACAGGTTCATAATTAATATTAATATGTTTAATAATTTGGATCAGTATTATAAAGTGAAAAACATGATAACTAATATTGACTGAAGTCATTGTAAGCTTTTGATATTTTTGTAAGATCTTGAATAGTAATTCCTTCCGATGCATTTGGAAACACTTTAGTCATTACTGGAAAATCCCATGATCTTCACATTAGAGAACTGATACAAATAACTAGTTCCTTTAGAAGGATGTAGTAACACTTGATTCATTACTAATGGGTTACAATTACCTTATATTATACATGATGCATTATTAATATTAATTATGAACCTGTATATAGTAGTTCTTAGTAGTCTTGAGTGAGGTGAAAAATAGTATTATTGATTAGCTAATAGTGAACTTCCACATTCAACTGAGCGCTATTACTTACTAATTCATTCATCAGAGTTTCTTGTTAGTTAATGGTACTCGTACAGTAGTAAATAGTAAACTCATTTGTTCCTGTGTAGATATTCATTAATAAATTAACAGTATTCTAAAGTGTTACCGTTCATTTATGTACAGGCAAATAAAAATGTCCTATTACCTGTGGCAGTTGTTTGTCACTTGAATTCTGCAATCTCTCGAGATACACACATGTAAGAGGAGACAATTAGCTGAACATTTACTAGTTCAATTAGTGACACTTAGCCTACATTTTAAAATCTTTAGTCAAGTCAAGTCTCCTTTATTCATACAGCGCTTTTTACAATACTGATTGTTTCAAAGCAGCTTTACAGTGATAACAGGAAAGTAATGTTTGTTTCCGCTGTACATCTTACATCTTAAGGCTAAAAGTAGCGCCGATTTAGGAGAACTCAGAGGTAAGATAAAATGTTTTGTGAACACGGCCCCTGGTTATTAAACGTCATTGCAAAAATGCATAGGAAAAGCAACTCTACTTCTGATAAAAACTCTAGCAGCATTTGATTGATAAGACAACATCAAAATATCAAACCAAGTGTTATTTAAACGTAGGCCTGAAGTACATGAAAATGAGAGGATGAAATCAGTGTTGAATTCTGTCCAATCATAAAGCAGCTTTCCACAGGTGACGTATATGTTTCAGATCTCCTATAGAGCCTGCAGATCTGGTAAGATGTGCTCAAATGATAGGATAACTTCACCTGTAAACAGTTTTCAATGTGTAAATAGTTATAAAAACCAAAATCAGCATTGTCCTTTCCTGAAGCACAGCACCACCTGGTGGAATCTTAGCACAGGTGCACGCAGGTTTGTGGAAGCTGACATTTCCCAATATTACACTAACTCTTCAGTCCCGGGACAAAATCAGACTGCAAAACTGAAAACATAAAAGTGTATGTACAATCTGTCCAACATATTTACCTATATTTCATGCGACAACACAGATACAGTATTAATATAAATATTATAATAAATATATACAAAATAATTTTAAATATTAAAATTGAAATTTCCCACATTTTTCTGGTTTTGCTATTAACATGATGCAAGTTATTCCACAAATCTCAAATTGTATGACAGCGCTGCCATTTTTGGTTGGGACACACTATAAGCACATAAGTGGGATTAAAGTTATATTGTCCCACGTCTCAAGAAATACTACATTATCACTGATATATAAATCATGCCTCATCAAGCAGATCTTTACTCTGAATAGCTGACTTCTTGAAATGGGAGACACTTCATGCATTTGCTCGAGGGAAAGCACAAATGTTTCTGTGTATCCTGCAGAAGCCGAGATCTTTTGGAAGGAGTACACAGGATACTGTCACCTGACCTGTAGGGGAAAGATGAAGGAAATAATAGTTAGAATGTGGTTTCTGAGGTATGCAGCATGAAAGACCTGCCTGTTGTGTCTTGCAAAACTCAGTTTCTGAAATATGACAGTTTGTATGATATATGTAACCCTGCCTGTATCTGCAGGACTGCATTCAGAGAATAAAGACACAATTATCTATCAAATTTTTTGATAGTCATGTATAGGGGAAACAGAACATTAGAAATAACACTTCCTTCCTTCTCTTGAATTTCACTGACGTCAACTCAAATAAAAGACCTGCTGTTGCCTCACACACACACACACACACACACACACACACACACACGCTCACTCACACTCACTCACTCACTCACATATATACTGTACACAGTACACAGTATACATATATACACTCACATATACACATACTTATGCACAAGTGCACGCTATGCACAAGTACATATATGTGCACAGTACACACACACACAAGCACACACACAAGCACACACACACACAAACACACACACACACATATATATATATATATATATATATATATACACTCACATATACACATACATATATACACACACACACACATAGCTAACAGAGTTTTGTTACAAGAACGTTCTCCAAATATTCAGTGTTGGTTCTGGGAACGTAAAAAATGTCCAGTTTTCTTGATGTTAGAGGAACGTGCTTTAGAAGGTATGATGTTCCACAAACATTCTTCCAACTTAATTTTGATTAACAATTAAATATTCTGATTTGTAACATTCCAAGAACATAAAAATGTCCAGTTTCCTGAATATTAATAGAATGTTATTTAAAGGTTAGTGTGATGTTCCTGAAACATTCTTTCAATCACTCAAACTCCTGCTGTGAACAAGCACTGAAAGAAAGAGAAATAAGAACACAAGAACTACAACTGACTTCAGCTTAGATGAAATCAACTGAAGAAGACATAAAAGAAGACATGACATCTCTCAAGATCTGATTAAACAACTCCACAAACAGCATTACCAGCTTCACTTATTACTAACCAGACTGACTTTATTTCTGTCAGATGTCTACAGCAGTTTTTATTGAGAATTAATAGAGGTTTAGATGATGATGATTTATTGTTTAGTTTGACGTTATCATCATGATCAGCGTTTGCTTATTTTGCTTTAGTTGGGCTCTTGAACCTTGACTTTTGTTAAGTTACTTTTTTTCAGCCATTACAGGTGTTTTCAGAAATCATTTCTGCATTGATAAAGCAGTTCAACATGACTTAATGGTCAAGTGATTGCATTAAAGTGGTTTAAACAACTGCTTTTTCTGTAGTTTTGCTTATTTTTAGAATTGATGACTTTTCTTTTTTCTTTTTTTTTTTGGGAGAATTAAGTAATAAAGTCAACCATGAAAGTTAAGATGTTAAGACACACTTAGACATCAACACTCATCACACAAACCTCAACAATGGTGACAATCAAAAAATAATTCAGCTGCATAATTTATTCATGACACAATGCATGCTGGGAGGCATTAATGTGTTTTGTATGCTGGCATGAAGAATGTCACCATTGTTGTGTTTCATATGCCAAATGTTGATGTCTGAGTGTATAAACAACACAAAACACGTTTTAAACAAAGTTAACAATGATAGTGTTATTTATACACTCACTGACATCAACATTCAGCATCTGAAATGCAACAATGGTGTTACAGTCTTTATCAAATCAGCTGAGATACTTTTCAATAACGCTTCAAATCCATAACTCAACAATTACAGAAAAAGCAATCATTTGACCATTGAAACAGTCATGTTGATCTGCTTTATCAATGCCAGAAGCATTTTCTGAAAACATCTACAATGGCAGGAAAAAAATAACTTATCAAACATCAAGGTTCAAGAGCCCAACTAAAGCAAACACTGATCACCATGATGGTAACGTCAAACGGAACAATAAATCACCAACTAAACCTAGTTAATTCTCAATAAGAACTGCTGTAAACGTATGACACAAATAAAGTAAATCTGGTAATGCAGTTTGTGGTTTAATCCTCCTCTGCTGAGATCTTGAGAGATTTAATGTCTTTTATCTTAAGTTGATTTCCTCCAAGACTGTGGCTGAAGAAAGTTGTAGTTTGTGTTTGTTCACAGCAGGTGTTTGAATGATTGAAAGAATGTTTCAGGAACATCATAATAACCTTTAAATAACATTCTATTAATATTCAGGAAACTGGACATTTTTATGTTCTTGGAATGTTACAAATCAACGTTCCTAGAATGTTGAATTGTTAATCCAAATTAAGTTGAAAGAACGTATGTGGAACATCATACCTTCTAAAGCACGTTCCTCTAACGTCAAGAAAACTGGACATTTTTTACGTTCCCAGAACCAACACTGAATATTTGGAGAACGTTCTTGTAACAAAACTCTGTTAGCTGGGTACACAGTACATACATATACACATACACAGAACACACAAAGGACAAAAAGACCAATACAATTTTAAGTTTATTAAATATTAAAAGGAAAAGGGGACTGTAGAGATGACAGCACAGCGAGTGCAGTGTTGGCTGCAAGACCAGAGAGAGAGAATGAGAATGTGTGCTGGATTTAAAATGGCTCCCTTCAGGTGACACCAATTAACAGGTTCATTGCAGGTGAGCTACCAGACAACTGCAATAAAACACAGGTTAGAGCCCTCCCAAATAACACTTTACAACATAACACTCCCACCCTTAAAATGTTGCTACAGGACAACCTAATGCAACACCAACATGTACAGGAAAATGTAAACAAGGGCGGACACTTACGACCTTGATAAGGCATCTGCCAACACATTATCCTTTCCACGAATGTGACAAACTTTAAGATTATAACCCTGCAAAAACAAACTCCATCGCATTAAACGCTGGTTGGAATTGCTCATGCTGTGGAGAAAAACTAAAGGATTATGATCAGGGTACACAATAAGTGGAACACTGAATCATTTTGATGAGTATGTTTCATCCAGAGTAAGAATAATGGCCAAAGCTTCATATTCAATTGTAGAATAGTGCTTCTGATGGATATGCTCAACTCCCACTGAGTCATCTTGGAGAAGTACAGCACCTACAGCAAAATCACTAGCATCTACAGCTAGCTTGAAGGGTCTGTTGAAATCAGGGGCAGCAAGAATAGGAGAACTGCTCAACAACGCCTTCAGATTGTCTAAGGCCGCCTGACATGACTCAGACCAAACAAAAGTAAACTTGGGTCTAAGCAGGTTAGATAAAGGTGCAGCAACAGTGGCACAATTTCTACAAAAACTCCTATAGTATCTGGCTATGCCTAGGAACCATTTTAATTCCCTCCGAGATGATGGTACAGCAAAATTCACAATGGCTTCTACTTTTGCTCCTATACTAGAGACGCATGACCATGGCCAACAACTTTGCCCAAGTAAGTTACTGTGGCTTGTCCAAACTTACACTTAGAGAGGTTCAAGGTTTGCAGCCATTAACCGCTTGAACACATCCCCAAGCTGGGCCAAGTGTTGAGACCAGGTAGAACTATAAATAACCAAATCATCAAGGTAGGCCTCACTCCTGCAAATGCTGACCAATTAACTGAATAACAGAGCGCTCAGAAAGATTCAGATAAGACAAATGAAAGTCCAAACAGCCAAGATTTTAGAATTTGGCAATCTACTCTGAGCAATCTCAGAGACAGCAACACCTCCTTCTGTCTCAGTAGATGGAGCATTCAGTACAGCCGAGGTCTTGACCTCTGTAGACACTGTTTGATTACGGTCAAATTAAGGCTTGAGTAAATTAACATGGCACATTCAGGTTTTCCTTTTACAATCTGGAGTCTTAACTAAATAGTTGCACTCACAAACTTTCCGATCAATGGTACATGGACCACTGTATTGAGCCACGCAGAACCCAGTATTGGTAAGAGCACAAGTACTTGGTCTCCTGAACAAAACATACAATGCTTAGCCTTTTGATCATACCAAGTCTTCATCTTCTCCTGAGCTGCTTTCAGATTTTCTTTGGCCAGTTCACAGGCTAAGCCTGAAACAAAAGTTAGACACGTAGTCCAAGAGGTTAGTAGGAGCAGAATTCTCAACATCCAACCATTTCTCCTTTACCAGTTTCAAGGGCCGCCTCACAGTATGGCCAAACACCACTTCAGCTGGACTGAAACCAAGGGATTCCTGAAGCACCTCTCTAACTGTGAAGAGGAGTAGTGGAACGCCATCATCCCATCTCTCTCAAACTCACTGCAGTAGGTCCTCAGCATAGTCTTGGATGATACGCAGACGAGATGTTGTACTGAATAGACAACACCTGGGAGAAAAGGCGAGACATAAAATTAGACCCTTGATAAGCCTGAACAAATCTTGGTAGCCCAAACACTGTGAAAAGCTTAAGGGCTCTTGAAATGGCAGGGGCTGTGAGCTTGAGCAAAAGGACAGCTTCAGGAAACCTTGTTGCTGCACACATAATTGTGAGAAGCTATTGATTACCTGACTTGGTACGTGAAAGAGGTCCAACACAATCAATCAATACATGTTCAAATGGCTCTCCAATGGCAGGAATAGGATGTAATGAAGCTGCAGGGATAGACTGGTTAGGTTTGCCTACAACCTGACAAACATGACATGATCTACAATATTGTGCCATGTCTGACCTCACACCAGACCAGAAAAAAATGTCTTAACACATGATCCAAAGTTTTCCTGATACCCAAGTGGCCAGACAGACAATGATCATGTGCAAGATACAATATATCAGACTTATAAACTTCTGAAACCACCACTTGAAAGACTACTCCAGTCATCCTCACTTGACATTTTTGGATCTGTCCACTTTTGCATCAAAACACCATCAATGACAAAAAAGCCAAAAGCTACATTTGGTGAAGTTTCATCTGACACTACATCTTCAAACATTGGTGACAGAGTGGGGTCTTGTTTTTGTATTATTGTTCAAGTAGTATTTGCTCACTGGATGGAAACATCTTTCCGAACCTTAACAAGTTCATGTCACCTTGGGCCATGAACGTATCATAAAGTGGAATCACAGATTGACTGCAGGAATGTTTATCTTCAGCATGCCTCTCTGCTGACATGGCACGAGTAGTTGCACAGACAGGAAACGCTTCTGGAAATGTCAATTCAAGCTCATCTGGACCATCTGACTTGTCGAATATTAACAAGATAACTTCAGGGACAGCTAGCACCTTATCACCAGCTAAATCATTCCCTAGAATAAAGGACACACCATCTATAGGAATCTGGGGAAAAAGTGCCACAACAACATCCCCAGAGAATAAATCCGATTGGAGATTAATGCTACTGTGTGCAAAGGCATATTCAAAAAACCTCCACCAAAGCCTTTGACAATTACCTCTGAACCTTGAGCTGAATTTTCACTGAAGGACAAGACATCATGTAAAATTACAGATTGAAAAGCTCCTGTATCTCTGCAGATCTGGATAGCTTGCTTTTGTCAGAAGACAGATACACAAAACCATCCATCAAAAATGAGCCAAACTAACTCGCCTTTCTTGCATGAAACATTAGCAACCGAGCATGCCAGAGAAAGACTTGGTACAGGGCTTACAAACGCTACAGTTTGTGCGGATTTCTGTTTCATACATAGAGCAGGACAGTCTGCGATAAGATGGCCTGGTCTCTTACAATAGATGCTTACTCTGGCCCTGAAACTCAGCCTGTTTGTCACCAAAATTAACTTTATGGGTTAAAACAAACTCATCTGCCAAGATTGCAGCTTGTTCTACAGTCACTACCTTCTGCTCATTTAAATAAACAGACACAACCTCAGGCAGACAGTTTTAAATTCCTCAAGCAAAATGAGTTGTCAGAGATGTTCCTTACTTCCCACCTTCTGCGGTGTACACCATCGATCAAACAGATTATCCTTCTGTTTTGCAGACTCCACATAAGTGTTGTAAGCAAGCTTGGTACGACTTGGAAAGCGCTGGCGGTAAGCTTCAGGAACTAGCTCGTATGCCTTCAATATAGCAGCTTTAACCTCATCATATTTAGCATCTTCTCAAGGCTTAAAGCAGAATAAGCTTCCTGAGCTTTACCCACCAAAACACTTTAAAGCAAAGTCCACACAGTTCTAGACCACTTTCATGTGTTTGCCAGACGCTCAAAATGAGAAAAATCTCTTTCAACGTGTTTCTCAGAAAAAGGAGGCACTAATCTAATATGTCTACCCACATCTCCTCTAGGAGTTACAGTGGCAGATTTTAATTCCAACTCTTTAAGAAACTGTTCATGTTCAAGATGCATTTGCTTTTCTCTTAATAGTCTATTAACCTCGAGCTGAGCCTAAGGTCAATTCCAGCTTAAGGAACAGTCATGGATTGTAGGGAAACCTGTTTAACTTTCAAAACACCATTGTCAATCAAAGCACTAATGATTTCCTTCACACTATCCTTCAGTCGCTTCTCACTACTTGTGATGGGAATATCATAATGAGAGGCAAGAGTTGATCCTTGGTGAAAAGCTCAAGTAACTCTTCTGAAGGTTCCTTTAGGAAGTCCTCTAAAGAAGCCATTACTAAACTCATCACCAACTTCACTAATGTACTTACACTACTTCCTACACAAAATTACAGCCGACACAAGTCCACTACAACACACAGCTACAAAAAATAAGCAACAACGAACAAAAGCTTTAAACACAGAAGTAGAACTACAGTAGTCAACATTTGAAGTGGAACAAAAAAAGTTCATCAAAGTTGTCCTAAGACAAGAACGGGTATTGTTCAAAATTCATGTATATCTTTGATGAAAGGTTTTGATCCTCTTCAAATGTTGACTACGGTAGAAACCCAACAGACTACAAACACAAAAGATTACTCACCCGAAACAATTAAACACTTTCTAATGCAACTTGTCAGTAATCAGAAATATCTAAAGGCAAATATGGGAATTAGTTTACACTATTGAGATAATAATGTAGTGTCCACATTGTTTCTCATCCTTCCCTCGGGTCATTTTTACATGAAACTCATTTTTAAAATAAAAATAAAAATTGAATGTTCATCAGAACACCCTAGGACTTTTGTCGCACTTAAACCACAAATACACACCAACATTTTTTTTTATGGATTCGAAGAGTTTTGTGGTTGAAATTTTTAAAAAGTAACAAATCCTTCCCTCACGGGTCAATTTGACTCCCTTAGGAATGAATGGAGTGCGAGGAATGCTTCAGTACACATCGAAAAACCTAAAAATGCTAAAGAATTACCAAAAAAATATTTTATAATGTCTGCATGTGTATCTGTATCTGAAAGCATACTGAAGAAAAACTGACTTCAGGACCCAGTGGAACAGCTCATTTCCTTCATATAGAGCTATGAGGCCATCTAGTGGCAAGTCATGAAATATCATGATATATTATTTTATTTCCACAAGAGGTCGGCAAAGACACCCAACGTAAGATATTTTGAGCTGAATTATATGGGTTATGTATGAAATGGTGAGGAAAGTGCTTAAATTACTATTTATTTATTGTTTATTGATCAAATCTAGTAATTCTATGGTAAATAGAAAAATAAAAATAGAAAAAAATATTATCAAAATTAAATAAAATTCATTTTATAAAAAATAAGTATAATTTTTGGCCTTCGGGTCATTTTGACCTGTGAAAGAAAGAAAGAAAGAAAGAAAGAAAGAAAGAAAGAAAGAAAGAAAGAAAGAAAAACAAATACCACAATTCTGTTGGCATTCTATATGAACGTATGCATATTATGGGGAATTCTGTAATAATCATGTGGTTAGTTCAAGATTGCTTTATTAATAATCTTCCTGATCAGTTTCATCATCTCAGCATCTGAAGAAAACAAAACTAGAGGTATTTCGCATCTCATGGAGAGAGAGCACGATTGCGTAGTCTTTTTAAACTAATTTTTAAAAAGTAACAAATCCTTCCCTCACGGGTCAATTTGACTCCCTTAGGAATGAATGGAGTGCGAGGAATGCTTCAGTACACATAGAAAAACCTAAAAATGCTAAAGAATTACCAAAAAAATATTTTGTGATCGAGCCAAATATATGTGTGAAGGCCTCCTTCCCTTCCCTTTACCTCTGAACAGATAAAACGTTGTCGGGAAAATTCCGGTTCACGTGGATACGTGGAAGTGATGAATAATTCTTTATTATACATTTTTAAGGCCAGCCAAATAGTTTGTTGAGGGTTGGTTTGTACAGAAGGACTACACGCCTGCGCACATATATATTCAAATGCGCATACCTATAGACTAAACACGTGATGCGCATGTTCACGCCGTCAGCGTTTTCACAGGTTTGCGTTTCCGAAGTTTGCGCAGAGATAAACTTTTTTGTTTCTCTCAAATTTTTCAAGGCTTGCTCCTTGAAACCTATTTCAGGGTTTGCGTTCTCGAGCCACCAGACACTGTTTTGTGCGGATGAGCGGCCGGAGCGCGTTAAGGGTTTTCTGTTAGTGCAGTGTCGCGTTAGCGGCCCCTAAGTTTATTAATGATCTTTCAAAACTAACTTTAGACAATAACTTTATTCTAGATCTGCTATAAAGCCAAAACAATCTCTGTTACTGTAATTTCCTATTATCACTGTATAAAGCTGCTTTGAAACAATCTATTGTAAAAGTGCTATATAAGCTGACTTGACTTGACTTCATATAGTCTGATATATTGATCCAGATTCCAGTTAAGTCTTTGTCATGCTCTCATATTGTTTTCAAGGAATTATCTGAAGAGTCATCAGTGAAATAAAGGTTTTCATTTACATGTATGTGTTTGCCAGCCATTTTTATCCAACGCAACATACAATGCATTATATAAATATTTATGTGGTTTTCTTAGCCGTAAATCATAATCACATCAGATCGAGTCACTTGCTGAATTCAGCAACTGTTCCAGAGTCTGTTTGTGAGTGTTAGTAAAGACCCAGCAGTGCACTTTGACCTATGCTGTTTTTTATATATATATATATATAAAAAACAAATTAAAAAAATTGATTCAGGGTTTAGACTAAACACGCTGTAAATACCATATATTCTGTGTTGAAGTATAAAATAAAATAAGAATAAAATAATGAAAAGTGTGCAAAATTCAATGAAGATCATAAAAAATAGGTTAAAGATAAACAGAGCAATTCTGAAAATAATTTGTGCTGCTGCAAGCAACCCCAATAATGTGAGCCACAGTATAGCCTATGACAGATTATTTTAGCATGATGTATTTCCCGTTGATAAATACAGTGCAAATAGTTCAGATATCTCTTTGGATAAAAGGGAAGTGGCAATAAAAATCAATAATAGGCTGAACTGTACCATGATAATATGTCCATAATATTAGATGTCCGTAGATGACATACCCATAACTGTTACATTAGAGTTAGGGGATAACACAGTTTGTACAGTATAGAAATCATTATGTCTAAAGTTCCCATTAAACATGAAAACCCAACAACCCAATGGGAATATATCCTTATTGTGTAAAACATCCAGAGGTGGACAGTAACAAAGTACATTTACTTGAGTACTGTAGGCCTACTTAAGTACACTTTCTGAGTATCTGTACTTTACTTGATTTTACTGTACTTGAAACTGATTTTCATTTTCAGCGTTGGGTTTGGTCTTCTAAATGTGAATTTTGCCCTTGTTTTGGTGCACACTAACTTATAGATAACAGTAAGGCAAACATATTCATACTAAAAGCCAAAAAACATTAAATCCCTCTGGAACTGTGTTCTAGAAATAAATTTGATATTGATATGAGGGTAGAAAGGCAGGCATAGATTCAGAGGCATAAGGTAGCCTACTGTAAGTATTACACACAACAATGCAACAATAAAAAAAAAAAAGTATTTTATTTTTTTTAGTAGGCTATCTTAAAATATAGAGCTCATGGCAAATAAAAGTTCCAGATGGACAAACATTAAATGCAAAAACCAGTGTGAATAACAATATCTTAAAATAAACTAGAGAGCGGATACACAGATATGGCCTATTTATGAATGAAATTCATGCATTTATTTGTCATTTAAACTGATGCAAACAGGGAAAGAGAGTAGAAAACACTTATTATCCTGTCGCCCCCTCTAGTGGACAGCATTGAGTATTACGGCCTTCACTGCTCAGATAACGCAAGTCAAGGGATTTTTTGGGAAAGTAAGTCTGACCAGTTAGAAAAGATATAAGCGAGTCAGACCAGTCTGAAGGTCTGAGCTGAATTTGGTGAAGCATTAAAGTTCTAGGTGGAGTCAATTTCTCATAATAATAATAAATAATAATACTAATGTTCAAACATGCTGGCTTTCTTAAGCCAACATAATAAAGAAAACTCAGTATGTAATAAAATTGTATTAGTTTTATAATAAAACTAATAACATTTTAAAGGTAGCCTATGCCGTGCTCTTCAATTTACATGATTTTAATTAATCCCAAACCTGGTAATTTTGTCAGTATTAATGTACGTTCACTGATTCTAGCTTCTCTCTTTTCTGTCTCTTTCTTTTCATGTGAACTGAGTAGGCTACACATGCTTACATTCATAAATATAAATTTTATTTCTATTCAATTTTCAAAATTATTTATAGCCTATATAAAAGACGAGAGTGGTAGGCTACATGTTACGGACATATTATCATGGTACAGTTCAGCCTATTATTGATTTTTATTTCCACTTCCCTTTTATCCAAAAAGACGGATCTATTTGCACTGTATTTATCAACGGGAAATACATCATGCTAAAATAATCTGTCATAGGCTATAGGCCTACTGTGGCTCACATTATTGGGGTTGCTTGCAGCAGCACGAATTACGTGACCAGCAACATACTTCTGCTTCAAATATTGTGCGTAGTTTACAGTGAGTGGTGGTTTCAGACATTATTTTATTAAAGTGCATTTGTCAGTGCCGCACTCGTACTGACTCTTATTCTGCCTGACAGAAAGAAAAGCTCGTAGCCTACTGAAGGCGGAGCGTTTTGACCAATCAGATGAAAGGGGCGTTTAAGCACCGCCCACATGTGCAAATGAAATATTGAACCCATAAACCGATTTGTAAACCACAAACGAAAAATGAAAAATCGAGCCAAAATCTCATTTTTCGTTTTTTAAACTAAACTAAAAAACGAATAAACGAGCTGAGCTGGTTTTCATTTCTCATTATTCCATTCCAAACAGGAAATGAAATGAACAAAAAGTGCACGGACCATTTTCGCCTGGCTATACCCAATGTTTAGATCTGTTGTGGTATTTATGCAAATTAGCACATACATAATTAGATTATGCACCGTTTGTCCCATGTTACCAATTAATTTAAAAAAAAACTTGTAATACATTTTTGTTTGTCTTGATGTAAGTAATCAACTCAGTCATTTTCATGGTGATATCTAAAGGTTAAATTGTTTACCCTATTCGCATGAGTAAAATAATGCATAGGCGTATGAATAGGCTATATTTGGGTATTTTTCAAAACTTTCCCCTAATGGGATTCTTCGGGGCTTTTTTTTTCCTTACTCAGGACATATTGAGGATACAAAATCAGTTGAGTTTGCTTCTGTTGCAGTTTGTTCAAGGTTGACCCCGCTTAAAATGACTGGACTAATTCTGACACAACAGAATGACTGCTTTCAATTTACTGATATCAACAAAAATCTGTTAATTGCATAGCAGAAAATGTAAGGTACATATTTATATATCATCGTTAGAGGTGCTGAATAAAACGTTACGTCAGGAAATACACTTACATTACCCAACCAAAAGTACATAAAATTTATCAAATCTACCCAGAAAAAGGTACAGGATACACCTTATTATAACCATATTATGCAATGTCAAAAGTGATTGAAATGAAGCAGGAGAGTTGTGCCCCAGTTCTTTAACATTTCTAATTATCTACTCAAACTGCTCAAGTCACTTCAAACCGGCATAATGAATGAAAGCATCACTACACTGTGCCTTTAAGGAAACTCGTCACTGTGTTTCAGAATGACGGAAGATCAGTCCCAGCATGCATCACTCCACTTCGATAGTATAACCTGCGGCGGGTATTTTCATGCGACTATGTGTATTCAAACAGTATAATTTGTTGCATGCTCCGGTAAAGTTTTTGCCTATTTTACTGACTTGTATTTTTGATATTCGCGTTTTTTGTTCTAATTTGAACACCCGAACCGCTGAGTTTAGAGAGAAGCAATAATGAAAGTAACAGCAGTGACTGTGCAGCTCGCGCGCCGTGAAGTGTGTGAAGTGGAGCGCGTGCTGTAGGATGAGACACACACACTGACTGCACTCCATCACTGCTGTCACATTAGTTCAGTTCAGGGGTGTGTGTGTGTGAGGCATGTGGCGGGAGACACACTCACTCGGCATCTCACTACGAATAGTCTCATAACCATAACTTGAAATATCTCTGTGAACAGAAGAGCTGTGATGATGGTGAACGCTCGTGCTCGCGCGGTGCTCGTGATCCTCACATCTGCGCTCATCTTCAGCTTCACCAACGCTGCCAAACTCAACATACCGAAAGTTTTATTACCTCTTGCCAGAAGCACAAAAATCAATTTTACACTGGAAGCAACTGAAGGATGTTATCGCTGGTAAGTTCATTAGCATCTGTAAAGTAATAAAGAAATACTGATGCATGTCTAGTGTAATACTATTGAATACCTTGCCCGGTTGTGACATCAAACATGTTTTTGACATGTCAAATGATAAAGAACATTAGACCATAATTAGACTTTTTTTTAAAAAAGAGGAACTATAACAATAAATGTATTGTGACTGTATGCAGAAAGCACAAGCACGTGGTGCTGTTGTGATGTGTGTCTTATAGTTGGTCAAATTTCACTACAATTGCTTTGTAGATAAGAAAATATTTTACATCAGTGTGATAAATGTCATATGCTAAATACTAAGAGTTGCATTTTATGTTAAAACATTATTGCACTCTTTTTTTGCACAGCTATCTCTCTCATTTGTATCAGTTCTTTCTTTAAATATGTATAAGTTTAGTTTATTATTAATATCAGATTGTACGTTGCACTTTGCTTGCTAGGAAAACTCAACTACTGGTAAAATGGCGACACTTTTACAATAAGGTCAATAAGGTTTTACCTCCTCTTCAGTTTATATTCAACAGAATCATTTTCAAACAGGCGAGGGAAATGACTCTGGACCACTTCCATCTGGTCGACGTTTCTCTACCTCGAGGTTTAGATACAACCGCTATACAAAATCTTTTATTCCTTAGGCTACAAGACTGTTAAACTCTAGTCGAAGGACACGACTGTGTGATTGTTATTGCTGTGGCTATCTTGTCATACAGCTTCACAGAGTGCGAATTACCCCACCATAATTGGGGGCACTGCTCCTTCACTTCTTCTATGACCATCATGGTCCACTACCATATCAATCCCCACCGTGATCGCCAAGTGCAACATGTGTTGTGCAACACACATACAAGGTCTAAACATGCGACAAACTGATAATCAGTAGGCTACAGAATATCTCATTGTTATTATATATCCAAAAGAGAACTGTTTTGATCAACTCCCAAAAGTTAGAAGTTAAGTGCACTGAAATACCATTCTAATTACTAGTAAAAGTAATACCTTTACAAGAAGCCTATTGCCTATTTCAGGGTTTTTCCTGGCTCAAAATGAGGTGGAGGTGGTAAAATCATAATAATGTATTTTAATAATAAGATAATTAAATGTGTATTTTTTTGTAGATCATCATAAAGCCTAATGCCCACATTTTGTTGATGGTGGAGCTCGGTATCTCTAGGGGGGTCCGGGGGCATGCCCCCCCGGAAGAAAATTTTGTAAATTTTAAAAATAAATTCATTAATCTGGTGCACTTTGAGTCACCCGAATCCACTATTAAAAATAAATAATCCACCCGCAAACCACCTATATTCTTTGATTTAGATATCTGCATCTGATCATCACATTACAATTATTCAAATTCTCAGTATTAAGCATATGGTAACATATCACACTGAAGTAGGCTGATTTAAAATGAACATTTATTTAAAATAATAGTTCTTCTTTTGGCAAAATTACATTTCCTTAATAGCCTAAACAAAGGCTTTACTCCCTTCAAGCTTAAATTGACAATGTTTCATTACATCACTGTTTGAAAACACTCAGAATAATTTTTTGTACCTTTATAAAGGGCATTTTCCCCTAATTTTATTAAATGTATGCTCCATCTTTCATTTCAAATTCTTAAATTTGATAAATATATTCAATTAAAATAATTAGACACTAGGCTGTTACCAATAAAATTAAATAATTTACATTGAAAAATTATAACTGTATTAAATTAGATTATTTTAAATATTTTTGAATATACAAATAAGGAATGTTGAAAAGAATGATACTTTATGAAACTAGCGTTTTGTCATTCAACATTGACACTACTTGAGAAGTTGAATTCGTTCTCTATCTCCGTTGCTTCTAGCCATGGTGGTTAAAAATGGTACGGTCCACAATAGGGGTGTCTGAAATTGCTTTACATTAAAATGTTCCTACAGTGAAAATAGGAGTTGACTTGTATTGTAACTGTAATTATATTTTTTTCACAATATCAGAAAAATTATCTGACCCCCCCCAAAACTGATATTTCTGTCCCTTTAATTCGAACTATGCAGCTTCATTGGTATTGCCGAAAACAAATTTCCCTTAAAAGGGACAAATAAAGTATTATCACATCTCATTAGATAAGTTTAACTAATGCATTAACTAACATTGTCTCACAATGGTCAATATATTTGCTACTGTATTAATTAATGTTAGTTAATGTTAGTTACAACTGTTCATTCAGTTCTTGTTAGCTCAGGTCCATTACATAATATTAACAAATACAACTTTTGATTTTAATAATGTATTACTAAATGTTGAAATTAGCTAAGATAATAAATGCTGAAGAAGTATTTTCCTTGTAATTGAAACAATGTAGTAAAAATGGAACCTTATTGTGAAGTGTTACCGGTGAAATGTGTGTTACATCCTGTCACAATGCATAGACTTCTCGAACGCTAGGTCCAGGGTTCCCACAGGTCCGTGAAATCCTTTAAAGTTTGTAAATCTGAAAAAGAAAAAGTCAAGGCCCTGGAAAGTTTTTGAAAATAAATAAAGTGCTTGAATTTATAATTTGAATTTATACGTTTTCTGGAAAAAACTCCATATTATTCCCTCCGGTCCGCTAATGTGTTATTTCGCCAACACTTTGTGGCCTATGCGCACTAGCATGCTTAATTTACGTTAGTTACGCGCATTTATGTGTTACGTTGTGTTTCCCACATATGGTATGTTGCCATGACGTTCACGCGTGCAAAACTGTAACAATGTATCTTACAAGGTAACACGATGTAACCTTGCTCTCACTTGAAGTGTGTCCCCACATTACGTCCTTGAGTTTGAGGGTATTGGACCTGGAAAGTCCTTGAAAGGTCCTTGAATTTGAAGTTAACCAAGGTGTGGGAACCCTGCTAGGTCACTCTCCGGAGGTGGTGTATTATGCCGGTGTTGATGTGTGTTGTGTCCTCAGGTTCTCCAACCGGCCGGAGGTGGTGTATTATGCCGGTGTTAATGTGTGTTGTGTCCTCAGGTCCTCCAACCGGCCGGAGGTGGTGTATTATGTCGGTATTGATGTGTGTTGTGTCCTCAGGTCCTCCAACCGGCCGGAGGTGGTGTATTATGTCGGTATTGATGTGTGTTGTGTCCTCAGGTCCTCCAACCGGCCGGAGGTGGTGTATTATGTCGGTGTTGATGTGTGTTGTGTCCTCAGGTCCTCCAACCGGCCTGAGGTGGTGTATTATGCCAGTGTTGATGTGTGTTGTGTCCTCAGGTCCTCCAACCGGCCGGAGGTGGTGTATTATGTCGGTGTTGATGTGTGTTGTGTCCTCAGGTCCTCCAACCGGCCGGAGGTGGTGTATTATGCTGTATTGATGTGTGTTGTGTCCTCATGTCCTCCAACCGGCCGGAGGTGGTGTATTATGTCGGTGTTGATGTGTGTTGTGTCCTCAGGTCCTCCAACCGGCCGGAGGTGGTGTATTATGCTGTATTGATGTGTGTTGTGTCCTCAGGTCCTCCAACCGGCCGGAGGTGGCCAGCGTGGAGGCGGTGGAGGTGGACGAGCGTCAGTGCTCTCAGAGGGCCGTCCTGCAGGCCCGCTCCACACAGCCCTCCCGACACACCAGCATCATCCTCGCTGAAGACGTCTGTGAGTCACACACACTGTTGCTGTAGCTGTGTCAGTCCTTGTAATTATCAATCATAAGATTACAAACTAACAGACAATGTGCTATGCACTCTTATATCAGTTATTAACCCATCTCTCACACACAATTACAGTGAACTGAGACTGGAGCTTTTGAGCTTCAGAAAGGATGCGTATAAGCACCGTAAATGTATAAAAGTAGTCCAAATGACCTGGGTGCTGTATTACAAGCCATCTAAAATGATGATATACACTGCCCGGCCAAAAAAGTCACTGTTTGGAATGAATAGGCAAATGCTTAAGAGTCTATGATTGGATCATTATTGCTGTGATTGTTATGTTTCTAGCATGTTATGCGTTTGGCAACAGTTCGTCTAACATTTATTGATGGAGGGAGCATGAAGAATCACTTTCACACATGAATCTTTACAGAGTGCTGTACTCCTGCATTGTCCAAAACACAAGATTTTGACCAAGGATTGATGCTCCTCTTGATGGTAATAACATCACAACATTTTGGGTCTGGACTTGATGGGGAGCCGATTCATGTGTGAAAGTGAATCTTCATACTCCTCACAACCATTCGTTCACAATCTGAGCCTGATGAATCTTGACATTGTCATCCTGGAATATGGCCATGATGTGTTTCCTACATGGGGTTTAAGAAATGAAAAGCTGCACACTTCTTCAATTAGGGTTAGAAGAACTGTTGCCAAACATGCCAGAAACATAATGAACACTGCAATAATGATAAGCTCTTGTCTATTTAAATCCAAACAGTCCAGGCAGTGTAACTTTGTGTGACGCAAATTAAAATAATGAATTATTGATAATCATCCACTGCTATTGGATCATTAGAACTGGATCCGTCTGGTTTGTGAGCAGCTCCTTCAGGGGTGCGTTTCCATCACAGATTTGTGCAAAACTTTTGCGATATTTTCTAAATGTCGATAAAAAACTATTGTGAAATGACGGTGTTTGGGAAAGGCCAAATCATTGAAATGTTGGTAACGACGGAACTTTCAACCATAATTGGTTAACAATAAACGAGATGCTTATCTCATGAGAACGAGACGAGATGAGATTTTTGCACAATATTTTATAGAAATCCTCAATGACAAAATTCATGACTGGAAAAATAGTCTGCAGGTGCATTTTGAAATGTTTTCCCTATTAATCTTGAAATTAATGTAATTTGTGGCGGGAGGAGCAAACGACAGACGCAGTGGGTTTCAGGCCTTGGAGAGGCATTTATTAACATAAAAATAAACATTAAATGTTCAAAAAGGGCGAATAAAGTGTCCAAATAAATGGGGAATCTGGTGTCCTCGCTGTGCTGGGGCGCGTGAAGGAAAGGGAGTATTAAGACGGGATGGTCCAGGTAAAGGGTCCTGGCAGCCGCACGCGCTCGCCTCTCCCGCCCGAGTGGAGAGCAAACAATAAGTGCAACCATAATCAAAGTAGTCTCTATATATTAAAAATGTACAAACAGAGACCAAAACGACAAACAAAAAATCCTCCGATCGGGTTACTCTGAATGGAAATGAGCTGATATCATTTATAGTGCCTAAATAAGAGTTTGTTTCCCTATTACATATTTCTGTTGTTTGAGCATATTATTAGCGATGTAGTTTCAGGGTGATTGTCCTCCTGTGTAGAATGGCTGAGGCTCAGTCCTCCTGTTGATCTGTGTTCAGTGACAGGACAGGTGCTGCGCTGTGATGCTATAGTGGATGTGATCAGTGAGATCCAGATCGAGTCCACCACGCGCGAGCTTCACCTGGAGGATTCTCCACTGGAGCTGAAGATCCATGCGCTCGATTCAGAGGGTGAGTCTTCGTGCACACCGGCTCACTCCTGTTCTTCTTTAGCTTAATCGCCAAGCAAAAACAACACTTTGTCTGTTTTATAAGGAAATTGAAACTTAACTCTATAAGGATGTAATTTGTTGCGCTATACCATTCCTGCTTCACTTTCGAATGAAATAGAATATGTAAAGTTATCATAAAATGAAAACGTCTATTAAAGTCCCCCAGTAGTCAATTTTTTTTTTTTAAATGTGTCATTTTGGTGATCAAAGATGAGTTTTAAGGATTCATGCCATAAAATATCTTGAATGTATTTTTTACATTCTTACATTCTTTACATTCAGGATTTAAGATTTTTCAGGATTTTTCAGATCTTTCCACAGGTCAAACCTCAAGCTTTCCAAGCTGTACGTTTACTTATCATTTGTATTCATCCAATTTAAGCTAAATATGTGAACAAGTTGATTACAAAACTAACAAGCCGTTCAAGATGAGTGTTTTTTTTCTGTATGTAAATTAGGTGCAATCTACAGTAGCTGAAACAAGATGATTAAGTCTAGCATACGAATTATATAAATATTTTGACTATCATGACTAATTGTGATACACTTACAGTATCATAATGTTTTTGGCATGACTCGTTTATTTAAAAATACTTGTAAATGTAATTTATACATATAATGATTGGAATATACCTATTCTATGGCTAGCATGCGTAACATTTCTTAAATTAAAATTCATTTTGATGTAATTTTTTGGACAGGGTGATGCACCTGTTTTGATATCATAATGGAAAAGAGCATTATTATAAGAATAAAATATCTGGAAAAAAAATAGTTTGGTATAATATGTGGTTAATATTTCATGGAAATCATAATAACACTCTAATTCATCATTGACCACTATACTACACTTACCTCATGCATCATTGTTAACTACCACAAACATAAAGGTACTATTTGAAGCTTCCAGGATGACTCTGACAGTGAAGAAGGACTGTCCTCGTGTCATTCATGTGCAGTCTGGGTAAAAGTGTTCCTCGTTCTGTCGTCAGGAAACACCTTCAGTACTCTAGCCAGTCTGTTGTTCGACTGGACTATCGTGAAGGATGCTGAAATGGCAGGTTTCCCTGATTCCTACAACACCCTACAGTAAGAGCTCACGTCTTTTACTTCGCAGTCCTGTTTTATCCCATTTCCTCATGTTGGAATATTTAAAATTGAATTTTCTTAAGCATAACAAAACAAAAACATGAATTTCATTATAAGCTCTGAAGAGTGTTTTTTAATCCCTTAGCTGGGGTAAACACAATATTTATATGGATCGTTCACCCAAAAAATAAAAAATAAATGTAATTTACTCATCCTCAACTTCTCCGAAGCACACAAGAAGATATTTTAAAGAGTGTGTGAACTGTTTTTGTCCACACAGTGGAATTTAGTGGGGACTTCATTAACACTCATTATATAGACAAAAAAAAACACCAAAATATATTTTTTTCTTTTCTTTTATGGAACAAAGATAGTCATAAAGGTTTGGTACGACACGAGGGTGGGGAAATTATGAATTATGAATTCTTGGTGAACTATCCTTTTAATTAAATGTGAATGAAAACAGCCAGTTCTGATTGTAATCTGCTTAAAGATATATCTTTAAAAAAAACATTCCTTGTGACAAAATATTAGACAACCATAAGATGGCTCCATTTATTGAAGTGAAGGATCTATTCTTCACATCCTCATTTTACATTCATTAAAATGTTATGTCGTCTTCCTCAACTGTGCTCTGTTCAAGCTTGCCTGCGTGTGTCATGTTGCCGTGTGTGTGTGTGTGTGTGTGTGTGTGTGCGTGTGTGTGTGCAGGGTCCTGAGGTTCGCGGAGTCAGCGTACACTCCTCCAGCGTATATCTCTGAGATGGAGCGAGTTGGACATCAGGGCGATATCATCCTCGTTTCAGGAATCAAAACCGGCCACGCCAAACTCAAAGCCAAAATACAAGAGACAATCTATAAGGTCCATGTCATTTTAGACTTCATATGAATAGTTCTGCGAATAAAGATGTTATGGCATAGATATGAATATGTTAGCAATAGTCCTGTTGTCCGCATGAGTGTGTTCTCCTGATGGTGGCACACTTCTGGCTGACTGTTCTCAGGATGTTGGTGCTGCCGAGGTCAGGTTGCTGATTCTGGAAAACATTCTCCTGAGTCCTGCGTATGATGTTTATCTGCTGGCTGGCACCTCCATCACATACAAAGTCCAGAAAATCCGTCAAGGAAAGATTACAGGTAAGCTTTTATTACTTTATCAATAAATGATTTTGTCTTTGTGTAATGATTCGATACATATCACGATATTGAACTCACAAATACAATATTATTGCGATACTCCAAGACATATGATAAAAGGTAAACTGTTGATTAAAATGCTAAATTTGGTATTACATTGTGTGTGTAAATGAACAGGCTTGGACCTGATGCTGGAAACCCAAAGCTCAGGACAATAGAGACGCCAGAATAACAATATTCATGATTCTGAAGCTGAAAATACAGGATTATTGTAGATATATTCATGCTTGAACTCTGTCACTGACTAGATATATTAAAAATAATGTAGGCACTTTTACTGGTAACATCAGACATTCGACATTATCAGGACCCACAAATATTCCCCCATTGTTTTATTATACATTATATTCAACATTATATATAGCAGTTTAATGTCTGACACTAAAACAAAGTAACTTTATTTTGGGTGGACTATACACAATACACTCTCAATGTCACTATCCACGAATTGTTGCATTTTTGTATTACGATATATTGTGACATGATATATTGTTACACCCCTACTCTTTGGTTATTACAGCGTGTTTGAGATTTTTGGCCAAAAATAACAAACTAATCAGGCTATAATCCATTACCAATGTCTAATAATGTAAGTTAAAGCTGCACTATGGCCTCTGTATTGCCATCTAAACCCTGTAGGAAGGCATTACACATACTCTCTCTCTTTTTTACTTAAATATTGGGAAAAAATCTAATGGACCCAAAATGTCCATATGGGTTGTCCATGTTGGGTTTTACTCCAGTGTGTGTGGCTGAGTGTGTCCTCCTCCCTTCCAGAGCTGTCCATGCCCTGTGACCAGTACGAGCTTCAGCTTCAGAACGGTGTGGTCACCCCTAATGGAAACCCTGAGGCTCCTGTCGCATACCTGGACCAGAGCAGCTCCACAGTCTTCGCCCTTCAGCACGGACACACCAACATCGTGCTGGACCACAAGAGTATCCTTCACACTGACCCGAACACAGGAATCTGATGCATGTCATGTGTAGAGATGATGGAGTGTGTTTGCAGCAGTTGATTTGATCAGTTTACTCTGAGGTTTCCTTGATTCTGGACGCCAAGGTCTCGGGATGCAGGGCGTTTCCCGACTTCCCAACAGCACCATCTATGTTGTGGAGCCTGGATACTTGGGTTTGTCTCTTCATTAGCTTTGCATGGAGAAAAATGTCAGGAATTTTGACAATTTGTAATCTCATTAGGTTGATAAATTGATAAGTAATTTAATATGTTTTAGTATAGTTGATTGACTATAATTGATTGAAACTTTATTTTATCGTCTTCTCTGCTAGCGTTCAAGATTCATCCTGAGGATCGCTGGGTCCTTGAGACAGGGAGGCAATATGAGATCTTCATTGAAGTGTTTGATAAGTCAGGCCACAAGATTTATCTGTCTGATGTAAGTTGAGTTTGGACTTTTAAAATATGTCTTGTTTTTAATTATTTTCAGTATCACTAAATGCATCTGCTCATTATGAGTAGAGAGGTATCTGAAAAGTTCATAAACAATTACTAAATCACTACACTCGCTTGAAGGGTTAGTTACCCAGAAATAAAAGCATTGTTCTCGCCTGACACATAAGCACGTTATGTGCTCCAAGTACATTTGCTGATCAGTGTTTATATGTTAATAAAAGCCTGAATTACATCTGTTCATCACATAAAGTTATCAGAAGACTTTTCAATGTTTTTTTGTACTTTTTAATGCATGAAAGTTTTGGTTGCGATGACTTGTGGGTTTGGAACGACTTTAGGGAGAATGACAGAATTAAAATTTTAGGTAAACTAACCCTTTAAGGTGGATCAATGTTTTATTTATTATTAAAAGATGCACATAAACTTTGATGAAAACATAACAAAAGTACAGAATAAAGTACTAGCTGCGCATCAAAGTCAGTGGACTAATTAACTAATTAACTCCGATGATTGGCTGCTATGATCTACTAGTGAAGTTATGGTTTATGGTATACTCTGTGGTTTCTGAATGTGCAATCTAAACCACATAAGTAATGTATTAAATTTAATTTAATTTTAAAAAAACAACAACAGTGGTTTCCTCAAAGGCTATAAATGTGAAGTGATGCTTCTCTTCTTTTGAACATATGAGATGGAAATGGTTCTTTATTAACCAATTGGTTTTACAATCTTTTTTAGTGTAAATTAAATTCGAAACTATTTTATAATTTTTTTTAATGAAAACTCCTATTTTCACAGAATATCCGTATAGAAACCACATTCCCTAGCGAGTACTTTGTGGTTCTGGAATCGTCTGTGAATGGATCTTACCACCACGTGAAAGCTTTGAAACGAGGCCAGACTGGCATCGACGGCACACTGAAAGCAGTCGTTGATCAAGTAGGTTTTTGTCTTGTTACAAGGTGAACATTTGTTTTCTTAAGCATTTAAAATTGTATAATTTAGCCCAGTTACAAGGATCTTCCCAGTGTTCAGTGTTGGTTTGTCGACGCTATTCTAGTTTGTTGTACCCTCATGTGTGTCTTCAGGCAGGAAGTGTCCGCGCTCTCTCTGTTCCTGTGCGTAATGAGCAGGACGTGGAGATCTACGACCCCATCGTCCTCAATCCCGCCATCCTCACATTCCCATGGCAGCCTAAAGAGGGAGCGTACCAGTATACCATCCAGGTGTCTCATGGCTTTCTTTTCTTTTGTCAGACATGAATCATTTAGCATTGTAAACTTCAAAAACGCATATAAGGAAGGAAATACAGTTTGAATATATTCTTATGTGTGTGGTCTGTGCATTAATGTGATGTTGTGTCTGCTTCAGGCGACTGGAGGGAGTGGGAACTTCAGCTGGTCGTCCACTAACTCGGCGGTCGCCACGGTTACAGTGAAAGGAGTGATGACCACGGTCAGGGACGTCGGGGTCAGTGCGATCTACGCCCATGACGTGAGAAATCCTCTGCACTATGGAGACATGAAGGTGAGGCCAACGCTCATGCTCGTACAAATCAAGATGTGTTCTAATCGCTCTTCTAGATTTATCATTCTTGAATTTATTTATTTTTTATTATTATTTTTAAATAACCGATTGTGTTTGAGCATAGAAATGTTGAGCTCTTCTCTTAGATAATCTGCTTTATGTAAATTAAATGATTGTAAACAATGTATCAAAGTAATATTGTAATCATAATTATCTGTAAAAATTGAAATACTGTTGATTGCCATGAATATAGCCTTCGCTGCTCATATGGCCTTAAATCATTAATTAGTGCTGTGCAACGATTAATCGCATCCAAAATAAAAGTTTGTTTACGTAACATGTGTGTACTGTGTATAATTATTTTTTATATATAAATACACACACATGCATATTTAAGAAAAATGTTTTATTTACATATAAAATATTTATATTTATTTATAATATAAATTGTTTAAATATATAAACTGCATATACATACAAATATTTCTTAAATAAATACATGCATATGTGTGTATTTATATCAATTATTGGTTCCGTTTTTGTATTTTCTGAGAAACCTGAAAAAATGACTTAGGCAATTATTTTAGGAAGGTGACGATATACAAAATAATTATACACAGTACACACACATATATTAAGTCGTCAAGTCATCTTCATTTATATAGCGCTTTTAACAATGTAGATTGTTCCAACAGTGTAGATTATATAAACGCAAACTTTACATAATTATAACACAAACTTTACATATTTTGTAAACACAAACTTTTATTTTGGATGCGATTAATCGTTGCCCAGCCCTGAAATAAACGAATAATGTATCTGCTGTGTTGTTCCTGCAGGTGTATGTGATCGAGCCGGTGGGCATGGAGTTCAGCCCGTGTGCAGTGGAGGCCCGCGTGGGCTTAAGCCTGGACCTGCCGCTGCGAATCTTCGGTCAGCTGGCCGGAGACAGAGTGACGCTCAGTGACTGCTCACACTTCGACATGCAGGTGGACATGGAGAGTCACGGCATCTTTCAGCTGCTGGAGGGTGAGTTGAGCTCATGCTAAAAGAACCGGATCGTTCACCCACAAATGAATCTATTACTCTCCCAAACCTGTATGAATTTCTTTCTTCTTCTGAACACAAAAGAAGGTATTTTGAAGAATATGGGTAACCAAACAGCCACTGTTTACTTTCACTTATGACAAATACAACTGTTTACGAGGAGATTTTTACAGAATTTTGTGTATCTGTCCGTTCAAGTGCGAGAAGACATGAAAGGGAACTCCATTCAGTATTCGTGCGCTGAGGCTGCCTTTTGTGCATGTGCTCATCTCTTTCATGTCTTCTTGTGCTTGAATGGTTTAAAACCACATTAAAATGTGCACACAGGAATCGATGAGAGGATTTGTAATTTTATAACTAGTATTTTCAGGCGCTGCGTCATATCATTACGCCTGCTGGACTCATGGTACGGCAGCAAAGTTTCTTGATTATTACGCAGGAATGAGAGTATAGTTCCTAGCCATATCAGCCTAGAAAATCGCAACTTTTCATTTTCCGTCGGTCTTAGTACACGATGTAACTACAGAAGAGTCAAGTTTTAAATAGGAAAAATATCAAAACTCTTTGGTCATTTTTTTGAGAGAGATGCTAATGGTCCTGTCCGATTCAATGATCTATGCTAAGCTATGCTAAAAGTTGTACCGCCAGACCCAGAGATCGGCTGAATGGATTAAAAAACGGTAAAACTCAACTGTTTAACTCTGGGGGAGTTGTAAAATGAGCCTATTTCCAAAAAAAGTGGAGTATCCCTTTAACAGAAACAAGCAAAGTGTTATGCAAGTAATCCAAGTGTGTGTACAGTTGTACTCTTGCAGTATTTTTTGAGTGTGTGTGTGTGTGTGTCTTCAGGAAGACTTGCTCCAGGTCAGGGCCACTGCAGTGGGGTTCGCGTTAAGGCCTTGACCCCTGGTTACACCAACCTGTTGGTCAGCTATACCCATAGTAATGTTCATCTCAGTGCAAAGATCACCATCGCTGCCTACCCGCCTCTCAAGGTAAGATGTGTGAATATGCTTTTAAAGATGGCGGAGTGAGCAGTGAACTGTAGATGACCGTGCCTCGTCGTCTTCGGCAGCCGGTCGACCCTGTGGCTGTGGCTGTGGTGACGCTGGGCTCCTCCAAAGACATGCTGTTTGAAGGAGGCCCGAGGCCCTGGGTGCTAGAGCCATCCAAGTTCTTCCGAAACCTGACGGCTGAGGACCACAGCAGCGTTGCGCTGTCTCTGCAGGGCCCCGCCTCGCGATCCTACGCCAGACATCTGGTCAGAGCCACATGCAGAGCTCTGGGAGAACAGGTACTGACATGACATGACATATAAACATGAGCCTATAATCTCATGTCCTGCAGACCAGGGCTATTCAAATAAAGGTCCAAGGGCGCCGGTCTCTATATCTCCTTCACAGCGGAGGTCCGGACTATACTTTTTTGGAACATACTGGGGGTGCAGGGTTTACCTCTGAAGAAATTTTATTCAAAGCAATAAACTATAAGATTACGTACATTGTTTGTTTTTAGTAATCAAAACTCTTATCATGAGAACAAAACAAAGTTAACTAGTAATTTATACGCTTTTTTTGTAAATAAATTTAAAATAGAAAAAAAATTCTCTAAATCATTTTCCAAATTCTAACATTGTTTATTATGAAATGCTGATTAATAATGCTAAATGTATTAAAAAAAAAATGTTTAAAGACGCCACATCAACTTGTGTCAAACCTTGTTTAGTTAAATGGTCAGAGTAATCTGTGTGACAGATAAAGTTTTCTGCAGTGTTTTAGAGAAAGTCTCTATTTTGCCGCTCGCCGTGTTTCTGCCACTGTTGTTAAAATAACCGCGTCGTGAGGGAAAGGGAGAAGCAATGTGCACATAGCGGAGAGGGCTTGAATGAAGCACTTTTGGCTCTAGATAAAAATATTATAGATATAGCTCCGAAAGATCATGACCATAAACAGCCCTGAGTGCTTGTGGTGTGAACCGCTCCAATGTTTTGACGTAATGCTCACTTTAATCTGTAGAAACAGTAAAATGGCGCAATTATGTCCGTCATTTTGAACAACACTGGTCTAGGCTTTCCACTAGGAATGAGGATTGATATGTTTGAAATGTTCGCAGATCTTAGCAGTGACTGTTGGAAACCAGCCCACCATGACGAACCCCTTCCCTGCTGTGGAACCAGCTGTTGTGAAGTTCGTGTGTGCTCCTCCATCACGCCTCACACTGACCCCCATCTACACGAGCCCACAGCTGGACGTGTCCTGTCCTCTGCTGCAGCAGAACAAACAAGTGGTGAGCAGTCCAGCGCTCTTAAAGGCCTCCCATAATGCCCTTTTCACAAGATGTTAAATAAGCCTCTGATGTCCCCAGAGTGTGTATGTGAAGTTTTAGCTCAAAATACCCCACAGATATTATTATAGCATGTGAAAATTGGGTTGAAAATTTCAAAAACTTTTAGCCTTTTATGTTCAAACCGGAGGTCGGACAATGATGGAGAGACTCAAGAAGAAGTGACAACATGTAGATAACATTTGTGAATGGTTAGTTGATGAATTTATGTAGCCTATGTGTAGTTATCTTCTAGTCATTGATTAGCATATTCTGTCATGATAATCTATAAATCGCGTTCCCGGGGGCGGGGTTTATGTAAATTCTAGGGTTGGTGATGTCACTAACCCGTGAAGAAGCTTGTTGTAGTTCCTACCAGCCGTTTGTTGTAGTCCTTAAAAAATTATTTCTGTAAAAGCAAATATCTTCCTTTGCTTTGAACTTTGAGCGTCGTGACTTTGCAGATGTTGTTTCTGCTCAAACAGCAACATTACACACTAACTAAAGTTAGAAAAGTGAAATCATAATCAAGCTCCCCTTTAACATGACAGGAAGTTCAGTACTTGTGTGCTTGTTCTGCAGGTGCCCGTTTCAAACTATCACAACCCGGAGCTGGACGTGTCGGCGTTCGACCAGCAGGGCCGGAGGTTTGATAACTTCAGCTCTTTGAGTATGATCTGGGAGTCCTCCAGAGTTTCCCTGGCCAGCATCGAACCGACCATGCCCATGAAGCTGCACGTGCACGAGGACGACAGCAAGCAGAAAAAACTTCACGGTACCTTATAACTAATACTGAGATCATTGATGATTATGAGGTACAAATATGTATTAGGGAAGGATGGTATGGCAAAAATCCTAACATTGAGTAATTTTATAAACGCATATATTATATAGCATATACAGTGGGGAGAACAAGTGTTTGATACACTGCCGATTTTGCAGGTTTTCCCACTTACAAAGCATGTAGAAGTCTGTAATTTTTACCATAGGTACACTTCAACTGTGAGTGACGGAATATAAAACAAAAATCCAGAAAATCAGATCGTATGATTTTTAAGTAATTAATTTGCATTTTATTGCATGACATAAGTATTTGATACATCAGAAAAGCAGAACTTAATATTTGGTACAGAAACCTTTGTTTGCAGGCAGATCAATATTATTGTTGAGTATTAAATGTCCCCAACTAAGCAAGACAAAAGCCAATGGTGACATGATAGCTGTATCAAAGTATGAGAATAAGCATAATTGCGTACATAAAGTATACATTTTGCCATGCCTATATAGCACATAACCATTATAAAAACAGTGGTACTGAATTCTATTTTTCTGCATATTTAATCTACTGGTTCACACACTTCTACTGTCGCTATACCGTCATACCGCTCAGCCCTAATGTGTGTGCTGCATATATGTGGTGTGTTTCCCGCAGGTCATCAGACGGTGCTGGTGCATCATGAGTCGGGTGTGGCGGCGATCACTGTGAGCGCGGTCGGCTATCAGACGCCTCACCTGGAGCATGCCGCGGTTCCCAGTGGAGTGAGTTCCTCTGTGCTCTCTGAGCCTCAGCCAAATCCACAATAAATCGACTCCAGTTACTTCAGAAGTTCAGATCAAAGCATGGTCAGGAATACAATACAAGATTGCAGTCGATATGCACGGTTATTCTTTTATCTTTGTTTTTGTTGACGCAAAGCCTTCGAGGCCATGACTCGTGGAATGACTCGTTTTTAAAAAGTTGAACTTCTTTTTACTTGAGCGCCAGGTTTTTAAAATGCTGTGTCATGGCGTAGACGTGAACGCAGCGGCCAAACATCCGTCTGGCTAATGTAACAAGAGAAAAGCTAACAACTTCTTTAATGAATTTATCTAATTATAAGTGTCAGGTTCAGGGCACTGAGCGCCCATCATTAGTTCAAAAAGCTGCTTGGACAGCAGAGTTCAAGATAAAAACAATAACTAATACACACAATGATGCTTGCTTGTGTTTATTCTTGTTGCCACGTTTTTTTTAAATTAGGATAACTATTGCTAACCAAATTAATATTTATTGTATTAATATGACATGGGTTAAATTGCAAAGCTGGCACAGAGGTGTAAAGTTACTGTGGCTGTCTTGCTTTTGTAGTTTTTTTTTAAGTAAGCATAGAAGTAGGATAAAAGTATGTGACTGCAATGTTATTTCTGCTCCAGCTCTCTGATGTACAGTAATATGTCAGTGTCATTTCGTTCACTTCTGGTGGATATAGTTAGCAACGAGAGTAGGCGGCAGGGGGACGTGGGTTCGGTGGATCTCTGGTTTAGATTGAGCGATCCGCATCAGAGACAATACAATACAATTTTTGGGCGGATCTGATGTAAGCCGGTGGGCTATTCCATAGCTGAGGGCCGATGACTGCAAAAGCACGATCACCCCTATTTTTAAGTCTAGTTCTAGGGACAGATAGTAAATCAGAGTCCCCCGATCTGAGTGATCTTGACGGATGTAGTAGTTCAGATAGGTACTGTGGAGCCTGCTTCTGCAAAGACTTAAAAACAAATAACAAAACTTTAAAATCAATTCTATATTCAACCGGTAGCCAATGAAGCGAGATCAAAACCGGTGTAATGTGTTCACATTTACGCTTCCCTTTGAGAAGCCGTGCAGCAGCATTTTAAACTAATTGCAAACGTGTGATGCATATCTGAGGGGCACCAATATATAAAGAGTTACAGTGGTCTAATCGGGACGTTACAAAAGCATGCATAGCAATCTCAAAGTTCTTTGCGGACAAGAATGGCTTAACCTTGGCTAAAAGATAGCACTTATCTGTTTATCATGTTTATCATTTCATATATCATATCATATCATCAAACCAAACCCCCAGATTCCTAACACAGGTGGTACTGTAAGGTAACAACGTTTGGAGATCAAAATCATGAGCACTGCACTTCTGGAGATCATGAGCCGCCTCGTTTCCTCAGCAGGAAATGACCAGCTGTCTCTAACCACACAATCACCACAGTTACCGTTGCCAACAACAGAGCTAACGGCACAGGAAGCTGAAACTGCACACGCTAGCTCTGTGCTAACGCCTAGCCAGCAGTTTACAGCGACTGGCAGACGCTTGCTAACTGAAGAGGAGCTTCAGCTTTCAAAGGCTCTTCTTGGCAGTAATAGTCACACATTAGCGCCACACATAGTGTTAATTCTCTTCCTGTCCTGATTCTCCTAGCATGTTGCTAAGATAACGATAAGGAAAAGTCCTCTTACTGGTGGTCCACCAATATATCACCAAGACGATATATCAGCTAATTATTGGTCTTGGCAAGTTTTGGGCGATTAAATGTTGTGAGCTGGACTTTAATTTTGACAGTATTGAGAACCAAGACACCAGTTCTGTCTTCATTAGTTTGCTATCTTTGTTTAACAGATTTGGCTATTAATAGAAAATCAACATTTATATCATTTAAAGAAGTCTTTAAATACCTGTTAAACATGTAATTCCACAAACCTCCCAGAGCTCACTGTAACACGTTTACAAACGCATGTTCCCTGTCCGTGTGATTGGCTGAACCTGTGTGAATCAGATGTGCACAGGAGAGACCGGCTCGCACTGGACACACACGCTTCATTTATACAAATGCCATAGTAAGATTACAGAATCAAGCAGTTGCTATCTAAAGTATAAATTAGAAATCTCAGATTGATACATTTTCAAATAAATATTATGCAGTAAATATTTAGTAAAATAAATCTAAATATAATTGCAATGCTTATGTTATTTACTATTGTTAAAATGCCCCTGTGTTAAAAATCAAGCTTTTAATGTTAAGTGTCTATGTGGTGTTTTTGAGATGCTTTAATTGGCATCAGCCTTTTTACTCATGCAGATTGGATCGTTTTGAACTTCAGTGTTAATTGGAGCTCTGATTCATGTGTGTTTTGTTTACGTGTGTGTTAGTTTGATCCTCTGAGCCCCGTCTCGGCCACGCTTGACCTTCTGTTGGTAGAGGACGTGAGGGTGACCCCTGACACCATCACCATATACAACCACCCCGATGTGACGGTGAGATCTCTCTCACACACACACACACACACACTGTGCCTGAAAGAGCTTGTCCAGTGTGCTGACACACCCCTCTCTGCAGGCGGATCTGACTCTTCAGCAGGGCTCCGGGTATTTCTACATCAATGCGAGCGTCGGTGGAATCGCAGAGGTCACGTTTCAGGAGTCCCAGGGGATTGCTCAGGTAACATTTTACAGGACCGTTCCAGGTTCAGCAGGAGATGAGCTCTGTCAGGGGGTATTGGTGGTATTTTGTATTGCAAAAAACAATTTCAGCTGAACATTAGGGTTGGGTATCGATTGAATTCTAGCGATTCCGATTCTGCTTATCGATTCCCAGTTTCGATTCCAATATGGTAGAAAATAGTCAAACATTTAGATATCAAACATATTTATTGTGTCTTTTTGTAAAACATTATTTTGCAGCTGAATACCATGAACACAAATCAGCAGCCTAAAGAACAACCAACTAATAAACTAGACTCAATTTCAAACATTGTTGAAGACAAGTATACAGTCAGTAATACAATAAGAACAAATAAGCAAATTAGCAATCCAGGATCCAATACACTGTCACACATTGTTTACATTCACTTAAGACATAACTTGCTGTGTTTACGAGGATATTTTGACATAATTTTGTGTTTTAAATTTGTACATTTGTGTGTTTGTGTCATAGTTTTATATTTGTCCGTCCAAGCGCAAGAAGACGCAAAAGTGAACTCAATTCAGTAGTGATGCACTATATTACAAATCACCCTAAGAAAAAGAGGACTTCATATTTGATCCCATGGGTTTAAGTAATCATTGACCTGTAACTGTTCCATTCCAATTAAACAAGTGCGTTCTTATAAGTGTTATTGACCGTGTCTTAACCAGGAGAGCCTATACTGAACATCTGTGCTCTGGACGACAGCAAAGGTGACTTATTCAGTAGACTCAGGCCTGGTTTCACAGACGGGGCTTAGATTAAGCCAGGATTAGGCCTTCGACACATTTATAAAAGCTACTTAAATGCTCTAATTGAACTTAGATAAAAACATTACTGGTGTGAATCTTGAGACAAAACAATGGCACTGATATATTTTAAGATGGTAATTGTAAAGATAGTAGTTGCTTTCAGTTAAAACAGCTCAAACTGTTCCCATACTAGGGGTACAAGCCTGGAGTGGGAACGTCTCAGATTAAATTTCAGCTTGTGAGTTTTGTGGAAGTGTATAAACTAGCAGACAGCAAACATTGCAGATGTTAAGATTGATCAGTCACGTTTTTAAGGTGAGACTGATTGGAGCGAAGGGTTCGTTTATATGATTGGATTTTCCTTTATGTAAACAGTCGCTTTCTGGTATCCTTCACTTCATCCTATCCTTCATCCTTCAAAAATAAGTGTGTTTTATTGTAATTAATGTGCACTTCAGTGTAGTTAAAGAGAGTACACTTTCATGTTTGTTTCTTAACACACTTAAGTCCACTTTGCAATGTTAAATTAAAACTTTTACCTTAAAGTACATATTAATTCATTATTTTATTAATCTTTTGTTGTATTTTGAAGAAGTGTACATATTTTGATGTTGACTAACATACTAAAGCACATGTTAAGTACTTGATTATATTTTTAACTATATTGTTATTACATTTAAAGTTGATATATTTTAAATGCATTATATATTTTAAATTGTAACATTTAGCCTAATACCAAAAACATTAAGTTAAGTTTGCAATTAAATATATTCTTTAAAAGTATATTTTTATAATAAGTGCTACTGAAAGTATTCTAAAGTGTATTTGCTTGTATGATGTGGCTTTACATGGTCTTAACAGAAGTTGTAACTTTACACAGACAATATTAATGTGTTTCTGTTACACTTATTTTACTTTTGTAAACTGAGGAATGAGTTAATTTTCTGTGAAATGCCCATTAAAAGCTTAACTTGTGTTGAACCTGGAACATTAAAGTATTTCACAAACTCTGTTAGAGAGCTGACTGCACACTATAAACAGGTAATAACTTGTTTCTTCTGCACACTGTAAAATCAGTGTGGTTTTGAATCTAATCTCATGTCATTGTGACTCAGGTTGTCCCAGCTCAGGCGGGGGTCTTGCAGGTGATGGTTCATGACCTTTGTTTGACCTTTCCTTCCCCCGCTACGGCTACAGTTCACATCTCTGATATTCTGGAGGTGTATGTGCGTGTGGTCGACAAGGTTGGTGACATCCACTTAAATGTGTTTAAAATAGATTAAGGAATTTCACTAACAAATCCGTTTTGAAATTATAAAAGCCTCATGCATGTGCACTTTTGATCTTTTATGAAGTGGTTTTGAAATCGGAGGTTAAATTCAGATTACACAATCATTTTAGGTTGAGATCGGCAAGTCCGTCAAAGCATACGTTCGTGTTTTGGATGGCAACAAGAAGCCTTTCCTGTCCAAGTATTTCTCCGTGATGAACCTGAAGCTGAGGGCCGCGTCGTCCATCATCTCTCTGCAGTGAGTAACCGAAGCCAGATCTTCTGTACCCGATGTGCTGGCGTCTGTGAAAGCTAAGAAACCTCTGTTGTTTGTCAGAACTCTGCCCGATTCATCAGAAGAAGATACGGCCACATTTCTGGTCAAAGGTCTGGTGATCGGACAAACCAGTGTGTCTGCTTTCGTCATTGACAAAAACGGCAGGAAGATCACCTCTGCACCCCAACAAATTGAAGTAAGCTTCTTCTGTGCCGTCATTTACAGCTTTTTGAAAGGATTGCTTCAAACTTTTTTCATAGTTATACTACAGGGCTGTTGAATGCTTGATTCTGATTGGTTACTGAACGATCTACGGTTATTTTCCAGTAAACGCACAGCTATTGTTGTTCCAGGGAGGTCGCATTACAACATTAGTTGACCGCATTACAGTTTTATATCACTTCCCTAAATTATTCAATTTATTTATAAACGTCTTTACAGCCTTTAAGATCGACAAAGATACTCACTAGGATAAAAATGACAAACTATATCCATGTTTTCCCCACAAAATCACCTTTCGATTAAAAATAGTAAGTAATATAAAATATAAAAATAACACGATTAAATGATATGGATAATAAATGGTAAAAATTATTGAGTAATTGAATATAAATGATTGACTGCAAATATTAGTTAAAGCAAATGGGGAAAAAAACACAAATGTATGCTTGCCCTCTTGACGCTGCACACACACAGGTTACTTCTGGAAACTCTTCATCCTTCATGGTGATGATAATTCCTGAAGATTTCTTTCTTGACTGTGGTGTTATGATCTGCAGGTGTTTCCCCCCTTCAGGCTGCTGCCCAGGAAAGTCACTCTAATAGTTGGAGCAATGATGCAGGTATGTAATAATTTGTGTTTATTCCAGTACATTTCAGTTACTTTCCTCTTGTCTAATGCACTCAGATCTGATGAAGCTGTTGAACACACAACACATAATGCTGCACTCTAGAAGCTGCTGCGTTTACATGGACACCTTTTTTTTTTTTTTTGTCCAGAATTAATTCATTCTGGTTGATGAAACCGTTTACAGGAATGCAAAGTAATCAGATTTATGACTGAATTATTTTTTTCAAATCTGAATTAATCTTTTGATTTGCATGCAAAATGCATGTGCTAGCCATTGGGCCTCACACACTAACTGTGCATGTGTGAAATTTGTGTACGTTTTCACGAACAAATCATTATTCATGATTCATAACTAAAATGTATTCTAAATGTACAAAAATATTTAATGCAAATTACTAACCTCAAGCATGCAGTCGCTCATGTAGAATATACTGCAAATTCATTAAGAACAAATTGTGAATACGCATGTGTTCTCACATTAAATTTTCCATGAGAAGTTCTCCTGTGCTTATAAAAGTGAACAGTCCACACAATAATCAGTGAATGAGACTGTCTTGTGCTGGATGACTGGATGATGGCCGAAAAGAATGATAACACAGTGTTGTCAGAAGCACTGCACTCAAGCGCATCATCAGCCTGAAAGCCAACATTGATGACATGATTTGCGATGATCTCTTAATGTTATAGAGCTGTTTCAGAGAGAACCACTTTCAGTCTCCTCATCTCAGCTTTTCCATTCACTTCGAGGTGTTTCTCTAACACTTGTTTTCATGTGCCGCCTCAAACAGCGCACGTCTGTCTGTCGTGTACATGTCTATGATCGGTCTTCTGCTCATTTATAGATCACATCAGAGGGAGGCCCGCAGCCGCAGTCCAACATCCTCTTCTCTCTGTCCCGTGACCACATCGCCTCTGTCAACAGCCTGGGTCACGTGCAGGGCCTGGCGGTGGGCAACATGAGCGTGACCGGCGTGGTTCAGGCGGTCGACACGGAAACAGGCAAACTAGTGGTGGTGTCAAAGGTGAAGCTTCTCCACAAACACATGCGGAGATTGTTGAAACTACATTGGTCTGTGTGGTGAATGAGTTAAAGGGATAGTTCATCAGTTGTTCTCCCTCATGTCGTTCCACTCCCAGAAGACTTTCTTTCAGCACCAAAACACCAATGTAGATTTATTGTAATCTGGTCCCAATTTCTGTCCCTCTATTCACCCAAAACTCTTGACGGTTCATAAAGAGATTGTAAAATGAATCCAAAAGAAATTAGCGGTTTAATCTAAGTCTTCCGAAGAGACGCGATCGCTTTATATGACGAGCAGAGTTTTGGGTGGACAGACTTTCAAAGGAGGGACAGAAATCTCTCAGATTTCCTTAAAAATATCTTCATTTGTGTTTCGAAGAGGAACAACATAAGAGTGTGTGCTTGATGACAGATGTTCAGTTTTGTGTGAACTAAGCCTTTAGATGTTGTTCTTGACAGGATCAAGTGGACATTGAGGTGGTGCAGCTGAAGGCCATAAGGATCCGAGCTCCCATCACCAGGATGAAGACGGGGACGCTGGTAAACACACATCATGTCTTGCGCAGTGTTTGTCTACAGAGTATTGGGTCTTGTTACTCAGCTTTGGTGTCTTGCTGTAGATGCCGGTGTATGTGATGGGCCTGAGCAGCAGTCAGACGCCCTTCTCTTTCGGGAACGCTCTTCCCGGTCTCACCTTCCACTGGTCTGTGACGAAGAGAGACGTTCTGGATGTACACACACGCCACGCAGAGGTCAGAACAAAACCCTGCCTCTGATGCACACTGCTGGTTTTCACTATTCGTGTGTTGATTTTAACCACATTTAATCACAGTTAGAGCTGGTATCTCAATATTCTTTTCAAGCATTGACGATGTGTGATATCTCAATATTTTTGCATTTGATCTCGATACATTTAAAAAAGTGAAAGGAAAGGAAAAAGATGGTAACACTTTATTTTACAGTGTCCTTGTTAAATATGTTACATGTACTTACTGTAGTAATAACAGTAAATTATGCATAATTACATGCGATTACCCCTAAACTAAAACCTAATCCTACTCTAACCATATAGTAAGTACATGTTGTTAATTATTAATCCTCAGTACTTAAATATATAATTACACTGTAACAATGACACCTTAAAATAAAGGGTTACCAAGTGTAACCAAAAAGACATGAACAACTGTTGTAACAATGTACATACAAATTGTTTACTGCAAAACACTAGTTAAAAAAGGAATAGTCTAGACCTTTTAAAAAAATAAATGAACAATGTACCAATGTAAAAAATATACGGTTGCACTTCATTTTAAGGTTTCTTTGTTGCATTGTAATAATAGAAAGCAAAGGAAACTTTTAGTTAAATTAATAATCTAGACCTTTTTTTAAAATAAATGAATAAAAAATGAACACTGTACCACTTATACTTTATTTTAATGTATCTTTGTTACACTGTAATTATACATTTAAGTACTGAGTAATATTAAGTAACTTCATGTACTTACTATATGGTTAGGGTTTGGTTTAGGGTTAATTGCATGTAATTATGCTTTATTGTATTTATTATGCATAACGTTATTACTATAGTAACTACATGTAACATATGTAACAATGACTAAAATAAAGTGTTACCAAATATAATTTAAAAATGTGAAAATTATACAAAAATTTGTGGTTGTTGCTACAGTTATTTGAAGAACAAAACACATGACCTGGTCCAAGTGGCAGGTCTGTTAGTTTGCGTTTACACATTTCTGTGGTGACCCTTTCCTCCAGTGTCTGGTGGTGTTGTGCTTCAGTGTAAGCAGTGTGTGTGTGTGTGTGTGATCTCTCCTGCAGGCGTCTGTGCAGCTCAGCGCTGAGCACAACTTTGCCATGAGTGTGTTTGGCAGGAGTAAAGGCCGCACTGGACTGAGGGTGGTGGTGAAGGCCACTGATCCTCTGGCGGGACATCTGGAGGACAATGCCCTTGAACTCCATGATGAGATACAGATTCAGGTAGACGGAAACTCATTCTGTCGTTTGTTTGCTAAACAGAAAGCAAAGACTGACTCTACCATACATTGAATTTCAGGTCTATGAGAAACTGCAGCTTTTGAACCCAGAAGTTCAAGCGGAGGAGATACTGATGTCACCAAACTCCCTGCTGAAGCTCCAAACTAACAGGTACTTCAGTTCAGCTCAACACGTATAGACACAGATCAGCACGTATAGATACAGATCAACACATATAGATACAGCTCAGCACTTATAGATACAGATCAACACGTATAGATATAGCTCTACAGATATATATACAGATCAACACGTATTGATACAGCTCAACACATAGATATAGCTTAACACGTATAGATATAGCTTAACACGTATAGATATAGCTTAACACGTATAGATATAGCTCAACACATAGAAATACAGCTGACTTGGGCTGTGTTTGGACTGGACAACATCACACATCCATGTTGCTTTGTCATGAATGTGAGCTGTACTGCCCTACAAAAACAAAATACAGTAAACACATTATGACCAGCATATCAGTAATAACCTAGTGTGAAATACAATACAGGCCACAATTTATGTTTAATTAGGAGTGTATTCAATTCAAATTCATTATGGATTCACAGTTAAATAGTGTTTTTAACTAAACTAACATAAATGTGTGTGTGTGTAAAAACTGCGGAAACAGACAACACAGGTTTCCTGGATAATGGTCAGTTATACGGAGTTGCCCTGGACAACAGGCATTATTTAGAAATATTTGACCTAAATACATTCCATACAAATCTATTTAATTCTAATTAATATATTTAATTGTAAGCTTGTTTCCGCCACAGAATAAAATATTTTAAAAGATGTACATTTACGAGTTTACGAGTTTACATTTACACCATACTCAGAATTGCGTGTTATGAAGTCAGAATTGTGTGATATAAAGTCGCAATTGCAAGAAATAAACTCGCAATTCGGACTTTATATCTCCCAATTGTGTGTTATAATGTCAGAATTGCGAGATATAAACATGCAAGTTTATTATTCGCAATTGCGAGTTTATATCTCACAATTCTGACTTTATATCACACAATTCTGACTTTATAACTCGCAATTGTGACTTTATATCACGCAATTCTGACAGAACTGTGAGATGTAACCTTTCAATTGTGAGAAAAAAAGTCAGAATTGTGAGATAGTCGCAATTACCTTTTTTTAAATATTTTATTCTGTGGTGGAAACAAGCTTCCAGAGATTTAAGTATTCCAGAGATCCAATTAATAATATTGAGTGATTTGACAGACAAAATTGGTTCAGTTTGTGTATTTTTTTTGTTGTCTCTCTTTTATATTTGTTTGCGTGTCAACTGTGTGTTATTTCCTGTAGAGATGGACAGGGGTCCCTGTCGTACCGTGTGCTGGATTGTCCGGACAGAGCTGCTCTCATTCAGGTGGATGATAAAGGTCTTCTGACATCTGGGTCTCTGACAGGAACAGCATCCCTACAGATTAGCTCGCAGGAAACATTCGGCGTCAATCAAACCATCATCATCGCTGTGAAGGTAACACTACCACATGCATGATGCAATACAGTCTTCAAACAGATGATCTTTTTAGCTAAATATAAATATGCGAGAGATAATGTGCAGTCAGCCAGTCATTAGTCACAAAAAATGAATCCCGAAACGTTAATAAGCAATATTATTGAAATCTGCCATTTCAGTTACTTATCCTCTATTTTGTTCTCCATTAAGGACACATTTATTAGGTTCTGTAAAATGCACTTAAAATTTGCAATTCACAGTAGTTCTTAACTGAATGTTTTGGTAATTGTTCTGAATCCGCAGTGTTTGTGTTGTGTTGTTTAAGGTGGTGACCGTATCATACCTGCGTCTGAGCACGAGTCCAGTGATGCACACGTCCAACAGAGAGACTGTGTCCGCCATCCCGCTGGGAGCCGTTCTGACCTTCACCGTTCACTTCCACGACAGCACAGGAGAAACCTTGCACAGCCACAACTCCCTGCTCAGCTTCTCCACCAACAGGTGCAGCACCGTCAGCACTCAACACTCACACAGTCCCTACACTGCAAGATCAGTGCTGCCCCCCCTCGCCTGCCTCGGCCATGTTTATATTTAACATAGAATAATATTTTAATGTCTACAGATATTATCAAGCATGGTCTAAATATTTTGCATTAAAATTCAACCGCAACAAACATTTGTTGCACAAGTAAGCATTAATGCATTAATACTTCTCTTGACTGTTCTCCCCAGGCCATCACAAACTCTTTAACTCTGTGTCACTCGAAGTAGGAAATCTGATATTTTATGTAGTGTATTTCTACCATATAAAATCGGCTTTATTTTTTAAATGAATATAAGAATGGGCGACTGTATACTGTGATAAAATTATCCTGAGTAATTTAATACTAAAATATATGATCTTTTTACCACACAGGGAAATCCAAAAAGAACAGTTTCACAGGACATTTAATGTAGGCCGATTTAATAATGCAAGACTGTGTCAATGAATTTACACAGGAATTACAATCACAGGAAACTGTTAACTGTTTTTGCAGTTTGTGCTATAAAAAGTTTTTTTTCACATTACCTAAATAATATGCTTTATGTGAGAACATCTAAATTATCTGTTGAATGCACGTCTAAAATGTCATTTAATCTGATTATTAGCCTGACAAAGTGCATCAAAGGAAGTCATTTTTATGGGCTAGATCAGTGGTTCCCAAGTGAGTGAGGTGACAGAAGGGGGTGCACGTACAAAATGCTGAGTCTTGCCGTTAATTTAATTCTACCCTACCTTAAAATAATATAAAAACTGAGCATGTATTTCTAACTGGCAAAATACTGTAAATGCATAACATCCAATCAAATTATCTCATCCTTTGCAGTGAAAACTGACTGCATCCACACAAGCAGTGTGCATGTTATAGACTGTGTGCAGAGTATTGCTGCCTTAGCAAATCTCACTACATTACTGTCGTTCTACACAATGTACCTTTGTAAAAGTGTGGATTTAGTACGTACTCGCATGAAGAACAAATATAGACACAGTGGATTGAGATCGATTTATATGATGCTGATAACGAGCAAGAATGCAATTGTTCCCAAATATCCACATGATTCACACTATTGCAAACGTGACAAAACGTACACTTTAAACCTGGGGTCAGTATTTACTCTATTTTGTAATGAAATAATAGTTCCAACGAAAGCCACAGCAGAACTACAGCACACATCTGTGTTTCGTGAACAATTCTGCAGCTTTGAACGAATCGTGAGAGTCAATCATTCAATGATTCATTCATAAATACAGCCAGTTGCTTCATTACTGCATGAATGAATTACTTGCTCACTTACAGACAGTGACTTACTGCCACCTACTGGCGGTTTTAGTTTACTATTCAAAAGTACCACTTCGTTTTTACATTTTTTTTATTTTATTCATAAATGTAAAAAAATGCACTGGAAAATCAATTTAGGGGGCAAATACTGTCCCTTACTGGGAAAGGAATGACTGCAGTCCCACTGACTGGGTTAGAACAAGTCAAGTCACATTTATTTATCTAGCGCTTTTTACAATACAGATAGTTTCAAAGCAGCTTCACAGAGAGGAAAATAATGCAAAAAAGTTTGATCAAGTACAAATAGATCCTTGAAATAAGTTGCAGGTTACCACTTTTTCAGTGGATTCAGTGGATTTTGACTTTTGCCACCAGAAAGACACACCTGTCTACAGTGACGACGCTTGCAGTGTAGACGTTTGCTTGAATTTAACAGTAATCTAAACATATGCATTATACAAATTAATGTTTATTTGCAAATGCATCTGAACATTATAATATGCTATATTAAAGGTGGTAATTGCAGACAATTCAAATGTATATTTATGCAAAAGAAAAATATTTGATCCATGATTTTCTTATACATTTTAAATTGTAATAAAAAAAGTATTTATTTTATTTATTTTTATTAATGATTTTAAGCGTCTGTACCGTGTGTGCAGGGATGATTTGGTGCAGGTCGGTAAGGGTTCGAGTAACGGCACGCTGACGGTGCGGACGGTCAATGTGGGTCTGACTCTGCTGGGAGTTTGGGACTCGGAGCAAGCGGGACTCGCTGACTTCATTGCTCTACCCGTCCAACATGCCATTCATCCCGCCGAAGCCCAGCGGCTGCTCGTGGGAGATGTTGTGTGTTTTTCTGCACAGATTATTAATCAGGAGGGTAAGAGAGGACACAGACACTACTTTATTTCAGCCTGTCTCTCTGTGAGTGTTTGAGTGTAGTGTTGTGTTTGTCATGGTCAGGTGCGTCAGGTGTGTGGAGCTCCTCATCCAGTGCTGTGCTGGAGGTCGATCCCAGGACCGGAGCCGCAGTGGCCAGAGACAAGGGCACCGTCACCGTCTACTACGACATACCAGGACAACTCCGCACTTACAGAGAGGTGAGCGCTTGTGGGACATCCAAGCTCATCACAATCAGTTCCTTCCGTTTGGAGATATTCGAAGAAGATGTTTAGGAAAAATCATGAAAAGACAGTGGTCTAAATGGTGATTCCTGTTAAACTGAAGACGGTCATTATTGTAATTGCATTGAAACATTGTGTTTTCTTTAGGTTTTTATTGAAGGTGCAACTCGGACATCTGTCATGTCTCCCTCGGTGAAGAAGGACAGAGACTCTAAAGTCCTGATGTCAACCAGGGACACAGGGAGCAACCTCATTGGTACAGATCTCTGCTTGAATCGCTGTAGTCCTCACACTGACCTCATGCTCATGGAGGGTCATGCTTATGTGCTGTGTTTGCGAGACGTTGTGTGTCCTGCCTTAATGCACTGACCTTCTGATGTGTATGATCAATGTGATTAGAATGTAAATTCAAATCTGTTTTCACATATAACACAACTAATCAGTGTTTGTTGCAATTCTCATTAGCTACATTAATCTATATAATTTAAAAAACAATAAATATCATCAACTTAGTGCAGAATAGGGCAGGCTGATACATTGATTATTGCAATATTATCTCGATAATGTTAAAAGTTTAGCTTGGGTTTCTAAAGACAGTAAGCCAGTTTCACTCCCCTTTTTTAATCTCACAAGTAAAGGTTAGTCTCACAAGTAAATAGTTTTGACTACTTGTGTGAGAGTGAAGTTTGGATCCGTATTTGTGTGAGAGATTTCTAATTAAAACGTGTTTTTGATGCTTTAGGCATTGTAGTTATTCCAGCCATTCACATGTCTGTTGAAGCTGATTTGTGTTCATTTAGCTAAGCTCATTTATTTCATATTCATTCGAAAATAACTGTCACTTTAAAGGTGTCCTATTATGGCCTTTTATGAAGTCATAAATGTGTTTTTTGAACAGTATGAAAACATATTATAGTCCACCCTAAAAACAAAATCATTATTTTTCATATATCTTACATTATTACAGCTCCTCTCTGCCCAGTCTGTCTAGAGCGTGTTGTTTTCGATGAAGCCACTCCTTCCGAAATACGAAATGTGCTGTGATTGGTTAGCTGGCCCGGTGTGCTGTGATTGGTTAGCTGGCCCGGTGTGCTGTGATTGGTTAGCTGGCCCGGTGTGCTGTGATTGGCAGCGCTTAGGGAAATGTCCCGCCCCTTTATATCCTCTCTAATGCTGCTCAACCAGGCCTTGATTAAGTTGTTTAAGTTTTATTAATTCAATTGATTAAATCCAGAAAAATTCAAACCGAAAAAGATTTTGGAGGGGGGAAATAAAACGGGGAAAATGGATTTCAATGGGACTAGCAACACATGGATTTGCTTCCTAAGAATCACAAATGCTGAATACTTGTATTCTGTGAATGAACTGGAAGTGTCTGCTAAATGAACATGCAAATGTAAAAGATTGTTAAACATGTGTTGTGTTGTGTTGTGTTTAATCATCATAGCATTGATTGTTGTGTTGTGTCCTCAGGAACCTGCTCCTCGTCTCAGTCGGACAGCATCGCTCTGCTCCACCCGGAGTCCTCCATCAGCTGTCACCTGCAGTTCACCAGCAGCGCCGTGGATTTCTCTGCTCATGACGTCTACCACACTCGCACCGCGTTTGACCCCAGCACAGGTCTCTCCACCGACCTCTGGCTGCCCTGGACCTCAGCCATTTCAGTGAAGGAATCAGTGTTTTAATGATGCATCTTTCTCTCCTGTGAACGTCAGGTTTCTACAGCTGTGCGCTGAGCTTCAAGCCCATGAATGAGCAGCAGGTGAAGGTGCTGAGCATGTCCATGACTGACGTGGACGTCACGGCCGGTGTGCAGGGTCACTTCACCGGTCAGCAGATCAGCGCTCGACTGCCCGTCAATCCAGGCATCTACGCGGACCAGACGGACATCATCCTGAGCAACCAGCACACGTCTGCTGATCTGACCATCTACGGGACGCAGGCCGCTCTGCAGCAGCTGGACGTAATGCTTGCACCTCTCTCTCGCTCTGCTATTGCTGTCTGGACAGTCATTGTGTTGATGTGTCTGAGATTGCTCAAATAACGTGTGCATGTGGATCTGACTGGCTCTGTGACGCTTAGGTGAAGAGCAGTTCTCCTGCAGTTGTGTTGGAGCAGAAGGAGGTTTCCCAGAGCTTTCCCAGCTATATCAGATACACGGTCAGTGTGGTGAAGCCGCAGGGAGCTCTGACAGCATCGGTGTCCGTGAGCAGCGGGTCCAGTGATCAGGTGCTGCTCATCCCAGTGTCCGTCATGCATCTGGCAGCCAGCGGCACTTCTGTGCAAGGTTTGTTACTCCACACCAGTCTGACAGCATGGGAAGAAGTGTTTTTAAGGTTAAGACTACACTAACAAGTAGTCTTTTATTGTAGTATCTTATTGGGCACCCAATTGAATGGCCAAAAATAGCTGTTTCAGAAGATATAATTATGTAGTAGCCATGTAGTTAAAGGGGTCACGACATGAGAAATATGATTATCCTTTAACATTTGCAGGATTTTTTATTAGTGCAAAGACCTTGCATGTTTCTTAGCTTAAGCTCATCCTCTTCAGAAAACAGCATTTATTTAACCAAGCTCCAAAGATGGCTTGTTAGGATGTCACACAAGCAAATGAATTCATATTCAGTTAGAGCAGTTATTTATAATGTATAACTATTGATAATGTATAAATGGTTATACATTATCGCACCGTCCACTGGCATTCAGTCTCATAATGGCTGTCACCGGTTTACTCCAGACTGCTCATAAACGCATGCTTCTTCACCTTTTCTTGTAGCACAAATGGTAGATGGAGCAGATGGGCCCAATATTCTTCAGCAGTTTATTGACTCCTATCAAGTGATGTTCTTCACTTTATTCGCTCTTTTGGCTGCCACTGCTGTTGTCATCATCGGTAAATGCTTTCATATATCCTGCAACACTTTCTAATATCACGGATAATGGGTTTTAGGACAGTGATCATTCCCTTTTTTTATGTCTTTTTCATTTGAACAATTATCTATCTTTATTCTATAGTGTGCCATTTGCTGTTTTCTCCAAGAGATCCTGTCAATCATCCTGCATTCATCCAGAAGACTCCGCCTCCCACAGGTACATGCGTCTGGAGATGACCCTGCAAGACTGTAACCAAGTATAACCCCAATAAATGCTGCCCGATTAACACCTGACCTCTTTATGCAGAATAACATGTGCAACACAATTCTTTGTGTGCTAAAGGAAGTTAAAGGTGCATTGTGTAATATTTAGGAGGATCTGTTGACAGAAATGCTCATTCTAAGGTAATAAAAACATAATGCTTCATTATGTAAGGTCTTTATACACCACTGAAAACATAGTTATAAATATGATATTGCATTCTAAGGTAATAAAACATAACTATGTTTTCAGTGGTGTATAAAGACCTTACATAATGAACCGTTATGTTTTACTACCTTAAAATGAGCCATTTCTATCTACACACACCGCGGGTCCGCTTACATCGACATGTTTCTACGGTGGCCCTGAACAGACAAACGCAGTTCGTCACTGTGTTGTTCTTCATGCAAAACACTGACACAATGATCAACAATTAATATTCGCAACAACATATCGTTTTACTGAATAATTAAGTAAACCTAATTTCTTTATCTTTGTAAAGAAACTTCATTGATTAACTGGCTACTCTCAGTAGCGTTGAGAGTACAGTCTCAGACGACGACATCATTTCCTGTCGGCCACAGTAACTACTGTTGGTTGCAATTCGCAACCTCCCCACTAGATGCCGCTAAAAATGACACAGTGCACCTTTAAGGGATGTTTATTTTTTCAATCACAACATTCATATCATTTATTATAAATGGACCCTTTTTCCACCCTCTCCTTATAAAAGAATTTCATAACTCCTTTATCTATTACGTTTTTCAAGGTTAGTTTATAATGTTTGCAAAAAAAAATTAAGTTAAACTCTACAGTTAGAGTTAGCCTTCACAGTTAGCAGTTAGAGTTAGCCTTCATGGTTAGCCTTCACAGTTAGCCTTCACAGTTAGCAGTTAGAGTTAGCCTTCACAGTTAGCAGTTAGAGAGTTAGCCTCCACAGTTAGAGTTAGCCTTCACAGTTAGCCGTTAGAGTTGGCCTTCACAGTTAACCTTTACAGTTAGCAGTTAGAGTTAGCCTTCACAGTTAGCCTTCACAGTTAGCAGTTAGAGTTAGCCTTCACAGTTAACAGTTAGAGTTAGCCTTCACAGTTAACAGTTAGAGTTAGCCTTCACAGTTAACAGTTAGAGTTAGCCTTCACAGTTAGCAGTTAGAGTTAGCCTTCACAGTTAGCAGTTAGAGTTAGCCTTCACAGTTAGCAGTTAGCCTTCATAGTTAGCCTTCACAGTTAGCAGTTAGCCTTCACAGTTAGCAGTTAGTTAGCCTCCACAGTTAGCAGTTAGAGTTAGCCTTCACAGTTAGCAGTTAGAGTTAGCCTCCACAGTTAACCTTCACAGTTAGCAGTTAGAGTTAGCCTTCACAGTTAGCCTTCACAGTTAGCAGTTAGAGTTAGCCTTCACAGTTAACAGTTAGAGTTAGCCTTCACAGTTAGCAGTTAGAGTTAGCCTTCACAGTTAGCAGTTAGCCTTCATAGTTAGCCTTCACAGTTAGCAGTTAGCCTTCACAGTTAGCAGTTAGTTAGCCTCCACAGTTAGCAGTTAGAGTTAGCCTTCACAGTTAGCAGTTAGAGTTAGCCTCCACAGTTAGCAGTTAGAGTTAGCCTTCACAGTTAGCCTTCACAGTTAGCAGTTAGAGTTAGCCTTCACAGTTAACAGTTAGAGTTAACCTTCACAGTTAGCAGTTAGAGTTAGCCTTCACAGTTAGTTAACCTTCACAGTTAACAGTTAGAGTTAGCCTTCACAGTTAGCAGTTAGAGTTAGCCTTCATAGTTAGCCTTCACAGTTAGCAGTTAGCCTTCACCGTTAGCAGTTAGTTAGCCTCCACAGTTAGCAGTTAGAGTTAGCCTTCACAGTTAACCTTCACAGTTAGCAGTTAGAGTTAGCCTTCACAGTTAGCCTTCACAGTTAGCAGTTAGAGTTAGCCTTCACAGTTAACAGTTAGTTAACCTTCACAGTTAGCAGTTAGAGTTAGCCTTCACAGTTAGCAGTTAGAGTTAACCTTCACAGTTAGCAGTTAGAGTTATCCTTCACAGTTAGCAGTTAGAGTTAGCCTTCACAGTTAACAGTTAGAGTTAGCCTTCACAGTTAGCAGTTAGAGTTAGCCTTCATAGTTAGCCTTCACAGTTAGCAGTTAGCCTTCACAGTTAGCAGTTAGAGTTAGCCTCCACAGTTAGCAGTTAGAGTTAGCCTCCACAGTTAGCAGTTAGAGTTAGCCTTCACAGTTAGCAGTTAGAGTTAGCCTCCACAGTTAGCAGTTAGAGTTAGCCTCCACAGTTAGCAGTTAGAGTTAGCCTTCACAGTTAACCTTCACAGTTAGCAGTTAGAGTTAGCCTTCACAGTTAACAGTTAGAGTTAGCCTTCACAGTTAGCAGTTAGAGTTAACCTTCACAGTTAGCAGTTAGAGTTAACCTTCACAGTTAGCAGTTAGAGTTAACCTTCACAGTTAACAGTTAGAGTTAACCTTCACAGTTAGCAGTTAGAGTTAACCTTCACAGTTAGCAGTTAGAGTTAGCCTTCACAGTTAGCAGTTAGAGTTAGCCTTCACAGTTAGCAGTTAGAGTTAGCCTTCACAGTTAACAGTTAGAGTTAGCCTTCACAGTTAGCAGTTAGAGTTAGCCTTCACAGTTAGCAGTTAGAGTTAGCCTTCACAGTTAACAGTTAGAGTTAACCTTCACAGTTAGCAGTTAGAGTTAGCCTTCACAGTTAGCAGTTAGAGTTAACCTTCACAGTTAGCAGTTAGTTATCCTTCACAGTTAGCAGTTAGAGTTAGCCTTCACAGTTAGCAGTTAGAGTTAGCCTTCATAGTTAGCCTTCACAGTTAGCAGTTAGCCTTCACAGTTAGCAGTTAGAGTTAGCCTCCACAGTTAGCAGTTAGAGTTAGCCTTCACAGTTAGCAGTTAGAGTTAGCCTCCACAGTTAGCAGTTAGAGTTAGCCTTCACAGTTAACCTTCACAGTTAGCAGTTAGAGTTAGCCTTCACAGTTAGCCTTCACAGTTAGCAGTTAGAGTTAGCCTTCACAGTTAGCAGTTAGAGTTAACCTTCACAGTTAGCAGTTAGAGTTAGCCTTCACAGTTAGCAGTTAGAGTTAACCTTCACAGTTAGCAGTTAGAGTTAACCTTCACAGTTAGCAGTTAGAGTTAGCCTTCACAGTTAACCTTCACAGTTAGCAGTTAGAGTTAGCCTTCACAGTTAGCCTTCACAGTTAGCAGTTAGAGTTAGCCTTCACAGTTAGCAGTTAGAGTTAACCTTCACAGTTAGCAGTTAGAGTTAGCCTTCACAGTTAGCAGTTAGAGTTAACCTTCACAGTTAGCAGTTAGTTAACCTTCACAGTTAGCAGTTAGTTAACCTTCACAGTTAGCAGTTAGAGTTAGCCTTCACAGTTAGCAGTTAGAGTTAGCTTTCACAGTTAGCCTTCACAGTTAACAGTTAGAGTTAGCCTTCACAGTTAGCAGTTAGAGTTAGCCTTCACAGTTAGCAGTTAGAGTTAACCTTCACAGTTAGCAGTTAGAGTTAGCCTCCACAGTTAGCAGTTAGAGTTAGCCTTCACAGTTAACCTTCACAGTTAGAGTTAGCCTTCACAGTTAGCCTTCACAGTTAGCAGTTAGAGTTAACCTACACAGTTAGCAGTTAGAGTTAGCCTTCACAGTTAACAGTTAGAGTTAACCTTCACAGTTAGCAGTTAGAGTTAGCCTTCACAGTTAGCAGTTAGAGTTAACCTTCACAGTTAGCAGTTAGTTAGCCTTCACAGTTAGCAGTTAGAGTTAGCCTTCATAGTTAGCCTTCACAGTTAGCAGTTAGCCTTCACCGTTAGCAGTTAGAGTTAGCCTTCACAGTTAGCAGTTAGAGTTAGCCTTCATAGTTAGCCTTCACAGTTAGCAGTTAGCCTTCACCGTTAGCAGTTAGTTAGCCTCCACAGTTAGCAGTTAGAGTTAGCCTTCACAGTTAGCAGTTAGAGTTAGCCTTCACAGTTAGCAGTTAGAGTTAGCCTTCACAGTTAGCAGTTAGTTAGCCTCCACAGTTAGCAGTTAGAGTTAGCCTTCACAGTTAACCTTCACAGTTAGCAGTTAGAGTTAGCCTTCACAGTTAGCCTTCACAGTTAACAGTTAGAGTTAGCCTTCACAGTTAACAGTTAGAGTTAACCTTCACAGTTAGCAGTTAGAGTTAGCCTTCACAGTTAGCAGTTAGAGTTAGCCTTCACAGTTAGCAGTTAGAGTTAGCCTTCACAGTTAGCCTTCATAGTTAGCCTTCACAGTTAGCAGTTAGCCTTCACAGTTAGCAGTTAGTTAGCCTCCACAGTTAGCAGTTAGAGTTAGCCTTCACAGTTAGCAGTTAGAGTTAGCCTCCACAGTTAGAGTTAGCCTTCACAGTTAACCTTCACAGTTAGAGTTAGCCTTCACAGTTAGCCTTCACAGTTAGCAGTTAGAGTTAGCCTTCACAGTTAACAGTTAGAGTTAACCTTCACAGTTAACAGTTAGAGTTAGCCTTCACAGTTAGCAGTTAGAGTTAACCTTCACAGTTAGCAGTTAGAGTTAGCCTTCACAGTTAACAGTTAGAGTTAGCCTTCACAGTTAGCAGTTAGAGTTAGCCTTCACAGTTAGCAGTTAGCAGTTAGAGTTAACCTTCACAGTTAGCAGTTAGAGTCAGCCTTCACAGTTAGCAGTTAGAGTTAGCCTTCACAGTTAGCCTTCACAGTTAGCAGTTAGAGTTAGCCTTCACAGTTAGCAGTTAGAGTTAACCTTCACAGTTAGCAGTTAGTTAGCCTTCACAGTTAGCAGTTAGAGTTAACCTTCACAGTTAGCAGTTAGAGTTAGCCTTCACAGTTAGCAGTTAGAGTTAACCTTCACAGTTAGCAGTTAGAGTTAGCCTTCACAGTTAGCAGTTAGAGTTAGCCTTCACAGTTAGCAGTTAGAGTTAACCTTCACAGTTAGCAGTTAGAGTTAACCTTCACAGTTAGCAGTTAGAGTTAACCTTCACAGTTAGCAGTTAGAGTTAACCTTCACAGTTAGCAGTTAGAGTTAGCCTTCACAGTTAGCAGTTAGAGTTAGCCTTCACAGTTAACAGTTAGAGTTAGCCTTCACAGTTAGCAGTTAGAGTTAACCTTCACAGTTAGCAGTTAGAGTTAACCTTCACAGTTAGCAGTTAGAGTTAGCCTTCACAGTTAGCAGTTAGAGTTAGCTTTCACAGTTAGCAGTTAGAGTTAACCTTCACAGTTAGCAGTTAGAGTTAACCTTCACAGTTAGCAGTTAGAGTTAGCCTTCACAGTTAGCAGTTAGTTAACCTTCACAGTTAGCCTTCACAGTTAGCAGTTAGTTAGCCTTCACAGTTAGCAGTTAGTTAACCTTCACAGTTAGCAGTTAGAGTTAGCCTTCACAGTTAGCCTTCACAGTTAGCCTTCACAGTTAGCCTTCACAGTTAGCCTTCACAGTTAACCTTCACAGTTAGCAGTTAGAGTTAGCCTTCATAGTTAGCCTTCACAGTTAGCAGTTAGCCTTCACAGTTAGCAGTTAGAGTTAGCCTCCACAGTTAGCAGTTAGAGTTAGCCTTCACAGTTAGCAGTTAGAGTTAGCCTCCACAGTTAGCAGTTAGAGTTAGCCTTCACAGTTAACCTTCACAGTTAGCAGTTAGAGTTAGCCTTCACAGTTAGCAGTTAGAGTTAACCTTCACAGTTAGCAGTTAGAGTTAGCCTTCACAGTTAGCAGTCAGAGTTAGCCTTCACAGTTAGCCTTCACAGTTAGCAGTTAGAGTTAGCCTTCACAGTTAGCCTTCACAGTTAGCAGTTAGAGTTAGCCTTCACAGTTAGCAGTTAGAGTTAACCTTCACAGTTAGCAGTTAGAGTTAGCCTTCACAGTTAGCCTTCACAGTTAGCCTTCACAGTTAGCCTTCACAGTTAGCCTTCACAGTTAGCAGTTAGAGTTAGCCTTCACAGTTAGCAGTTAGAGTTAGCCTTCACAGTTAGCAGTTAGTTAACCTTCACAGTTAGCAGTTAGAGTTAACCTTCACAGTTAGCAGTTAGAGTTAGCCTTCACAGTTAGCAGTTAGAGTTAGCTTTCACAGTTAGCCTTCACAGTTAGCAGTTAGAGTTAGCCTTCACAGTTAGCAGTTAGTTAACCTTCACAGTTAGCCTTCACAGTTAGCAGTTAGAGTTAGCCTTCACAGTTAACAGTTAGTTAACCTTCACAGTTAGCAGTTAGAGTTAGCCTTCACAGTTAGCCTTCACAGTTAGCAGTTAGAGTTAACCTTCACAGTTAGCAGTTAGAGTTAGCCTTCACAGTTAGCAGTTAGAGTTAACCTTCACAGTTAGCAGTTAGAGTTAGCCTTCACAGTTAGCAGTTAGAGTTAACCTTCACAGTTAGCAGTTAGAGTTAGCCTTCACAGTTAGCCGTTAGAGTTAACCTTCACAGTTAGCCGTTAGAGTTAGCCTTCACAGTTAGCAGTTAGAGTTAGCCTTCACAGTTAGCAGTTAGAGTTAGCCTTCACAGTTAGCAGTTAGAGTTAGCCTTCACAGTTAGCAGTTAGAGTTAGCCTTCACAGTTAGCAGTTAGAGTTAACCTTCACAGTTAGCAGTTAGAGTTAACCTTCACAGTTAGCAGTTAGAGTTAGCCTTCACAGTTAGCAGTTAGAGTTAACCTTCACAGTTAGCAGTTAGAGTTAGCCTTCACAGTTAGCAGTTAGAGTTAGCCTTCACAGTTACTGTACGTTCACACCGCCGCCGACTTGAGCTGCAAAGAAGCTCTGGCCGCCCTGTCAAGGACGCTTGTCAAAAAGTACGAGGAAGCTTGTTGACGCTTTGGCCGCTCTGACGTAGCAGCATTCTATGTTCGATCATGGGAGAAGAGAAGTGTCACACCATGAAATGTAAACAGAATAAACAAGCAATACATTGACACTAGAAACCTTTTATAATGACAGCATTTGTATAACCGTTTTGGTCACATTTGGTCGGGAAAAAAGAATAATTAGCTATTATCATTTATTATTATTAATAGTAAGTGCGCGCGCGCGGCCGGGGCTCTCTTGCTCACTCGCTCTCTCTCTCTCTCTTCTCGTTCTTATGCCCTGTCAAGCGCGCCCTGTTAAACTGACAGGACTTAAAAACCCATTCAAATGATAAACTTTCACTCTATGATGGTTAAACTGTGCAATTAATCCGATAATGATAGGAAACCCAACAACGGCGATGATCAGTTTCTCCTCTGTTTTCTCGGAACTAATGTTTTGGTAGGAACGAAAGTTTACATCGTATATTTCTCCGGAATCAACCAGCGCAAAGGACGTCTATATTCCGATTGGTTGCTGGCGTTTGCCACCATAGATATCGTATATAAACGCTAGATGTCTCGCGCGCGCTGCTGGCCAATGGAGGTCGACGTCCGCACGTGGCGGCCATCTTGCCACAGTGTGCTCACTCACTCGTTTAATGGTGCATGTACTTTTAAATAACCATAACTTGCTCAATTTTCTACCGATTTTCAAACGTTTTGGTTTGTTATAAACGTCAGAGATGTAGTTATGACACTACATACATACACTGCATACATATGAATAATTATAACATACATGTTCAAGCATTCGGAATTATAGCCACGTTAATAACGTTTGTAAGAAACCAAACCGTTTGTAAATCCGTCAAGATTTCAGCGAGATAAGAGGATTTGTGTGCAATGCTGATCACTCACCTTAATTCACAGCTTCACTGTGACAAGATGGCCGAACGGTGATGCCGGAAGTGACTGCGCCATAAGACATCTAGCGTTTATATATGATATCTATGTTTGCCGCTGCTTGCCGCTGAACCGCGTCACAGCTCATTACCATAAAGTTGAGCTACTTTCAACTTTCAGATTGACGCTCAAAACGCGACGCCGATGGATTTGACGCTCCTTGCAGCTGAGAGAAGCCAGCTTCCATTGAAAATGAATGACTTCCGGTAACTTTGGAAGCTCAAGTCGGCGGCGTTGTGAACGTACAGTTAGCCTTCAGAGCCCTGAACATCTCTCTGCTCTCGGCTTCACTCTGATACTGATACTGTTCCTCATCGGTCATTGAGCACACACTCCTGCCTGTCAAAGCCAGACTGGTGAAGCTGGTGTGTGGTGGGCGTTCTGGGGCAATATGGCCACCGTCGCATCATCTAGGTGATGCTGCTGTAAATGTATAAGTGTGGTTCAATAAGTGGTGGTTGAGGAGATTCCCCACGCTATGCAAAGCACTTTGAGTGCGGAGAAAAGCAATTTATATAAATGCAACAAATGAATTAAATGGATGCTTCTGCAGAGGTCAGGTACGGATGGCCTTTCTATAAGTGGATCTCTCCAGTAGGGGTGGAGCCGAACCCGAATACGGTATTCGGAAAGGCACAAATAATGTGTTTTTTACGAATAATTATTTCGAACAAATACTTAAAAAATATTTGTATTCGGGAACAAGAAAAACTTTATATCAAAAAGATGCGTTTCCTCCGGCTGTAAATCCACTTGTTGATAAAAAAGGAGGAAATGACACGGAAATATTTTGGATTAGGCTAATGTCACGTTGCCATAAGGGGTCGTTCACATAGCGCGTTTTTTGCCCGTGCAGATTTCAAATGTTGGACGCTTAAAATAGAAGCGAACGGCGCACTCGTTTTTCCAGGCGCGCCTATGTTGGTTGCATAGCAACGACAGACGCGGTGCGAACTGCGCTCTTCATGATGACGAGGAAGTATCAGCAAAGAATTAATTGATTTCTAGTCCTTGCATTAGCTTTAGATATATTTATGGAGATGAGAAATGAAATAAAAAGCCGTCATCATGTCATTAATATCAGTCCATCAGAAAAGCAGTTCTAAGCTTATTCTTGGCTGGATAACTCTTAGCAGGTTTAAAAAGCCCTTTTAAAATTAAATATGAATGCAGTTTTGGATTAAATAAAAGTACAGCCAAGTCAAATAAAACACGTTTTATCTCCTGTATAGTTTGGTAACACTACAATAAGATACCATTCATTAACATTACTTAATGCGCATCTAACATCAACACATTGAGTGAACAATATATTTTTACAACATTAATTGATGTTTGTGAATGTTATTTAATACAAACACTTGATTGGTCATGTTTGTTCACTTCAGTCATTGTGCATTAAATAATGTTAACATAAATAATGTTAACTTTTGATTTTAAAAATGTATTTTTAAATTAACCCCAAGGAGAATAATTGCGACAGTATATATATTGTTTATTGTTAGGTCATTTTATCTAATGTTATCTAACAAATGGAATCTTATTGTAAAGTGTTTTTAATACTACAGTTTCCATCTTTGTAACCATGATATACACTTTAATATATGTAAATTGGTACCGAGAACCGTGGATTTTCACTGGTATTGGTACCGAATACTGAAATTTTGGTACCGTGACAACACTAGTAGCTCTGTTAGCTCGGTAATTTAGACAATAGGCTGTTGACAGAGTAACGTTAACGTTGGTAATGGCTGTTATGTTATTTTCTTTTCAATGACGTTCCTTGTTACATGTTCATTGCTGGATTTATGGAAAAACATCAACCAATATTGCATATCCATTATTATAATGGATATAATTAAAGAATACTTACACTATAACGTAAATTAGAAGTGTAACGGAAAAAAAAATTGGATTTTTACACCTATTTTTAATTTTACTCAAATACAAATACTTTTCCCCCCTCAACAAATACAAATACAGATACAAATACCGGCTGCTTTGCACACCCCTACTCTCCAGAGAAACCGTTACGAACAGTAACCTATCGTTTCTTTACATCCACTGACAGAGCAACATTTGAGTTTGACTGTCTTTATCCGGCAGCAGAATCTACTTTATCTCTTGCTGTTCAGAACACAACCTGCACACAGACAGAAGTGGCAACTGATCTGATGGACTTTACCACATTTTGCTTGTATTATTATTATTTCTTCTGGTTTAGGAATATTTGTAACCTTGATTACTCACTGAATTGTAAATGCTTGTGTTTTTCAGGCGTAGCTAAGCTGACTGAGAGCCCCTTCAGCAACAGCATGTCTTCAGACATGAAGGGAAGCCCAAGATTACGCTTGTATTCTCCAGACTACAACTCCAGATAAACCTCCTCCACCTGAAGACCGAAGAAAGTGCCTTACCACTGAATACAGGAGTATAAGCGTGCTGGATACTTGCGCAAGAGTATCGCTTACATGCTTAAAACAATAGCTTTCTCATTTCAATCCCAGTTTGTTGAAATGCTGCATCATATCTGATTGAATATGCCAGGGCTGCATAGTTTTGTCTGCTTTTGTTTGATTATTTAAATGTTTGATGTGTGCACTCATTTATTATTATTGCCATTATTATCTTCAGTAGTTTTCATAGCTTGAGATAGTCTAAGTTTTAGTGAGTTGTGATGTTAAACGTGTCTTTTTTTTCTTTGAAGCTCAGGACAACCTTTGGAAACTAATGTGATCAGTTTAAACATGTTATTGTGTGAATGGTGCAACCACTGATTCCGTCCAAAGTGCTCTTACAAGTGTTTGATCTGCAGAAAACTAACGGCCAGTTGTTTCATTTCGTGGACAATAATATGTTGAGTTTTAATATTTTGAAGAATTCTTGAGTGCAGCTTCTTTCAGTTATTGATGTGAATGTTCAGATGTTTTAGGGCTTAGTTCAGTTGACTTGCTTTGGCAGATAAAGTGGTTCTGTAAGGACAGAAGTTAAGTTTCTCTTGAACCTACAGCAGCATTTTACATGATCATTGATACTGATACTGATAATTCTGTTACTGTGAGTTTGAGTCTGATTCAACATTGTGACCATTTTTGATAGAATAAATCCTCAGCCTTGTGAAGCCTGTTTAAGTGAGACAGAAATACTGTTTTAATGAATAATTAAAAGCAAGAGCCATAATGTGATTCATAGAACTGCTGCACTGAATAACATGAATTGTGATATCTTTCATAATCTATACACGAGTTTAATCTGTATATGAAACCACTTCTGAGCCTTTGTCATTGTGTTTGATCTTCTGTCTATCATACCTCCCTCAAAAATAATAATAATAGCTTGTGCTTTGAGAACATTGTGCTTTTTTGCAGCATGTGGATCTATAAACATTAAATATGCTCTTTTTCTACTATCACCTGAGTGCATTTTTTTTTTTTAGGTTCTGAAAAATCACTTATTGTCCCTTTGAATAATAATAATACATAAATAAATAAAAGCGTTTTATTTCATGATTGGTTAGTGTTGCATAAGCAGAGGAAATAACTTCATTACAAGGATGAAATTAAAAGTGAATTTCGAAAACACTTGTTTCTTTTCCTAACGATGCAAACAATTTATTTGCACATTAGATGCATGTCAACCTAATTTTCTTACAATATAAAAAAAACATCATACATGTATTGCTTATATCACTATTAAGGTCTGTCTTTACTAACGGCCAGTCGTTTCATTACGTGGACAATAATATGTTGAGTTTTAATATTTTGAAGAATTCTTGAGTCCAGCTTCTTTCAGTTATTGATGTGAATGTCTAATTAAGTCTAATTAGTATATAATATTATGAGGGAGTTGTGCATTGACCAACAAAATATAATTAGCAGTTACAGATTTATAACTTTCCTTCTGTACTGTGCAGCCAACTTTTCTTTATGCAGTTCATTCTTATGTTGGCCTTTAACTGTGCAGTCATTGATTGGCTAAAGCCGAGGAAGCGTTCAGGTCCTGATAACTGAAGCAGGCACACTGGCAGAAGACGTTTCCATTTTTGTACATGAGGAAAGTAAGGCTAATTTAATAGGTTTATTGAAAGGATAGCACCTTGAGATGTAACATCTCATTTTCTAGGGGGTCCCAATAACATACAAACAACAATACAAAATACAACACATTTAAAGCAAACAAAAAAAATATCACTTAGACAAACAGCTCACTCCCCTATTCTCCCTCCTACAGTCTCCAACTGTATTAAACAAACAGAAGACATGCATTTTAGTGCAAACATGAAAATCAAAATGTACCTCCACCCTGACAGATAACAGAAATAAATAAAATGAACATCATAATTGATAAGCGTTGGTGTAGAAGCCTTGATTTAGAAACATGAGCAGGTTGTTTCAAGTGAGAAAATAGTCCTATAAAGACAGAAAGATGTGACTGATCTGAGAAGAGGAGGGAGATTGTTCCAGTCAGATCGGCTTTTTATTTTGAGTCTGACAACCATTGTGTTTTGAACCTAAAGGGTCTATAATGGGGGTAGTGAAAATAATTGATTATCTTAGTTTATTTAATGGGAAATTATAGTTTTATAAAAACTAGTGCATATATCTTGGCATTTATGATTATAAACAATGTCTGTATTTAGGATCTGAGTAGTGACTGTGGGTCTAGCCCATGCTAGGAATACAGCAACAGTGCTTGCTTATTTAGCCCGGCTTCCAGAGAATAAATATGTTTATATGTACACAAATATGTATAATAAATATGTACACATTTACAGATTAAACTCGTGTATAGATTATGACAGATATCACAATTCATGTTATTCAGTGCAGCAGTTCTATGAATCACATTAATAATAATAAATGTTTTGTATCAGTTAGTGGATGATAATACCAAATTTGCCAAGATGAATAACAGCCGTGTAAGACATGTAAAGACAGCTATGTCCAAAGGTTCTGGAGATCAATAAGGTACAGTGTGGGATATTTTGTTCATGTTAAGTCCTTGAAGGAAAAATATGTTGTCTGTTTTATGTAACCTGTAAAGCATGGGTCAGAAACCTAACATTTTGAAGCAGCCTTTATGGAAAGACCAGATGTGGAGGTATCGGACTCCACATTGGTCTAAAACTGGGGACTGAGGGGGGGGATTGGAATCCACTGCTGCTTCAATATGTAATGAGTGATTATAATCAAGGTATTAATCAATATTTTTCCTTCTAAATATCAAATGAGTTGAATGACTTCTCTGGAGATTTTACTTTGTTATAGAAGTTACCAGTGTGATTACTGAAATGTTCTTTTCATGTATTCTTTAATGTCTGTATTTGATCTCTGAATGCAGTAACAGTGCTTGCCTATTTATCCCAGCTTCAAGAAATTAAATAGAGAAATGTTTTGTGTTTGAGAAAGGTCTTCAACGTGTTTAAACATATAGGGGTCATTGAAGTCTATAGTTTAAGGGACCATTTCTTTGTTAAAGCCTTACTTAGACTAAAGTGTAGCTCTCCTTGAGAAAAACAACTTGTTATCTTGATGTTTTGAGACGAGACTCCTGTTTATAGTTAGAGCCTGGCCAAATCCAACCTTGGAAAAGATTTGTGTCAGTGTGTGTGTTAGTCTTCTTGCTTACAGGTTAAGGAACCACTGGCATTATTGGAGATTGACTGAGTGGTTGTTTGGGACATGTTGCAGATCTGAGACCTGGAAGATCACGACGTGCCTAACTTCAGCGTCCGAGTGTCAGCTGCATAATCGATGGAGATATGCTTCAGTCAATCTGTACAGTGTGTGCAGAATTATTAGGCACGTTGATTTTCTGATCATATTTTATTTCCAGGAACATTTTGCCAATTCCAAACCATATTAATCTTAATAACTACTATTAATTTTGTATTTAATCATATATAAGTGATATATAATTGTTCATGAAGGCTGGAAATAAAAAATGTCTTATTTTCAGGTGTGCAGAATTATTAGGCAAGTTTTCTTTTACAGATTAAATAAGCCAAAAAAGAGATTTAACTCAGACTGAAAAGTCAAAAATTATTAAATCCCCATGAGAAGAATGCAATACTAATGCAATACTAGAGATTGCAGTTAAGGCATGACCATTTGACAGTGAAATGCTCATTGGGTCAGCAGGGTCAGACAAAAACAGGTGGAGAAGAAAAAACACATGTTAACTGCAAAAGAATGAAGAATTAAGGTGAAGAATTAAGTGTGAAACCATCAGGAACCCTTTAGTCTCCAGTGCCACCATTTTCCAGAACTGCAACCTACCTGGAGTCTCCAGAAGAGCAAGGTGTCAGGGTCTCAGAGACTTGGGTTAGGTAAAGAATCCTAAAAAATGAACCCCCTCTTAATAAGAATCACAAGCTGAAGTGTTGTGAAATACATGAAGACTGTTTTTTTATAGGCTTTATAGACAGACAGATTGAGAGTGACTCTTGAAGGACCAGCACCACATCCTCTTCTACCACTATTTGAAGAATTCATCTTCCAGAATATGTTTTAATAAGTTTTGTGAGTTAATTTTTAGTCCATCTCTGCAAAACGGACTTCAGGGTAGGAGATGGACTAAAAATAAACTCACAAAACTTATGTTGGTCATGTTTTTGACTCACAGCAAAGAGTCCTCGATCTTGGACTTTCTATACATACTCATAGACTCCTTCTGATGCTTCATAAGCCATATAGATGTCCATATCTGACCTCCTGAACATATTTCTGGCCAAAGAGTCAGAAAAAAAGATTAATACAATACATTGAGATTGATATCTTCGGATGTTATATCATCCTGACAAAAGTCCATATTTGACATACTGAATTTTTTTCAGGTCAGAGAGTACTCGAAACTTGACCTTTCCATATATACTCGTTGACCCTTTCTGATGTTACGTCAGCCATACAGAAGTCCATTTTTGACCCAAGGAATGTATTTCTGGCAAAAGAGTCCTCGAACTTGGGCTTTCTATACATACTCATAGACTCCTTTTGATGCTTCATAAGCCATATAGATGTCCATATCTGACTTTTGAACTTATTTGTGGTCAAAGTGTCCTCAAAATTTTTCAAACTATATAAAGTTATAGACTCCTTTTGATGATAAATCAGCTATACAGAGGTCCCCTTTTGACCCCCTGAACATATTTCTGGCCAAAGAGTCCTCGATCTTGGGCTTTCTATACATACTCATAGACTCCTTCTGATGCTTCATAAGCCATATAGATGTCCATATCTGACCATTTGAACTTATTTGTGGTCAAAGTGTCCTCAAAAATTTTCAAACTATATAAAGTTATAGACTCCTTTTGATGATAAATCAGCTATACAGAGGTCCCCTTTTGACCCCCTGAACATATTTCTGGCCAAAGAGTCCTCAATCTTGGGCTTTCTATACATACTCATAGACTCCTTCTGATGCTTAATAAGCCATATAGATGTCCACATCTCTGACCTATTGAACTCATTTGTGGTCAAAGTGTCCTAACATTTTTTCAAACTATAGAAAGTTATAGACTCCTTTTTATGATAAATCAGCTATACAGAGGGCCCCTTCTGACCTACTGAACATATTTCTGGCCAAAGAGTCCTCGATCTTTCGTTTTCTATACATACTCATAGACTCCTTCTGATGCTTCTTAAGCTATAGATGTCCATATCTGACCTTTTGAACTTATTTGTGGTCAAAGTGTCCTCAAAGGTTTTCAAACTATAGAAAGTTATAGACTCCTTTTGATGATAAATCAGCTATACAGAGGGCCCCTTTTGACCTCCAGAAGATATTTCTGGCCAAAGAGTCCTCGATCTTGGGCTTTCTATACATACTCATAGACTCCTTCTGATGCTTCTTAAGCTATAGATGTCCATATCTGACCTTTTGAACTTATTTGTGGTCAAAGTGTCCTAACATTTTTTCAAACTATAGAAAGTTATAGACTCCTTTTGATGATAAATCAGCTATACAGAGGTCCCCTTTTGACCTCCTGCATATTTCTGGCCAAAGAGTCCTTGATCTTGGGCTTTCTATACATACTCATAGACTCCTTCTGATGCTTCATAAGCCATATAGATGTCCATATCTGACATTTTGAACTTATTTGTGGTCAAAGTGTCCTAAAATTTTTCAAACTATATAAAGTTATAGACTCCTTTTAAAGATAAATCAGCTATACAGAGGTCCCTTTTGACCTACTGAACATATTTCTGGCCAAAGAGTCCTCGATCTTGAGTTTTCTATACATACTCATGACTCCTTCTGATGCTTCATAAGCCATATAGATGTCCATATCTGACCTTTTGAACTTATTTGTGGTCAAAGTGTCCTAACATTTTTTCAAACTATAGAAAGTTATAGACTCCTTTTGATGATAAATCAGCTATACAGAGGGTCCCTTTTGACCTCATGAACATAATTCTGGCCAAAGACTCCTCGATCTTGCGTTTTCTATACATACTCATAGACTCCTTCTGATGCTTCATAAGCCATATAGATGTCCATATCTGACCTTTTGAACTTATTTGTGGTCAAAGTGTCCTCAAAATTTTTCAAACTATAGAAAGTTATAGACTCTTTCTGATGATAAATCCGCTATTCAGAGGTCCCCTTTTGACCTACTGAACATATTTCTGGCCAAAGAGTTCTTGAACATTATCTTGCTATACTACAGATTGACTTCTTGTGATGTTATATTAACCAGCCAGTAGTCTATTTTTGACCTACTGAAAATATTTCTGGCCAGAGTCCGTGAACATTAACTCACTATACAATATAGACTGACTTCTTGCAATGCCAAACCAGGCAGGCAGTAGTCCATATTTGACCGATTGAAAAAAAAATTGACCAAAGAGTTCTCAAAAGGATTTTGTCTATCATAATCTATAGACTCCTTCTGATGTTAAATCAGTCATACAGAAGTCCATATTTGACCTACCGAAAATATTACTGGCCAAAGAGTCCTTAAAGATTAACACTATACATTCTTGATATCTTCGGATGTTATATCATCATGACAAAAGTCCATATTTGACATACTGAATTTTTTTCTGGTCAGGGAGTACTCGAAACTTGACCTTTCCATGTATACTCGTTGACTCTTTCTGATTCTTCATTAGCTATATATATGTCCATATCTGGCGAATTGAAAATATTTTTGGCAAAAAGGTCCTCACAAGTTAACTTACTAAATACTCATAGACTTTTTCTGATGATACATCACTTTAACAGGTATGTGACCCTCTGAATATATTTTTGGCCAAAGAATCATTGAACATTAACTCTCTATACATATTGACTCAAGAGTCAAAATTTGACCTCTTTTGGTCTGATTTATCATCAGATGGAGTTTATAATTTTATAATTCTTATAATTTTAGATGGAGTAAACGAGTATGTATAGAAAGAAACAGCATAAGGAGTCAATGAGCATGTATAGAATGTTCAAGATCGAGGACTCTTTTACTAGAAATATGTTCAGTAGGTCAGTTATGAACAATTGTCTGGCTGATGAAACATCAGAAGGAGTCAATGAGCTTGTAAAGAAAGTTCAAAATCGAGGACTCTTTTACCAGAAATATTTTCAGTAGGTAAATTATGGAGTGCTCTCTGGCTGATGAAGCACTAAAAGGAGTCAATGAGCATGTATAGAAAGTTCAAGTACATAGACTCGTTGGCCAGAAAAGAAAAAAAAAATGTCATTATGGAAAGTTGTCTGGCCGATGTACTATCTGAAGGAGTCTATAAGTGTGAATAGAAAGTTCAAGATCAAGGACTCTTCAGTCAGAAATATGTTCAACATGTTAAATCTGAACTACTTTATAGCTAAAGAAACAAAATAAGGCGTCACTGAGAATGTATAGAAAGTTCAAAATCGAGGACTCTTTTACCAGAAATATTTTCAGTAGGTCCATTATTGACTACTGTCTGGCTGATGAAACACTAAAAGGAGTCAATTAGCATGTACAAAATTTTCAAGTCAGAAATATGTTCAACATGTCAAATCTGGACTTCTGTATGCTAAAGAAACAAAATAAGGCATCACTGAGAATGTATAGAAAGTTCAAGATCGAGAACTCTTTTACTTCAATAGTCAATATCTACAATTATCTGGCCGATGTACTATCTGAAAGAGTCTATAAGTAGAAATAGAAAGTTCAAGATCGAGGACTCTTCGGTCAGAAATATGTTCATTATGTCAAATCAGAACTACTGCATGGCTGATGAAACACCAGAAAGAGTCTATGAGTATGTTTAAAAGGTTCAAGATCGAGGACTCTTTTGCCAGAAATATGTTTAGTGGGTTAAATATGGACTGCTGTCTGGCTGATGAATCAGAAGTCAATGAAGATTGAGGAAGAAGATTATGAATAGAAAGTTCAAGTTCAAAGACGGTCAATTATCTATATGGAGTCACTGAGAATCTATAGAAAGTTCAAGACAGAGGACTCTTTTACTATAAATATGTTCAGAGGGTAAATTATGGACTATTGTCTGCTTGTGAAACATCAGAAGGAGTCAATGAGCCTATATAGAAAGTTCAAGTTCAAGACTCTTCGGGCAGCAATATGTTCAGTAGGTCAATTATGGACTAATGTCTGGCTGATGAAACACTAAAAGGAGTCAATTAGCATGTACAGAATGTTCAAGTTCATGGACTTGTTGGCCAGAAATATGTTTAATAATTAATATGGACAATTGTCTGTCCGATGTACTTTCTGAAAGAGTCTATAATTATGAATAGAAAGTTCAAGATCAAAGACTCTTTGGTCAGAAATATGTTCAACATGTCAAATCTGGACTTCTGTATGGCTGAAGAAACATCAGAAGTAAATGATTATGTATAGAAAGTTCAAGTTCATAGACTCTTCGGGCAGAAAAATGTTCAGTAGGTCAATTGTGGACAATTATCTGGCTGATGAAACATCAGAAGGAGTATGTATAGAAAGAATAAGATCAATGTCTCTTTGGCCAGAAATATGTTCAATTGATCAAATTTTGAAATACTATATTGCTGTTGTAAAATCAGGAGTCATTGAGTATGTATTGAAAAATGTTCATAGACTCATTGGTCAGAAATAGGTTTAATAGGTCATATTGATACAATACAATACAATAATGTTTTGCTATTGTAACATCAGAAGGAGTCAATGTATAGAGAAATCAAGATTATAAACCCATCGCTCAGAAATGAGTTTAGTAGTCAATTATTGATAATTTTTTGGCTGAAGTACTATCTGAAAGCGTCTATGAGTATGTATAGAAAGATAAAGGACTCTTCCAGCCAGAAATATGTTCAATTGTCAAATATGGATAATAGCCTGGGTGATGAAAAATCAGAAGGAGATAGTAATTATGTATAGATAATTAAAAGTTCTAGGTCTCTTTGGCCAGATATATGTTCAATGGGTCAAATTTGGACTAACAATATGGTTGATTTAACATCAAAAGTAGTCGATGAGAATGCATATAAACATACCTTTTGACGACTCTTTTGGCCAGAAATATGTTCTCTTGGTCAAATATGGACTACTGTATGGTGGATGTAAAATCAAAAATAGTCTAGGAGAAGGAACAGTAAGTTAAACTTTGATGATTCTTTTGCCAGAAATATGTTCAGTAGGTCAATAATTAACTTCTGTCTCAATGATGAAACATCAGAATAAGCCTATGATTATGTATAGAACGATCAAGATCGAGGACACTTTGGTTATAGAAATGTTCAATAGGTCAAATTTAAACTATACTGTATGGCTGATGAAACATCAGAAGGATTGTAAGAGCAATTAGTCTAGAAATTTAAAGTTCAAGGTCTCATGTCTAGAAATATGTTCAAAATATAAACTTTGAACTACTGTTCAAATACATTGGATAGCAGATCGGATAGAAGATACATAAATTAACAAGTCTACAAGTATGTTTAGAAAGTTCAAGATCGAGGACTCTATGGTCAGAAATATATTTAATGGGTCAAGTATGGACATCTTTCAGGCTGATGAAACATCGGAAGCTGTCAATGAGCATGTACAGAAAGGTCAAGATCAGGGACTCTTTGACCAGAAATATGTTAGTAGGTTAAATATGGACTTGTATGGCTAATGTATTATTAAGAGAAGTCAATAAGCAGAGAAAGTTAATGTTCAAAGACTCTTTAGCCAAAAATGTGTTCAGTAGTTCAAATAGGAACCTCTGTATGGCTGAATTAACATAATAAGAAACCCTTTGAGGACCATTTGACCAGAAATAAGTTCAATAGGTCAAATATGGAATTCTATATGTGGCTTATGAACCATCAGAAGGAGTCTAGGAGTGAGAATGCAAAGTTCAAGATTGAGGACTCTTTTTTATCAGAAGGAGTCTATAACTTTATATAGTTTGAACAATTTTGAGGACACTTTGACCAGAAATAAGTTCAAAAGGTCAGATATGGACATCTATATGGCTTATGAAGCATCAGAAGGAGTTGGACTATGAGTATGTATAGAAAGCCCAAGATCGAGGAATCTTTGGCCAAAAATATGTTCTTTAGGTCAAATATGGACTTCTGTATGGCTGACGTAACATCAGAAAAAGTCAACGAGTATATATGGAAAGGTCAAGTTTCGAGTACTCCTTGGCCAGAAAAAAATTCAGTATGTCAAATATGGACTTTTGTCAGGATGATATAACATCCGAAGATATCAATCTGAATGTATAGTGTTAATCATTTAGAACTCTTTGGCCAGAAATATGTTCAGTAGGTCAAAAGGGGACCTCTGAATAGCTGATTTATCATCAGAAAGAGTCTATAACTTTATATAGTTTAAAAACTTTTGATGACCAGAAATAAGTTCAAAAGGTCAGATATGGATATCTATATGGCTTATGTAACATTAGAAGGAGTCTATGAGTATGTATAGAAAGGTCAAGATCGAGAACTCTATGGCCATAAATATATTCCTTGGGTCAAATATGGACTTCTGTATGGCTGATTTAACATCAGAAGGAGTCTATGAGTTTCTAAGAGTAAAAAACATTTTGAGGATTCTTTGGCCAAAAACATGTTAAATCAGTCAAATATGGCTACAGTCTGGCTGACATAACATCACGAGAAGTCTTTATGGTAGGAGAAATATAAATAGTAAGGTAAATGTTCAAGGTCTCTGGCCAGAAATATGTTCAGAAGGTCAAATATGGACTTCTGTATGGCTGATTTAACATCAGAAGGAGTCTATACATTTATGATAGACAAAATCCTTTTGAGAACTCTTTGGTCAAATTTTTTTTTCAATCAGTCAAATATGGACTACTGTCTGCCTGATTTTACATTACGTGAAGTCAGTCTATATGTATAGTGAGTTAATGTTCACGGACTCTGGCCAGAAATATGTTCAGTAGGTCAAAAATAGACTACTGGCTGGTTAATATAACATCACAAGAAGTCAATCTGTAGTATAGCAAGATAATGTTCAAGAACTCTTTGGCCAGAAATATGTTCAGAAGGTCAAAAGGTGACCTTTGTATAGCTGATTTATTATCAGAAGGAGTCTATAACTTTATATAGTTTGAAAAATTTTGAGGACACTTTGACCAGAAATAAGTTCAAAAGGTCAGATATAGACATCTATATGGCTTATGAAACATCAGAAGGAGTCTATGAGTATGTATAGAAAGCCCAAGATCGAGGACTCTTTGGCAAGAAATATGTTCCTTGGGTCAAATATGGAATTCTGTATGTCTGACGTAACATCAGAAAGAGTCAACAAGTATATATGGAAAGGTCAAGTTTCGAGTACTCACTCCTTGGCCAGAAAAAAATTCGGTAGGTCAAATATGGACTTTTGTCAGGATGATATAACATCCTGTTGGATTACATTTTTATTAAATGTTTAATTTAGTTTTTCCACTGCAATAGTATCTAAACTGATAAAATTTAGTAGACTGATTTCAGGTGATTATTGAGTCTCCAGCAAGAGTCTCCATTCCTGCCAGACCTGTTTTCTCTATTGTGTTTTAAATGAGTCAGATCACTTGATTCTCACCTTTCGGAGCCCAGACGTTGAATAGTTAGGTTGAATGACTTTCACTGAGAATCTCACCTTTTGTTCTGCAAATGGCTTTCGGACCCAAATGGCTCTTGGAGCCTTATGCTGATTGAATTAGGATTGGCCAGACCCTCACAGTCTAGGGTGTTACCTTAACCTGTATAATCATTTACATGCTTTGTTTGAATTTGTCTCCACCTCCAAAAGTCCCTCCCCCTTGGAAGGTATATAACTGTAAATGTATAATGTTTGAGTTAGATCATGTTGGAAGTTTCTACAGCCGTGTACAGCGGAGTTCTCAATAAAGAATAACTTCTGTTGAACGCGATCCCGACTGTCTCACTGGTCTCTGCTTCGAACAAGAAAAACTTTACAACAATCCGAAGATATCAGTCTGAATGTATAGTGTTAATCTATTAGGACTCTTTGGCCAGAAATATGTTCAGTAGGTCAAAAGGGGACCTCTGTATAGCTGATTTATCATCAGAAGGAGACTATAACTTTATATAGTTTGAAAAATTTTGAGGACACTTTGACCAGAAATAAGTTCAAAAGGTCAGATATGGACATCTATATGGCTTATGAAGCATCAGAAGCAGTTGCACTATGAGTATGTATAGAAAGCCCAAGATCGAGGACTCTTTGGCTAGAAATACATTCCTTTGGTCAAAAATGGACTTCTGTATGGTTGACGTAACATCAAAAAGAGTCAACGAGTATATATGGAAAGGTCAAGTTTCGAGTACTACCTGGCCAGAAAAAAATTCAGTATGTCAAATATGGACTTTTGTCAGGATGATATAACATCCGAAGATATCAATCTCAATGTATTGTATTAATCTTTTAGGACTCTTTGGCCAGAAATATGTTCAGGAGGTCAAAAGAGGACCTCTGTATAGCTGATTTATCATCAAAAGGAGTCTATAACTTTATATAGTTTGAAAAATTATGAGGACACTTTGACCACAAATAAGTTCAAAAGGTCAGATATGGACATCTATATGGCTTATGAAGCATCAGAAGGAGTCTATGAGTATGTATAGAAAGCCCAAGATCAAGGACTCTTTGGCCAGAAATATGTTCAGTAGGCCAGAAGGGGACCTCTGTATAGCTGATTTATCATCAAAAGGAGTCTATAACTTTCTATAGTTTGAAAAAATGTTAGGACACTTTGACCACAAATAAGTTCAAAAGGTCAGATATGGACATCTATATGGCTTATGAAGCATCAGAAGGAGTCTGTGAGTATGTATAGAAAGCCCAAGATCGAGGACTCTGGCTAGAAATATGTTCAGGAGGTCAAAAGAGGACCTCTGTATAGCTGATTTATCATCAAAAGGAGTCTATAATTTTCTATAGTTTGAAAAAATGTTAGGACACTTTGACCACAAATAAGTTCAAAAGGTCAGATATGGACATCTATATAGCTTATGAAGCATCAGAAGGAGTCTATGAGTATGTATAGAAAGCCCAAGATCGAGGACTCTGGCTAGAAATATGTTCAGGAGGTCAAAAGAGGACCTCTGTATAGCTGATTTATCATCAAAAGGAGTCTATAACTTTATATAGTTTGAATTTTTTTTAGGACACTTTGACCACAAATAAGTTCAAAAGGTCAGATATGGACATCTATATAGCTTATGAAGCATCAGAAGGAGTCTATGAGTATGTATAGAAAGCCCAAGATCGAGGACTCTTTGGCCAGAAACATGTTCAGGAGGTCAAAAGAGGACCTCTGTATAGCTGATTTATCATCAAAAGGAGTCTATAACTTTCTATAGTATGAAAAAATGTTAGGACACTTTGACCACAAATAAGTTCAAAAGGTCAGATATGGACATCTATATGGCTTATGAAGCATCAGAAGGAGTCTATGAGTATGTATAGAAAGCCCAAGATCGAGGACTCTTTGGCCAGAAATATGTTCAGGAGGTCAAAAGGGGACCTCTGTATAGCTGATTTATCATCAAAAGGAGTCTATAACTTTCTATAGTTTGAAAAAATGTTAGGACACTTTGACCACTAATAAGTTCAAAAGGTCAGATATGGACATCTATATGGCTTATGAAGCATCAGAAGGAGTTGGACTATATGAATAGAAAGCCCAAGATCGAGATCAAAAATATGTTCCTTGGGTCAAATATAGACTTCTGTATGGCTGACGTAACATCAGAAAAAGTCAACGAGTATAAATGGAAAAGTTTCGAGTACTCCTTGGCCAGAAAAAAATTCAGTATGTCAAATTTGGACCTTTGTTAGGATGATATAACATCTTTAAGTACTCTTTGGCCAGAAATATGTTCAGTAGGTCAAAAGCGTACCTATGTATAGCTCATTGTTATAACATTATGTGCTTTGCACAAACGATATAATGTTGAGCATCATTAAAGAAACATAGGTTATGCACTTCGTGCATTGCATTGCATTGCACAACAAAAACTAACTCAATGCCATGTTCATTAGAGAGATAACATATGTGTTGTTGCATTGCATTGCATTGCACACACGATCTAACGTTGTGCATTGAAGAATAACATAGGCTATGCACTTCTTGCATTGCATTGCATTGCACACCAGAACTAAATCATTCCCATGTTCATTATAGAGATGATATGTGTGTTGATGCATTGCATTGCATTCCATTGAATTGCATTGCACTAACGATCTAACGTTGTGCACTGAAGAATAACATATAGGTTATGCACTTTTTGCATTGCATTGCATTGCACACCAGAACTAACTCATTCCCATGTTTATTAAAGAGATAACATATGTGTTGTTGCAATTGCATTGCACAAACGATCTAACGTTGTGCACTGAAGAATAACATATATGTTATGCACTTTTCGCATTTGCATTGCATTGCACACCAGAACTAAATCATTCCCATGTTCATTATAGACATGATATGTGTGTTGATGCATTGCATTGAATTGCACACGAGAACTAACTCATTCCCATGTTCATTAAAGAGATGATATGTGTGTTGTTGCATTGCATTGCATTGCATTGCATTGCATTGCATTGCTTTGCTTTGCTTTGCTTTTGCATTGCTTTGCACTGCATTGCATTGCATTGCATTGCATTGCATTGCATTGCACTAACGATCTAACGTTGTGCACTGAAGAATAACATAGAGGTTATGCACTTTTCGCATTGCATTGCATTGCATACCAGAACTAAATCATTCCCATGTTCATTAAAGAGATAACGTGTGTTGTTGCATTGCATTGCATTGCACTGCACAAACGATCTAACGTTGTGCACTGAAGCAAAACATATAGGTTATGCACTTTTTGCATTGCATTGCATTGCACACCAGAACTAAATCATTCCCATGTTCATTAAAGAGATAATGTGTGTTGTTGCATTGCATTGTATTGCATTGCATTGCATTGCATTGCTTTGCACTGCATTGCTTTGCACTGCATTGCTTTGCACTGCTTTGCACTGTTGCATTGCATTGCACTAACGATCTAACGTTGTGCACTGAAGAAAAACATAGGTTATGCACTTTTCGCATTGCATACCAGAACTGAATCATTCCCATGTTCATTATAGAGATAATATGTGTGTTGCATTGCATTGAATTGCATTGCATTGCATTGCATTGCATTGAATTGCTTTGCTTTGCTTTGCATTGCATTGCATACCAGAACTAAATCATTCCCATGTTCATTAAAGAGATAACGTGTGTTGTTGCATTGCATTGCATTGCACTGCACTGCACAAACGATCTAACGTTGTGCACTGAAGAAAAACATTTAGGTTATGCACTTTTTGCATTGCATTGCATACCAGAATTAAATCATTCCCATGTTCATTAAAGACATAACGTGTGTTGTTGCATTGTATTGCATTGTATTGCATTGCATTGCATTGCATTGCATTGCATACCAGAACTAAATCATTCCCATGTTCATTAAAGACATAACGTGTGTTGTTGCATTGTATTGCATTGCATTGCATTGCATTGCATTGCATTGCATTGCATACCAGAACTAAATCATTCCCATGTTCATTAAAGAGATAACGTGTCTTGTTGCATTGCATTGCATTGCACACACGATCTAACGTTGTGCATTGAAGAATAACATAGGCTATGCACTTCTTGCATTGCATTGCACACTAGAACTAACTCATTTCCATGTTCATTAAAGAGATAAAATGTTGTTGCAATTGCATTGCACAAACGATCTAACGTTGTGCACTGAAGAATAACGTATAGGTTATGCATATTTCGCATTGCATTGCACACCAGAACTAAATCATTCCCATGTTCATTAAAGAGATAACGTGTCTTGTTGCATTGCATTGCATTGCACTGCACAAACGATCTAACGTTGTGCACTGAAGAATAACTTATAGGTTATGCATATTTCGCATTGCATTGCATTGCACACCAGAACTAAATCATTCCCATGTTCATTATAGAGATGATATGTGTTTTGATGCATTGCATTGAATTGCACACCAGAACTAACTCATTCCCATGTTCATTTAAGAGATGATATGTGTGTTGTTGCATTGCTTTGCATTGCTTTGCATTGCTTTGCATTGCTTCATTGCTTCATTGCTTTGCATTGCTTATTGCTTTGCATTGCTTATTGCTTTGCATTGCTTTGCATTGCTTTGCACTGCTTTGCACTGCTTTGCATTGCATTGCACTAACGATCTAACGTTGTGCACTGAAGAATAACATAGGTATGCACTTTTTGCACTGCATTGCATATTGCACACCAGAACTACCTCATTCCCATGTTGATTAAAGACATAACGTGTGTTGTTGCATTGCATTGCATTGCATTGCATTGCATTGCACTAACGTTCTAACGTTGTGCACTGAAGAAAAACATAGGTTATGCGCTTTTTACATTGCATTGCATTGCACACCAGAACTAAATCATTCCCATGTTCAATAAAGAGATAACTTGTGTTGTTGCATTGCATTGCATTGCACTGCACAACCGATCTAACGTTGTGCACTGAAGAAAAACATAGGTTATGCACTTTTTGCATTGCATTGCATTGCACACCAGAACTAAATCATTCCCATGTTCATTAAAGAGATAATGTGTGTTGTTGCATTGCATTGCATTGCATTGCATTGCATTGCATTGCACTAACGATCTAACGTTGTGCACTGAAGAAAAACATAGGTTATGCACTTGTCGCATTGCATACCAGAACTGAACATTCCCATGTTCATTAAAGAGATAACGTGTGTGGTTGCATTGCATTGCACTGCACAAACGATCTAACGTTGTGCACTGAAGAAAAACATAGGTTATGCACTTTTTGCATTGCATTGCATTGCACACCAGAACTAAATCATTCCCATGTTTATTAAAGAGATAATGTGTGTTGTTGCATTGTATTGCATTGCATTGCATTGCATTGCATTGATTTGCATTGCATTGCATTGCATTGCATTGCATTGCATTGCATTGCATTGCTTTGCACTGCTTTGCATTGCACTAACGATCTAACGTTGTGCACTGAAGAATAACATATAGGTTATGCACTTATTGCACTGCATTGCATTGCACACCAGAACTACCTCATTCCCAAGTTGAGTAAAGACATAACGTGTGTTGTTGCATTGTATTGCATTGCATTGCATTGATTTGCATTGCATTGCATTGCATTGCATTGCATTGCATTGCATTGCATTGCACTAACGATCTAACGTTGTGCACTGTAGAATAACATATAGGTTATGCACGTTTTGCATTGTATTGCATTGCACACCAGAACTAAATCATTCTCATGTTCATTAAAGAGATAACGTGTGTTGTTGCATTTGCATTGCATTGCACAAACGATCTAACGTTGTGCACTGAAGAAAAACATATAGGTTATGCACTTCTTGCATTGCATTGCATTGCACACCAAAACTAACTCATTCCCATGTTCATTAAAGAGATAACATATATGTTGTTGCAATTGCATTGCACAAACGATCTAACGTTGTGCACTGAAGAATAACTTATAGGTTATGCATATATCGCATTGCATTGCACACCAGAACTAAATCATTCCCATGGTCATTATAGAGATAATATGTGTGTTGCATTGCAACACATTGCATTGCATTGCATTGCCTACCAGAACTAAATCATTCCCATGGTCATTAAAGAGATAATGTGTGTTGTTGCATTGCATTGCATTGAATTGCATTGCATTGCATTGATTTGCATTGCATTGCATTGCATTGCATTGCATTGCATTGCATTGCTTTGCATTGCTTTGCACTGCATTGCATTGCATTGCATTGAATTGCTTTGCATTGCATTGCATACCAGAACTAAATCATTCCCATGTTCATTAAAGAGATAACGTGTGTTGTTGCATTGCATTGCATTGCACTGCACAAACGATCTAACGTTGTGCACTGAAGAAAAACATTTAGGTTATGCACTTTTTGCATTGCATTGCATTGCACACCAGAACTAAATCATTCCCATGTTCATTAAAGAGATAATGTGTGTTGTTGCATTGCATTGTATTGCATTGCATTGCATTGCTTTGCACTGCATACTGCTATGCATTGCATTGCATTGCATTGCATTGCACTAACGATCTAACGTTGTGCACTGAAGAATAACATATAGGTTATGCACTTTTCGCATTGCATTGCATACCAGAACTAAATCATTCCCATGTTCATTAAAGACATAACGTGTGTTGTTGCATTGTATGGCATTGCATTGCATTGCATTGCATTGCCTACCAGAACTAAATTATTCCCATGTTCATTAAAGAGATAACGTGTGTTGTTGCATTGCATTGCATTGCACTGCACAATCGATCTAACGTTGTGCACTGAAGAAAAACATATAGGTTATGCACTTTTTGCATTGCATTGCATTGCACACCAGAACTAAATCATTCCCATGTTCATTAAAGAGATAATGTGTGTTGTTGCATTGCATTGTATTACATTGCTTTGCATTGCTTTGCATTGCTTTGCACTGCATTGCACTGCATTGCATTGCATTGCATTGCATTGCATTGCACTAACGATCTAACGTTGTGCACTGAAGAATAACATATAGGTTATGCACTTTTCGCATTGCATTGCATACCAGAACTAAATCATTCCCATGTTCATTAAAGACATAACGTGTGTTGTTGCATTGTATGGCATTGCATTGCATTGCATTGCATTGCCATTGCATTGCATTGATTTGCATTGCTTTGCATTGCTTTGCATTGCTTTGCATTGCTTTGCATTGCTTTGCATTGCTTTGCATTGCTTTGCACTGCATTGCATTGCATTGCACTGCATTGCAATTGCATTGCATTGCATTGCATACCAGAACTAAATCATTCCCATGTTCATTAAAGACATAACGTGTGTTGTTGCATTGTATGGCATTGCATTGCATTGCATTGCATTGCATTGCATTGCATTGAATACCAGAACTAAATCATTCCCATGTTCATTAAAGAGATAACGTGTGTTGTTGCATTGCATTGCATTGCACTCCACAAACGATCTAACGTTGTGCACTGAAGAAAAACATATAGGTTATGCACTTTTTGCATTGCATTGCATTGCACACTAGAAATAACTCATTCCCATGTTCATTAAAGAGATAACATATATGTTGTTGCAATTGTATTGCACAAACGATCTAACGTTGTGCACTGAAGAATAACTTATAGGTTATGCATATTTCGCATTGCATTGCATTGCACACCAGAACTAAATCATTCCCATGTTCATTAAAGACATAACGTGTGTTGTTGCATTGTATGGCATTGCATTGCATTGATTTGCATTGCTTTGCACTGCATTGCATTGCATTGCATTGCATTGCATACCAGAACTAAATCATTACCATGTTCATTAAAGAGATAACGTGTCTTGTTGCATTGCATTGCATTGCACTGCACAAACGATCTAACGTTGTGCATTGAAGAATAACATAGGCTGTGCACTGAAGCATAACATAGGTATGCACTTTTTACATTGCATTGCATTGCACACCAGAACTAAATCATTCCCATGTTCAATAAAGAGATAACTTGTGTTGTCGCATTGCATTGCATTGCACTGCACAACCGATCTAACGTTGTGCACTGAATTGCATTGCATTGCCTTGCATTGCATTGCATTGCATTGCATTGCATTGCATTGCATTGCATTGCATTGAATTGCATTGATTTGCAATGCTTTGCACTGCATTGCTTTGCATTGCATTGCACTAACGATCTAACTTTGTGCACTAAAGAATAACATATAGGTTATGCACTTTTTGCATTGCACACCAGAACTACCTCATTCCCATGTTGATTAAAGACATAACGTGTGTTGTTGCATTGCATTGCATTGAATTTGCATTGCATTGCATTGATTTGCATTGCTTTGCACTGCATAGCATTGCATTGCATTGAATTGCTTTGCTTTGCTTTGCTTTTGCATTGCATTGCATACCAGAACTAAATCATTCCCATGTTCATTAAAGAGATAACGTGTGTTGTTGCATTGCATTGCATTGCACTGCACAAACGATCTAACGTTGTGCACTGAAGAAAAACATATAGGTTATGCACTTTTTGCATTGCATTGCATTGCACACCAGAACTAAATCATTCCCATGTTCATTAAAGAGATAATGTGTGTTGTTGCATTGCATTGTATTGCATTGCATTGCATTGCTTTGCACTGCATACTGCTATGCATTGCATTGCATTGCACTAACGATCTAACGTTGTGCACTGAAGAATAACATATAGGTTATGCACTTTTCGCATTGCATTGCATACCAGAACTAAATCATCCCCATGTTCATTAAAGACATAACGTGTGTTGTTGCATTGTATGGCATTGCATTGCATTGCATTGCATTGCATTGCATTGCATTGCATTGCATTGCATTGATTTGCATTGCTTTGCACTGCATTGCATTGCATTGCATTGCATTGCATTGCCTACCAGAACTAAATCATTCCCATGTTTATTAAAGAGATAATGTGTGTTGTTGCATTGCATTGCATTGCTTTGCACTGCTTTGCACTGCTTTGCATTGCACTAACGATCTAACGTTGTGTACTGAAGAATAACTTAGTTTATAAAAGTTATGCACTTTTTGCATTGCATTGCATTTCACACCAGAACTACCTCATTCTCATGTTGAGTAAAGACATAACGTGTGTTGTTGCATTGTATTGCATTGCATTGCATTGCATTGCATTGATTTGCATTGATTTGCACTACATTGCATTGCATTGCATTGCAATGCACTAACGATCTAACGTTGTGCACTGTAGAATAACATACAGGTTATGCACGTTTTGCATTGCATTGCATTGCACACCAGAACTAAATCATTCTCATGTTCATTAAAGAGATAACGTGTGTTGTTGCATTTGCATTGCATTGCACAAACGATCTAACGTTGTGCACTGAAGAAAAACATATAGGTTATGCACTTCTTGCATTGCATTGCTTGTTTTGCACACCAAAACTAACTCATTCCCATGTTCATTAAAGAGATAACATATATGTTGTTGCAATTGCATTGCACAAATGATCTAACGTTGTGCACTGAAGAATAACTTATAGGTTATGCATATATCGCTTTGCATTGCATTGCAAACCAGAACTAAATCATTCCCATGGTCATTATAGAGATAATATGTGTGTTGCATTGCATTGCATTGCATTGCATTGCTTTGCTTTGCTTTGCTTTGCTTTGCTTTTGCTTTGCATACCAGAACTAAATCATTCCCATGTTCATTAAAGAGATAACGTGTGTTGTTGCATTGCATTGCATTGCACTGCACAAACGATTTAACGTTGTGCACTGAAGAAAAACATAGGTTATGCACTTTCTGCATTGCATTGCATTGCACACCAGAACTAAATCATTCCCATGTTCATTAAAGAGATAATGTGTGTTGTTGCATTGCATTGTATTGCATTGCATTGCATTGCTTTGCACTGCATACTGCTATGCATTGCATTGCATTGCATTGCATTGCACTAACGATCTAACGTTGTGCACTGAAGAATAACATATAGGTTATGCACTTTTCGCATTGCATTGCATACCAGAACTAAATCATTCCCATGTTCATTAAAGACATAACGTGTGTTGTTGCATTGTATGGCATTGCATTGCATTGCATTGCATTGCATTGCATTGCATTGCATTGCCTACCAGAACTAAATCATTCCCATGTTCATTAAAGAGATAACGTGTGTTGTTGCATTGCATTGCATTGCACTGCACAATCGATCTAACGTTGTGCACTGAAGAAAAACATATAGGTTATGCACTTTTTGCATTGCATTGCATTGCACACCAGAACTAAATCATTCCCATGTTCATTAAAGAGATAATGTGTGTTGTTGCATTGCATTGTATTACATTGCTTTGCATTGCTTTGCATTGCTTTGCATTGCTTTGCACTGCATTGCACTGCATTGCATTGCATTGCATTGCATTGCACTAACGATCTAACGTTGTGCACTGAAGAATAACATATAGGTTATGCACTTTTCGCATTGCATTGCATACCAGAACTAAATCATTCCCATGTTCATTAAAGACATAACGTGTGTTGTTGCATTGTATGGCATTGCATTGCATTGCATTGCATTGCATTGCATTGCATTGATTTGCATTGCTTTGCATTGCTTTGCATTGCTTTGCATTGCTTTGCATTGCTTTGCACTGCATTGCATTGCATTGCACTGCATTGCAATTGCATTGCATTGCATTGCATACCAGAACTAAATCATTCCCATGTTCATTAAAGACATAACGTGTGTTGTTGCATTGTATGGCATTGCATTGCATTGCATTGCATTGCATTGCATTGCATTGCATTGCATTGAATACCAGAACTAAATCATTCCCATGTTCATTAAAGAGATAACGTGTGTTGTTGCATTGCATTGCATTGCACTCCACAAACGATCTAACGTTGTGCACTGAAGAAAAACATATAGGTTATGCACTTTTTGCATTGCATTGCATTGCACACTAGAAATAACTCATTCCCATGTTCATTAAAGAGATAACATATATGTTGTTGCAATTGCATTGCACAAACGATCTAACGTTGTGCACTGAAGAATAACTTATAGGTTATGCATATTTCGCATTGCATTGCATTGCACACCAGAACTAAATCATTCCCATGTTCATTAAAGACATAACGTGTGTTGTTGCATTGTATGGCATTGCATTGCATTGATTTGCATTGCTTTGCACTGCATTGCATTGCATTGCATACCAGAACTAAATCATTCCCATGTTCATTAAAGAGATAACGTGTCTTGTTGCATTGCATTGCATTGCACTGCACAAACGATCTAACGTTGTGCATTGAAGAATAACATAGGCTGTGCACTGAAGCATAACATAGGTATGCACTTTTTACATTGCATTGCATTGCACACCAGAACTAAATCATTCCCATGTTCAATAAAGAGATAACTTGTGTTGTCGCATTGCATTGCATTGCACTGCACAACCGATCTAACGTTGTGCACTGAATTGCATTGCATTGCCTTGCATTGCATTGCATTGCATTGCATTGAATTGCATTGATTTGCAATGCTTTGCACTGCATTGCTTTGCATTGCATTGCACTAACGATCTAACTATGTGCACTAAAGAATAACATATAGGTTATGCACTTCTTGCATTGCACACCAGAACTACCTCATTCCCATGTTGATTAAAGACATAACGTGTGTTGTTGCATTGCATTGCATTGAATTGCATTGCATTGCATTGCATTACATTGCATTGAATTGCATTGCATTGCATTGATTTGCATTGCTTTGCACTGCATAGCATTGCATTGCATTGCATTGCACTAACGATCTAACGTTGTGCACTGTAGAATAACATATAGGTTATGCACTTTTTGCATTGGCATTGCATTGCACACCAGAACTAAATCATTCTCATGTTCATTAAAGAGATAACGTGTGTTGTTGCATTGCATTGTATTGCATTGCATTGATTTGCATTGCTTTGCACTGCATTGCATTGCATTGCACACCAGAACTAAATCATTCCCATATTCATTAAAGACATAACGTGTGTTGTTGCATTGCATTGTATTGCATTGCATTGATTTGCATTGCTTTGCCTCATTGTTGTATTGCATTGTATTGCATTGCAATGCAATGCAATGCAACAACACACGTTATGTCTTTAATCAACATGGGAATGAGGTAGTTCTGGTGTGCAATGCAATGCAATGCAAAAAGTGCATACCTATATGTTATTCTTCAGTGCACAACGTTAGATCGTTTGTGCAGTGCAATGCAATGCAATGCAACAACACACGTTATCTTTTTAATGAACATGGGAATGATTTAGTTCTGGTTGTGCAATGCAATGCAATGCAAAAAGTGCATAACCTATATGTTTTGCTTCAGTGCACAACGTTAGAAAGTTTGTGCAGTGCAATGCAATGCAATGCAACAACACACGTTATGTCTTTAATGAACATGGGAATGATTTAGTTCTGGTGTGCAATACAATGCAATGCGAAAAGTGAATAACCTATATGTTATTCTTCAGTGCACAACGTTAGATCGTTAGTGCAATGCAATTCAATGCAATGCAATGCATCAACACACATATCATCTCTATAATGAACATGGGAATGATTTAGTTCTGGTGTGCAATGCAAAGCAATGCGACATATGCATAACCTATAAGTTATTATTCAGTGCACAACGTTAGATCGTGTGTGCAATGCAATGCAAGTAGTGCACAGACTATATGTTATTCTTCAATGCACAAGATTAGACAGTTTGTGCAAAGCAACAACACATATGTTATCTCTCTAATGAACATGGCATTGAGTTAGTTTTGGTGTGCAATGCAGTGCAAAGGTCCAAATTTGTCATACTGAATTTTTTTCTCAGTCCTCGATCTTGGACTTTCTATTCATATAGTCCAACTCCTTCTGATGCTTCATAAACCATATAGATGGTCCATATCTGACCTTTTGAACTTATTTGTGGTCAAAGTGTCCTAAAAAAATTTCAAACCAAATAAAGTTATAGACTCCTTTTGATGATAAGTCAGCTAAACAGAGGTCCCCTTTTGACCTCCTGAACATGTTTCTGGCCAAAGAGTCCTCGATCTTGCGTTTTCTATACATACTCATAGACTCCTTCTGTTGCTTCATAAGCCATATAGATGTCCATATCTGACCTTTTGAACTTATTTGTGGTCAAAGTGTCCTAACATTTTTGCAAATTATATAAAGTTATAGACTCCTTTTGATGATAAATCAGCTATAAAAAGGTCCCCTTTTGACCTCCTGAACATGTTTCTGGCCAAAGAGTCCTCAATCTTGGGCTTTCTATACATACTCATAGATTGCTTCTGATGCTTCATAAGCCATATAGATGTCCATATCTGACCTTTTGATTTTTTGTGGTCAAAGTGTCCTCAAAATTTTTCAAACTATAGAAAGTTATAGACTCCTTTTGATGACAAATCAGCTATTCAGAGGGCCCCTTTTGACCTACTGAACATATTTCTGGCCAAAGAGTCCTCGATCTTGCCTTTTTATACATACTCATAGACTCCTTCTGATGCTTCATAACCCATATAGATGTCCATATCTAACCTTTTGAACTTATTTGTGGTCAAAGTGTCCTAAGAAAAATTCAAACTATATAAAGTTATAGACTCCTTTTGATGATAAATCAGCTAAAAAGAGGTCCCCTTTTGACCTCCTGAACATGTTTCTGGCCAAAGAGTCCTCGATCTTGCTTTTCTATACATACTCATAGACTCCTTCTGTTGCTTCATAAGCCATATAGATGTCCATATCTGACCTTTTGAACTTATTTGTGGTCAAAGTGTCCTAACATTTTGTCAAACTATAGAAAGTTATAGACTCCTTTTGATGATAAATCAGCTATACAGAGGTTCCCTTTTGACCTCCTGAACATATTTCTGGCCAAAGAGTCCTCGATCTTGGGCTTTCTATACATACTCATAGACTCCTTCTGATGCTTCATAAGCCATATAGATGTCCATATCTTACCGTTTGAACTTATTTGTGGTCAAAGTGTCTTAAAAAAAAATTCAAACTATATAAAGTTATAGACTCCTTTTGATGATAAGTCAGCTATACAGAGGTCCCCCTTTTGACCTCCTGAACATATTTCTGGCCAAAGAGTCCTCGATCTTGGGCTTTCTATACATACTCATTGACTCCTTCTGATGCTTCATAAGCCATATAGATGTCCATATCTGACCTTTTGAACTCGTTGGTCAAAGTGTCCTAAAAAATTTTCAAACCAAATAAAGTTATAGACTCCTTTTGATGATAAATCAGCTATAAAGAGGTCCCTTATTGACCTCCTGAACATGTTTCTGGCCAAAGAGTCCTCAATCTTGGGCTTTCTATACATACTCATAGATTCCTTCTGATGCTTCATAAGCCATATAGATGTCCATATCTGACCTTTTGAACTTATTTGTGGTCAAAGTGTCCTCAAAATTTTTCAAACTACAGAAAGTTATAGACTCCTTTTGATGATAAATCAGCTATACAGAGGGCCCCTTTTGACCTCATGAACATAATTCTGGCCAATTAGTCCTCGATCTTGGGCTTTCTATACATACTCATAGACTCCTTCTGATGCTTCATAAGCCATATAGATTTCCATATCTGACATTTTGAACTCATTTGTGGTCAAAGTGTCCTAAAAATTTTTCAAACCAAATAAAGTTATAGACTCCTTTTGATGATAAATCAGCTATACAGAGGGCCCCTTTTGACCTACTGAACATATTTCTGGCCAAAGAGTCCTTGATCTTGGGCTTTCTATACATACTCATAGACTCCTTCTGATGCTTCATAAGCCATATAGATGTCCATATCTGACCTTTTGAACTCATTTGTGGTCAAAGTGTCCTAAAAAATTTTCAAACTATAGAAAGTTATAGGCTCCTTTTGATGATAAATCAGCTATACAGAGGGCCCCTTTTGACCTCCTGAACATATTTCTGGCCAAAGAGTCCTCGATCTTGGGCTTTCTATACATACTCATAGACTCCTTCTGATGCTTCATAAGCCATATAGATGTCCATATCTGACCTTTTGAACTCATTTGTGGTCAAAGTGTCCTAAAAAAATTTCAAACTATAGAAAGTTATAGACTCCTTTTGATGATAAATCAGCTATACAGAGGGCCCCTTTTGACCTCCTGAACATATTTCTGGCCAAAGAGTCCTCGATCTTGTTCTTTCTATACATACTCATAGACTCCTTCTGATGCTTCATAAGCCATATAGATGTCCATATCTGACCTTTTGAACTTATTTGTGGTCAAAGTGTCCTAACATTTTTTCAAACTATAGAAAGTTATAGACTCCTTTTGATGATAAATCAGCTATACAGAGGGCCCCTTTTTACCTCATGAACATAATTCTGGCCAAAGAGTCCTCGATCTTGGGCTTTCTATACATACTCATAGACTCCTTCTGATGCTTCATAAGCCATATAGATTTCCATATCTGACATTTTGAACTCATTTGTGGTCAAAGTGTCCTAAAACTTTTTCAAACCAAATAAAGTTATAGACTCCTTTTGATGATAAATCAGCTATAAAGAGGTCCCCTTTTGATCTCCTGAACACGTTTCTGGCCAAAGAGTCCTCGATCTTGGGCTTTCTATACATACTCATAGACTCCTTCTGATGCTTCATAAGCCATATAGATTTCCATATCTGACATTTTGAACTTATTTGTGGTCAAACTGTCCTAACATTTTTCAAACTATATAAAGTTATAGACTCCTTTTAAAGATAAATCAGCTACACAGAGGTCCCCTTTTGACCTCCTGAACATATTTCTGGCCAAAGAGTCCTCGATCTTGGGCTTTCTGTACATACTTCATAGACTCCTTCTGGTGCTTCATAAGCCATATAGATTTCCATATCTGACATTTTGAATTTATTTGTGGTCAAAGTGTCCTAAAAACAATTCAAACTATATAAAGTTATAGACTCCTTTTGATGATGTCAGCTATACATAGGTCCCCTTTGGACCTCCTGAACATATTTCTGGCCAAAGAGTCCTCGATCTTGGGCTTTCTATACATGCTCATAGACTCCTTCTGATGCTTACTAAGCCATATAGATTTCCATATCTGACCTTTTGAACTTATTTGTGGTCAAAGTGTCCTCAAAATTTTTCAAACTATATAAAGTTATAGACTCCTTTTGATGATAAGTCCCCCTTTTGACCTCCTGAACATATTTCTGGCCAAAGAGTCCTCGATCTTGGGCTTTCTATACATACTCATAGACTCCTTCTGATGCTTCATAAGCCATATAGATGTCCATATCTGACCTTTTGAACTCGTTGGTCAAAGTGTCCTAAAAACGTTCAAACTATATAAAGTTATAGACTCCTTCTGATAAAAAAGAGTCCTCAATCTTGAACTTTGCATTCTCACTCCTAGACTCCTTCTGATGGTTCATAAGCCACATATAGATTTCCATATTTGACCTATTGAACATATTTCTGGTCAAATGGTCCTCAAAGGGTTTCTTATTATGTTAATTCCGCCATACAGAGGTTCCTATTTGAACTACTGAACACATTTTTGGCCAAAGAGTCTTTGAACATTAACTTTCTCTGCTTATTGACTTCTCTTTACATTAGCCATACAAAAGTCCATATTTAACCTACTAACATATTTCTGGTCAAAGAGTCCCTGATCTTGACCTTTCTGTACATGCTTGAAACAGCAGCTGTGATCGGACAGCTTCCGATGTTTCATCAGCCTGAAAGATGTCCATACTTGACCCATTAAATATATTTCTGACCATAGAGTCCTCGATCTTGAACTTTCTAAACATACTTGTAGACTTGTTAATTTATGTATCTTCTATCCGAGCTGCTATCCAATGTATTTGAACAGTAGTTCAAATTTTATATTTTGAACATATTTCTAGACATGAGACCTTGAACTTTAAATTTCTAGACTAATTGCTCTTACAATCCTTCTGATGTTTCATCAGCCATACAGTAGTTCTGATTTGACATAATGAACATATTTCTGACCGAAGAGTCCTCGATCTTGAACTTTCTATTCATACTTATAGACTCTTTCAGATAGTACATCGGCCAGACAATTGTAGATATTGACTATTGAAGTAAAAGAGTTCTCGATCTTGAACATTCTATACATGCTCATTGACTCCTTATGCTGTTTCTTTCTATACATACTCGTTTACTCCATCTGATGTTACATCAGCCATAAAGAAGTCCATAATTGACCCAAGGGACATATTTGTGGCCAATCTTGAACTTTCTATACATACTCATAGTCTCCTTCTGATTCTTCATAAGCCATATTTATGTCCATATTTATGACCTATTATTATTTCTGGTCAAAGGTTCCTCAAAAGTTTTTAAACTATGTAAAATTATAGACTCCATCTGATGATAAATCAGACCAAAAGAGGTCAAATTTTGACTCTTGAGTCAATATGTATAGAGAGTTAATGTTCAATGATTCTTTGGCCAAAAATATATTCAGAGGGTCACATACCTGTTAAAGTGATGTATCATCAGAAGAAGTCTATGAGTATTTAGTAAGTTAACTTGTGAGGACCTTTTTGCCAAAAATATTTTCAATTCGCCAGATATGGACATCTATATAGCTAATGAAGAATCAGAAAGAGTCAATGAGTATATATAGAATGGTCAAGTTTAGACTCTTTGACCAGAAAAAATTTCAGTATGTCAAATATGGACTTTTGTCATGATGATATAACATCCGAAGATATCAATCTGACTGTATAGTGTTAATCTTTAAGGACTCTTTGGCCAGTAATATTTTCGGTAGGTCAAATATGGACTTCTGTATGACTGATTTAACATCAGAAGGAGTCTATAGATTATGATAGACAAAATCCTTTTGAGAACACTTTGGTCAATTTTTTTTTCAATCGGTCAAATATGGACTACTGCCTGCCTGGTTTGGCATTGCAAGAAGTCAGTCTATATTGTTTAGTGAGTTAATGTTCACGGACTCTGGCCAGAAATATTTTCAGTAGGTCAAAAATAGACTACTGGCTGGTTAATATAACATCACAAGAAGTCAATCTGTAGTATAGCAAGATAATGTTCAAGAACTCTTTGGCCAGAAATATGTTCAGTAGGTCAAAAGGGGACGTCTGAATAGCGGATTTATCATCAGAAAGAGTCTATAACTTTCTATAGTTTGAAAAATTTTGAGGACACTTTGACCAGAAATAAGTTCAAAAGGTCAGATATGGACATCTATATGGCTTATGAAGCATCAGAAGGAGTCTATGAGTATGTATAGAAAGCCCAAGATCGAGGACTCTTTGGCAAGAAATATGTTCCTTGGGTCAAATATGGAATTCTGTATGTCTGACGTAACATCAGAAAGAGTCAACAAGTATATATGGAAAGGTCAAGTTTCGAGTACTCACTCCTTGGCCAGAAAAAAATTCGATAGGTCAAATATGGACTTTTGTCAGGATGATATAACATCCGAAGATATCAGTCTGAATGTATAGTGTTAATCTTATAGGACTCTTTGGCCAGAAATATGTTCAGTAGGTCAAAAGGAGACTTCTGAATAGCTGATTTATCATCAGAAACGAGTCTATAACTTTATATAGTTTAAAAACTTTTGAGGACACTTTGACCAGAAATAAGTTCAAAAGGTCAGATATGGACATCTATATGGCTTATGAAGCATCAGAAGGAGTCTATGAGTATGTATAGAAAGGCCAAGATCGAGGACTCTTTGGCCAGAAAAATGTTCAGTAGGTCAAAAGGGGCCCTCTGTATAGCTGATTTATCATCAAAAGGAGTCTATAACTTTATATAGTTTGAAAAAATGTTAGGACACTTTGACCACAAATAAGTTCAAAAGGTCAGATATGGACATCTATATGGCTTATGAAGCATCAGAAGGAATTTATGAGTATGTATAGAAAGCCCAATATTGAGGACTCTTTGGCCAGAAACATGTTCAGGGGGTCAAAAGGGGACCTCTGTATAGCTGACTTATCATCAAAAGGAGTCTATAACTCTATATAGTTTGAATTTTTTTTAGGACATTTTGACCACAAATAAGTTCAAAAGGTCAGATATGGACATCTATATGGCTTATGAAGCATCAGGAGTCTATGAGTATGTATAGAAAACGCAAGATCGAGGACTCTTTGGCCAGAAATATGTTCAGGAGGTCAAAAGGGGACCTCTGTATATCATCAAAAGGAGTCTATAACTTTCTATAGTTTGAAAAATTTTGAGGACACTTTAACCACAAATAAGTTCAAAAGGTCAGATATGGACATCTATATGGCTTATGAAGCATCAGAAGGAATCTATGAGTATGTATAGAAAGCCCAAGATTGAGGACTCTTTGGCCAGAAACATGTTCAGGAGGTCAAAAGGGGACCTCTGTATAGCTGACTTATCATCAAAAGGAGTCTATAACTTTATATAGTTTGAATTTTTTTTAGGACACTTTGACCACAAATAAGTTCAAAAGGTCAGATATGGAAATCTATATGGCTTATGAAGCATCAGAAGGAGTCTATGAGTATGTATAGAAAGCCCAAGATCGAGGACTCTTTGGCCAGAAATACGTTCTGGAGGTCAAAAGGGGACCTCTGTATAGCTGATTTATCATCAAAAGGAGTCTATAACTTTCTATAGTTTGAAAAAATGTTAGGACACTTTGACCACAAATAAGTTCAAAAGGTCAGATATGGACATCTATATGGCTTATGAAGCATCAGAAGGAATCTATGAGTATGTATAGAAAGCCCAAGATTGAGGACTCTTTGGCCAGAAACATGTTCAGGAGGTCAAAAGGGGACCTTTTTATAGCTGATTTATCATCAAAAGGAGTCTATAACTTTCTATAGTTTGTAAAAAATTTAGGACACTTTGACCACAAATAAGTTCAAAAGGTCAGATATGGACATCTATATGGTTTATGAAGCATCAGAAGGAGTCTATGAGTATGTATAGAAAGCATAAGATCGAGGACTCTTTGGCCAGAAATATGTTCTGGAGGTCAAAAGGGGCCCTCTGTATATCTGATTTATCATCAAAAGGAGTCTATAACTTTCTATAGTTTGAAAAAATGTTAGGACACTTTGCCCACAAGTAAGTTCAAAAGGTCAGAAATAGACATCTATATGGTTTATGAAGCATCAGAAGGAGTCTATGAGTATGTATAGAAAGCCCAAGATCAAGGACTCTTTGGCCAGAAATATGTTCAGGAGATCAAAAGGGGACCTCTGTATAGCTGACTTATCATCAAAAGGAGTCTATAACTTTATATAGTTTGAATTTTTTTTAGGACACTTTGACCACAAATAAGTTCAAAAGGTCAGATATGGACATCTATATGGCTTATGAAGCATCAGAAGCAGTCTGTGAGTATGTATAGAAAACGCAAGATCGAGGACTCTTTGGCCAGAAATATGTTCTGGAGGTCAAAATGGGACCTTTTTATAGCTGATTTATCATCAAAAGGAGTCTATAACTTTCTATAGTTTGAAAAATTTTGAGGACACTTTGACCACAAATAAGTTCAAAAGGTCAGATACGGACATCTATATGGCTTATGAAGCATCAGAAGGAATCTATGAGTATGTATAGAAAGCCCAAGATTGAGGACTCTTTGGCCAGAAACATGTTCAGGAGGTCAAAAGGGGACCTTTTTATAGTTGATTTATCATCAAAAGGAGTCTATAACTTTATTTGGTTTGAAAAATTTTTAGGACACTTTGACCACAAATAAGTTCAAAAGGTCAGATATGGACATCTATATGGCTTATGAAGCATCAGAAGGAGTCTATGAGTATGTATAGAAAGCATAAGATCGAGGACTCTTTGGCCAGAAATATGTTCTGGAGGTCAAAAGGGGCCCTCTGTATATCTGATTTATCATCAAAAGGAGTCTATAACTTTCTATAGTTTGAAAAATTTTGAGGACACTTTGACCACAAATAAGTTCAAAAGGTCAGATATGGACATCTATATGGCTTATGAAGCATCAGAAGGAGTCTATGAGTATGTATAGAAAGCCCAAGATTGAGGACTCTTTGGCCAGAAATATGTTCAGGAGGTCAAAAGGGGACCTCTGTATAGCTGATTTATCATCAAAAGGAGTCTATAACTTTATACAGTTTGATTTTTTTTTAGGACACTTTGACCACAAATAAGTTCAAAAGGTAAGATATGGACATCTATATGGCTTATGAAGCATCAGAAGGAGTCTATGAGTATGTATAGAAAGCCCAAGATCGAGGACTCTTTGGCCAGAAATATGTTCTGGAGGTCAAAAGGGGACCTTTTTATAGCTGATTTATCATCAAAAGGAGTCTATAACTTTCTATAGTTTGAAAAATTTTGAGGACACTTTGACCACAAATAAGTTCAAAAGGTCAGATATGGACATCTATATGGCTTATGAAGCATCAGAAGGAGTCTATGAGTATGTATAGAAAGCCCAAGATCTGGGACTCTTTTGCCAGAAATATGTTCAGGAGGTCAAAAGGGGACCTCTGTATAGCTGATTTATCATCAAAAGGAGTCTATAACTTTCTATAGTTTGAAAAAATGTTAGGACACTTTGACCACAAATAAGTTCAAAAGGTCAGATATAGACATCTATATGGTTTATGAAGTATCAGGAGTCTATGAGTATGTATAGAAAGCCCAAGATAAAGGACTCTTTGGCCAGAAATATGTTCAGGAGGTCAAAAGGGGACCTCTGTATAGCTGACTTATCATCAAAAGGAGTCTATAACTTTATATAGTTTGAATTTTTTTTAGGACACTTTGACCACAAATAAGTTCAAAAGGTCAGATATGGAAATCTATATGGCTTATGAAGCATCAGAAGGAGTCGATGAGTATAGAAAGCCCAAGATCGAGGACTCTTTGGCCAGAATTATGTTCATAAGGTCAAAAGGGGCCCTCTGTATAGCTGATTTATCATCAAAAGGAGTCTATAATTTTCTATAGTTTGAAAAATTTTGAGGACACTTTCACCACAAATAAGTTCAAAAGGTCAGATATGGACATCTATATGGCTAATGAAGCATCAGAAGGAATCTATAAGTATGTATAGAAAACCCAAGATTGAGGACTCTTTGGCCAGAAACATGTTCAGGAGGTCAAAAGGGGACCTCTTTATAGCTGATTTATCATCAAAAGGAGTCTATAACTTTATTTGGTTTGAAAAAATTTTAGGACACTTTAACCACAAATGAGTTCAAAAGGTCAGATATCGACATCTATATGGCTCATGAAGCCTCAGAAGGAGTTGGACTATGAGTATTTATAGAAAGCCCAAGATTGAGGACTTTTTTGCCAAAAATATGTTCAATCAGTCAAATATGGACTACTGTCTGGCTTATATAACATCACAAGACGTCAGTCTTGTATGTTTAGTAAGTTAATGTTCAAGGACTCTTTATCCAGAAATGTGTTCAGTAGGTCAAAAATGGACTTCTGTATGGCTGATGTAACATCAGAAAGATTCTAGGAGAATGTATAGAAAGTTTAAGATCGATTACTCTTGGGTCAGAAATATATATGTGAAATATGTTTGACCAAACATGGACTACTGTCTTGCTAATACAACATCACAAGAAAGTCAGTAAGAACTCTTTGGACAGAAAATATGTTCTGTAGGTCAAAGAGGGACCTCTGTAGGCCTGATTTGACACATGACATATGTGCATTGGCGTTGCACAATAACTAACTCATTCATTTTTTCTTTTAAGGGAAATTTTTGCATTTACCTCTTGCGTTACAATGCATAGAATAAACTACTTCATACCTAATGTGCAATGAAAACATAACATGAGTGTTGCATTGCACAAACGATCTAAGAATTAGCGTTGAATAATAATGTATTATTATTATATCTAACTATATCAGTTAGATATTTTATGCAGTGGAATGTAACTCCAAAAATGGTATCTCTTCAATGCACATCGGAATGAGATAGTTATTGTATGTTTGTGATGCACTCATAGCTTATATGTTATTCGTCAATGCACAAAGTTTGATCTTGTGTGAAATGCAATGCAATAGAGCAATGGAGTTTGGGAATGAGTTACTTCTGGTGTGTAATGCAATGCAAGAAGTGCATAGCCTATATGTTATTCTTCAGTGCACAACGTTAGATCGTTAGTGCAATGCAATGCAACAGCACACGTTATCTCTTTAATGAACATGGGATTAAGTTAGTTCTGGTGTGCAATGCAATACAATGCAGTGCGAAAAGTGCATAATCCATATGTTATTCTTCAGTGCACAACGTTAGATCGTTAGTGCAATGCAATGCAACAACACACATACCATCTCTTTAATGAACATGGGAATGGTTAAATTCTAGTGTGCAATGCAATGCAATGCAAAAAGTGCATAACCTATATGTTTTTCTTCAGTGCACAACGTTAGATCGTTTGTGCAGTGCAATGCAATGCAATGCAACAACACACGTTATCTCTTTAATGAACATGGGAATGAATTAGTTCTGGTATGCAATGCAATGCAATGCGAAAAGTGCATAACCTATATGTTATTCTTCAGTGCACAACGTTACATCGCTAGCGCAATGCAATGCAACAACACACGTTATCTCTTTAATGAACATGAGAATGATTTCGTTCTGGTGTGCAATGCAATGCAATGCAAAAAGTGCATAACCTATATGTTATTCTTCAGTGCACAACGTTAGATCGCTAGCGCAATGCAATGCAATGGCAATGCAATGCAGTGCAAAGCATTGCAAATCAATGCAATGCAGTGCAATGCAACAACACACGTTATGTCTTTAATCAACATGGGAATGAGGTAGTTCTGGTGTACAATGCAATGCAGTGCAAAAAGTGCATACCTATATGTTATTCTTCAGTGCACAACGTTAGATCGTTAGTGCAATGCAATGCAGTGCAAAGCAGTGCAAAGCAATGCAGTGCAGAGCAATGCAATGCAATGCAATACAATGCAATGCAATGCAACAACACACATTATCTCTTTAATGAACATGGGAATGATTTAGTTCTGGTGTGCAATGCAATGCAATGCAAAAAGTGCATAACCTATATGTTTTTCTTCAGTGCACAACGTTAGATCGTTTGTGCAATGCAATGCAATGCAACAACACACGTTATGTCTTTAATGAACATGGGAATGATTTAGTTCTGGTGTGCAATGCAATGCTATGCAATGCAAAAAGTGCATAACCTATATGTTATTCTTCAGTGCACAACGTTAGATCGTTAGTGCAATGCAATGCAATGCAATGCAGTGCAAAGCAATGCAAATCAATATAATGCAATACAATGCAATGCAACAACACACGTTATGTCTTTAATCAACATGGGAATGACGTAGTTCTGGTGTGCAATGCAATGCAAAAAGTGCAGAACCTATATGCTATTCTTCAGTGCACAACGTTAGATCAGTAGTGCAATGCAATTCAATGCAATGCAATGCAATGCAATGCAATGCAACAACACACATATCATCTCTATAATGAACTTGGGAATGATTTTGTTCTGGAGTGCAATACAATGCGAATAGAGCATAGCCTATATGTTATTCTTCAGTGCACAACGTTAAATCGTTTATGCAATGCAATGCAATGCAATGCACCAACAAACGTTATCTCTTTAATGAACATGGGAATTATTTTGTTCTGGTGTGCAATGCACAGAAATGCAAAAAGTGCATAACCTATATGTTATTCTTCAGGGCACAAAGTTAGATCGTTAGTGCAATGCAATGCAATGCAGTGCAAATCATTGCAAATCAATGCAATGCAATGCAATGCAATGCAATGCAATGCACCAACAAACGTTATCTCTTTAATGAACATGGGAATGATTTAGTTCTGGTGTGCAATGCAATGCAATGCAATGCAAAAAGTGCATAACCTGTATGTTTTTCTTCAGTGCACAACGTTAGATCGTTAGTGCAATGCAATGCAATGCAGTGCAAATCAATGTAATGCAATGCAATGCAATGCAATGCAATGCAATGCAATACAACAACACACGTTATGTCTTTAATGAACATGGGAATGATTTAGTTCTGGTGTGCAATGCAATGCTATGCAATGCAAAAATGCATAACCTATATGTTATTCTTCAGTGCACAACGTTAGATCGTTAGTGCAATGCAATGCAGTGCAAAGCAATGCAAATCAATATATTGCAATACAATGCAATGCAAAAACACACATTATCTCTTTAATGAACATGGGAATGATTTAGTTCTGGTGTGCAATGCAATGCAAAAAGTGCAGAACCTGTATGTTTTTCTTCAGTGCACAACGTTAGATCGTTTGTGCAATGCAATGCAATGCAATGCAACAACACACGTTATGTCTTTAATCAACATGGGAATGACGTAGTTCTGGTGTTGCAATGCAATGCAATGCAAAAAGTGCATAACCTATATGCTATTCTTCAGTGCACAACGTTAGATCAGTAGTGCAATGCAATTCAATGCAACGCAATGCAATGCAATGCAACAACACACATATCATCTCTATAATGAACTTGGGAATGATTTTGTTCTGGAGTGCAATACAATGCGAATAGAGCATAGCTTATATGTTATTCTTCAGTGCACAACGTTAAATCGTTTATGCAATGCAATGCAATGCACCAACAAACGTTATCTCTTTAATGAACATGGGAATTATTTTGTTCTGGTGTGCAAGCACAGAAATGCAAAAAGTGCATAACCTATATGTTATTCTTCAGTGCACAAAGTTAGATCGTTAGTGCAATGCAATGCAATGCAGTGCAAATCATTGCAAATCAATGCAATGCAATGCAATGCAATGCAATGCAATGCAATGCAATGCAATGCACCAACAAACGTTATCTCTTTAATGAACATGGGAATGATTTAGTTCTGGTGTGCAATGCAATGCAATGCTATGCAAAAAGTGCATAACCTGTATGTTTTTCTTCAGTGCACAACGTTAGATCGTTTGTGCAGTGTTTTTCTTCAGTGTTTTTCTTGCATTGCATTGCACTAACGATCTAACGTTGTGCACTGAAGAATAACATATAGGTTATGCACTTCTCGCATTGCATTGCATACCAGAACTAAATCATTCCCATGTTCATTAAAGAGATAACGTGTGTTGATGCATTGCATTGCACTGCACAAACGATCTAACGTTGTGCACTGAAGAAAAACATACAGGTTATGCACTTTTTGCATTGCATTGCATTGCAAACCAGAACTAAATCATTCCCATGTTCATTAAAGAGATAACGTTTGTTGGTGCATTGCATTGCATTGCATTGCATTGATTTGCAATGATTTGCACTGCATTGCATTGCATTGCACTAACGATCTAACTTTGTGCACTGAAGAATAACATATAGGTTCTGCACTTTTTGCATTGCATTGCACACCAGAACTAAATCATTCCCATGTTCATTAAAGAGATAATGTGTGTTTTTGCATTGCATTGTATTGCAATATATTGATTTGCATTGCTTTGCACTGCATTGCATTGCATTGCATTGCACTAACGATCTAACGTTGTTCACTGAAGAATAACATATAGGTTATGCACTTTTTGCATTGCATTGCATTGCATACCAGAACTAAATCATTCCCATGTTCATTAAAGAGATAACGTGTGTTGTTGCATTGCATTGCATTGCATTACACAAACGATCTAACGTTGTGCACTGAAGAAAAACATATAGGTTATGCACTTTTTGCATTGCATTGCATTGTACACCAGAACTAAATCATTCCCATGTTCATTAAAGACATAACGTGTGTTGTTGTATTGCATTGCATTGCATTGCATTGCATTGCATTGCATTGCATTGCATTGCATTGCATTGCATTGCATTACATTGATTTGCACTGCACTGCATTGCATTGCATTGCACTAACGATCTAACTTTGTGCACTGAAGAATAACATATAGGTTATGCACTTTTCGCATTGCATTGCATACCAGAACTAAATCATTCCCATGTTCATTAAAGAGATAACGTTTGTTGATGCATTGCATTGCATTACACTGCACAAACGATCTAACGTTGTGCACTGAAGAAAAACATACAGGTTATGCACTTTTTGCATTGCATTGCATTGCACACCAGAACTAAATCATTCCCATGTTCATTAAAGAGATAACGTTTGTTGGTGCATTGCATTGCATTGCATTGCATTGCATTGCATTGATTTGCAATGATTTGCACTGCATTGCATTGCATTGCACTAACGATCTAACTTTGTGCACTGAAGAATAACATATAGGTTATGCACTTTTTGCATTTCTGTGCATTGCACACCAGAACAAAATAATTCCCATGTTCATTAAAGAGATAACGTGTGTTGTTGCATTGCATTGCATTGCATTACACAAACGATCTAACGTTGTGCACTGAAGAAAAACATATAGGTTATGCACTTTTTGCATTGCATTGCATTGTACACCAGAACTAAATCATTCCCATGTTCATTAAAGACATAACGTGTGTTGTTGTATTGCATTGCATTGCATTGCATTGCATTGCATTGCATTGCATTGCATTGCATTACATTGATTTGCACTGCACTGCATTGCATTGCATTGCACTAACGATCTAACTTTGTGCACTGAAGAATAACATATAGGTTATGCACTTTTCGCATTGCATTGCATACCAGAACTAAATCATTCCCATGTTCATTAAAGAGATAACGTTTGTTGGTGCATTGCATTGCATTGCATTGCATTGCATTGCATTGCATTGCATTGCATTGCATTGCATTGCATTGATTTGCAATGATTTGCACTGCATTGCATTGCATTGCACTAACGATCTAACTTTGTGCACTGAAGAATAACATATAGGTTATGCACTTTTTGCATTTCTGTGCATTGCACACCAGAACAAAATAATTCCCATGTTCATTAAAGAGATAACGTTTGTTGGTGCATTGCATTGCATAAACGATTTAACGTTGTGCACTGAAGAATAACATATAGGTTATGCTCTTTTCGCATTGTATTGCACTCCAGAACAAAATCATTCCCAAGTTCATTATAGAGATGATATGTGTGTTGTTGCATTGCATTGCATTGCATTGCATTGCATTGAATTGCATTGCACTACTGATCTAACGTTGTGCACTGAAGAATAGCATATAGGTTATGCACTATTTGCATTGCATTGCATACCAGAACTAAATCATTCCCATGTTCATTAAAGAGATAACGTGTGTTGTTGCATTGCCTTGCATTGCATTACACAAACGATCTAACGTTGTGCACTGAAGAAAAACATATAGGTTATGCACTTTTTGCATTGCATTGCATTGTACACCAGAACTAAATCATTCCCATGTTCATTAAAGAGATAATGTGTGTTGTTGTATTGCATTGCATTGCATTGCATTGCATTGCATTACATTGATTTGCACTGCACTGCATTGCATTGCATTGCACTAACGATCTAACGTTGTGCACTGAAGAATAACATATAGGTTATGCACTTTTCGCATTGCATTGCATACCAGAACTAAATCATTCCCATGTTCATTAAAGAGATCACGTGTGTTGATGCATTGCATTGCATTGCACTGCACAAACGATCTAACGTTGTTATGCACTTTTGTTATGCACATTGCATTGCATTGCACACCAGAACGAAATCATTATGATCGTTATGCACATTGCATTGCATAGCCTATATGTTATTCTTCAGTGCACAACGTTAAATCGTTTATGCAATGCAATGCAATGCAATGCACCAACAAACGTTATCTCTTTAATGAACATGGGAATTATTTTGTTCTGGTGTGCAATGCACAGAAATGCAAAAAGTGCATAACCTATATGTTATTCTTCAGTGCACAAAGTTAGATCGTTAGTGCAATGCAATGCAATGCAGTGCAAATCATTGCAAATCAATGCAATGCAATGCACCAACAAACGTTATCTCTTTAATGAAAATGGGAATGATTTAGTTCTGGTGTGCAATGCAATGCAAAAAGTGCAGAACCTGTATGTTTTTCTTCAGTGCACAACGTTAGATCGTTAGTGCAATGTAATGCAATGCAATGCAATGCAATGCAATGCAATACAACAACACACGTTATGTCTTTAATGAACATGGGAATGATTTTGTTCTGGTGTGCAATGCAATGCTATGCAATGCAAAAATGCATAACCTATATGTTATTCTTCAGTGCACAAAGTTAGATCGTTAGTGCAATGCAATGCAGTGCAAAGCAATGCAAATCAATATATTGCAATACAATGCAATGCAAAAACACACATTATCTCTTTAATGAACATGGGAATGATTTAGTTCTGGTGTGCAATGCAATGCAAAAAGTGCAGAACCTGTATGTTTTTCTTCAGTGCACAACGTTAGATCGTTTGTGCAATGCAATGCAATGCAATGCAACAACACACGTTATGTCTTTAATCAACATGGGAATGACGTAGTTCTGGTGTTGCAATGCAATGCAATGCAAAAAGTGCATAACCTATATGCTATTCTTCAGTGCACAACGTTAGATCAGTAGTGCAATGCAATGCAATTCAATGCAATGCAATGCAATGCAATGCAATGCAACAACACACATATCATCTCTATAATGAACTTGGGAATGATTTTGTTCTGGAGTGCAATACAATGCGAATAGAGCATAGCTTATATGTTATTCTTCAGTGCACAACGTTAAATCGTTTATGCAATGCAATGCAATGCACCAACAAACGTTATCTCTTTAATGAACATGGGAATTATTTTGTTCTGGTGTGCAAGCACAGAAATGCAAAAAGTGCATAACCTATATGTTATTCTTCAGTGCACAAAGTTAGATCGTTAGTGCAATGCAATGCAATGCAGTGCAAATCATTGCAAATCAATGCAATGCAATGCAATGCAATGCAATGCAATGCAATGCAATGCAATGCAATGCAATGCACCAACAAACGTTATCTCTTTAATGAACATGGGAATGATTTAGTTCTGGTGTGCAATGCAATGCAATGCTATGCAAAAAGTGCATAACCTGTATGTTTTTCTTCAGTGCACAACGTTAGATCGTTTGTGCAGTGCAATGCAATGCAATGGATCAACACACGTTATCTCTTTAATGAACATGGGAATGATTTAGTTCTGGTATGCAATGCAATGCAATGCGAAAAGTGCATAACCTATATGTTATTCTTCAGTGCACAACGTTAGATCGTTAGTGCAATGCAATGCAATGCAGTGCAGTGCAAATCAATGTAATGCAATGCAATGCAATGCAATGCAATACAACAACACACGTTATGTCTTTAATGAACATTGGAATGATTTAGTTCTGGTGTACAATGCAATGCAATGCAAAAAGTGCATAACCTATATGTTTTTCTTCAGTGCACAACGTTAGATCGTTTGTGTAATGCAATGCAATGCAATGCAACAACACACGTTATCTCTTTAATGAACATGGGAATGATTTAGTTCTGGTATGCAATGCAATGCAATGCAAAAAGTGCATAACCTATATGCTATTCTTCAGTGCACAACGTTAGATCAGTAGTGCAATGCAATTCAATGCAATGCAATGCAACAACACACATATCGTCTCTATAATGAACTTGGGAATGATTTTGTTCTGGAGTGCAATACAATGCGAAAAGAGCATAACCTATATGTTATTCTTCAGTGCACAACGTTAAATCGTTTATGCAATGCAATGCAATGCACCAACAAACGTTATCTCTTTAATGAACATGGGAATTATTTTATTCTGGTGTGCAATGCACAAAAATGCAAAAAGTGCATAACCTATATGTTATTCTTCAGTGCACAAAGTTAGATCGTTAGTGCAATGCAATGCAATGCAGTGCAAATCATTGCAAATCAATGCAATGCAATGCAATGCAATGCAATGCAATGCAATGCACCAACAAACGTTATCTCTTTAATGAACATGGGAATGATTTAGTTCTGGTGTGCAATGCAATGCAATGCAAAAAGTGCATAACCTGTATGTTTTTCTTCAGTGCACAACGTTAGATCGTTTGTGCAGTGCAATGCAATGCATCAACACACGTTATCTCTTTAATGAACATGGGAATGATTTAGTTCTGGTATGCAATGCAATGCAATGCGAGAAGTGCATAACCTATATGTTATTCTTCAGTGCACAACGTTAGATCGTTAGTGCAATGCAATGCAATGCAGTGCAAATCAATGTAATGCAATGCAATGCAATGCAATGCAATACAACAACACACGTTATGTCTTTAATGAACATGGGAATGATTTAGTTCTGGTGTGCAATGCAATGCTATGCAATGCAAAAAGTGCATAACCTATATGTTATTCTTCAGTGCACAAAGTTAGATCGTTAGTGCAATGCAATGCAGTGCAAAGCAATGCAAATCAATATATTGCAATACAATGCAATGCAAAAACACACATTATCTCTTTAATGAACATGGGAATGATTTAGTTCTGGTGTGCAATGCAATGCAAAAAGTGCAGAACCTGTATGTTTTTCTTCAGTGCACAACGTTAGATCGTTTGTGCAATGCAATGCAATGCAATGCAACAACACACGTTATGTCTTTAATCAACATGGGAATGACGTAGTTCTGGTGTTGCAATGCAATGCAATGCAAAAAGTGCATAACCTATATGCTATTCTTCAGTGCACAACGTTAGATCAGTAGTGCAATGCAATTCAATGCAATGCAATGCAATGCAATGCAATGCAACAACACACATATCATCTCTATAATGAACTTGGGAATGATTTTGTTCTGGAGTGCAATACAATGCGAATAGAGCATAGCTTATATGTTATTCTTCAGTGCACAACGTTAAATCGTTTATGCAATGCAATGCAATGCACCAACAAACGTTATCTCTTTAATGAACATGGGAATTATTTTGTTCTGGTGTGCAAGCACAGAAATGCAAAAAGTGCATAACCTATATGTTATTCTTCAGTGCACAAAGTTAGATCGTTAGTGCAATGCAATGCAATGCAGTGCAAATCATTGCAAATCAATGCAATGCAATGCAATGCAATGCAATGCAATGCACCAACAAACGTTATCTCTTTAATGAACATGGGAATGATTTAGTTCTGGTGTGCAATGCAATGCAATGCAAAAAGTGCATAACCTGTATGTTTTTCTTCAGTGCACAACGTTAGATCGTTTGTGCAGTGCAATGCAATGCATCAACACACGTTATCTCTTTAATGAACATGGGAATGATTTAGTTCTGGTATGCAATGCAATGCAATGCGAGAAGTGCATAACCTATATGTTATTCTTCAGTGCACAACGTTAGATCGTTAGTGCAATGCAATGCAATGCAGTGCAAATCAATGTAATGCAATGCAATGCAATGCAATGCAATACAACAACACACGTTATGTCTTTAATGAACATGGGAATGATTTAGTTCTGGTGTGCAATGCAATGCTATGCAATGCAAAAAGTGCATAACCTATATGTTATTCTTCAGTGCACAAAGTTAGATCGTTAGTGCAATGCAATGCAGTGCAAAGCAATGCAAATCAATATATTGCAATACAATGCAATGCAAAAACACACATTATCTCTTTAATGAACATGGGAATGATTTAGTTCTGGTGTGCAATGCAATGCAAAAAGTGCAGAACCTGTATGTTTTTCTTCAGTGCACAACGTTAGATCGTTTGTGCAATGCAATGCAATGCAATGCAACAACACACGTTATGTCTTTAATCAACATGGGAATGACGTAGTTCTGGTGTTGCAATGCAATGCAATGCAAAAAGTGCATAACCTATATGCTATTCTTCAGTGCACAACGTTAGATCAGTAGTGCAATGCAATTCAATGCAATGCAATGCAATGCAATGCAATGCAACAACACACATATCATCTCTATAATGAACTTGGGAATGATTTTGTTCTGGAGTGCAATACAATGCGAATAGAGCATAGCTTATATGTTATTCTTCAGTGCACAACGTTAAATCGTTTATGCAATGCAATGCAATGCACCAACAAACGTTATCTCTTTAATGAACATGGGAATTATTTTGTTCTGGTGTGCAAGCACAGAAATGCAAAAAGTGCATAACCTATATGTTATTCTTCAGTGCACAAAGTTAGATCGTTAGTGCAATGCAATGCAATGCAGTGCAAATCCTTGCAAATCAATGCAATGCAATGCAATGCAATGCAATGCAATGCAATGCAATGCACCAACAAACGTTATCTCTTTAATGAACATGGGAATGATTTAGTTCTGGTGTGCAATGCAATGCAATGCAATGCAAAAAGTGCATAACCTGTATGTTTTTCTTCAGTGCACAACGTTAGATCGTTTGTGCAGTGCAATGCAATGCAATGGATCAACACACGTTATCTCTTTAATGAACATGGGAATGATTTAGTTCTGGTATGCAATGCAATGCAATGCGAAAAGTGCATAACCTATATGTTATTCTTCAGTGCACAAAGTTAGATCGTTAGTGCAATGCAATGCAATGCAGTGCAGCGCAAATCAATGTAATGCAATGCAATGCAATGCAATGCAATGCAATGCAATACAACAACACACGTTATGTCTTTAATGAACATGGGAATGATTTAGTTCTGGTGTACAATGCAATGCAATGCAAAAAGTGCATAACCTATATGTTTTTCTTCAGTGCACAACGTTAGATCGTTTGTGTAATGCAATGCAATGCAATGCAACAACACACGTTATCTCTTTAATGAACATGGGAATGATTTAGTTCTGGTATGCAATGCAATGCAATGCAAAAAGTGCATAACCTATATGCTATTCTTCAGTGCACAACGTTAGATCAGTAGTGCAATGCAATTCAATGCAATGCAATGCAATGCAATGCAACAACACACATATCGTCTCTATAATGAACTTGGGAATGATTTTGTTCTGGAGTGCAATACAATGCGAAAAGAGCATAACCTATATGTTATTCTTCAGTGCACAACGTTAAATCGTTTATGCAATGCAATGCACCAACAAACGTTATCTCTTTAATGAACATGGGAATTATTTTGTTCTGGTGTGCAATGCACAGAAATGCAAAAAGTGCATAACCTATATGTTATTCTTCAGTGCACAAAGTTAGATCGTTAGTGCAATGCAATGCAATGCAGTGCAAATCATTGCAAATCAATGCAATGCAATGCAATGCAATGCAATGCAATGCAATGCAATGCAATGCAATGCACCAACAAACGTTATCTCTTTAATGAACATGGGAATGATTTAGTTCTGGTGTGCAATGCAATGCAATGCAAAAAGTGCATAACCTGTATGTTTTTCTTCAGTGCACAACGTTAGATCGTTTGTGCAGTGCAATGCAATGCATCAACACACGTTATCTCTTTAATGAACATGGGAATGATTTAGTTCTGGTATGCAATGCAATGCAATGCGAAAAGTGCATAACCTATATGTTATTCTTCAGTGCACAACGTTAGATCGTTAGTGCAATGCAATGCAATGCAGTGCAGTGCAAATCAATGTAATGCAATGCAATGCAATGCAATGCAATGCAATGAAATACAACAACACACGTTATGTCTTTAATGAACATGGGAATGATTTAGTTCTGGTGTACAATGCAATGCAATGCAAAAAGTGCATAACCTATATGTTTTTCTTCATTGCACAACGTTAGATCGTTTGTGTACTGCAATGCAATGCAATGCAACAACACACGTTATCTCTTTAATGAACATGGGAATGATTTAGTTCTGGTATGCAATGCAATGCAATGCGAAAAGTGCATAACCTATATGTTATTCTTCAGTGCACAACGTTAGATCGTTAGTGCAATGCAATGCAATGCAGTGCAGTGCAGTGCAAATCAATGTAATGCAATGCAATGCAATGCAATGCAATGCAATGCAATGCAATGCAATGCAATACAACAACACACGTTATCTCTTTAATGAACATGGGAATGATTTAGTTCTGGTGTACAATGCAATGCAATGCAAAAAGTGCATAACCTATATGTTTTTCTGCAGTGCACAACGTTAGATCGTTTGTGTAATGCAATGCAATGCAGTGCAGTACAAATCAATGTAATGCAATGCAATGCAATGCAATGCAATGCAATGCAATACAACAACACACGTTATGTCTTTAATGAACATGGGAATGATTTAGTTCTGGTGTACAATGCAATGCAATGCAAAAAGTGCATAACCTATATGTTTTTCTTCAGTGCACAACGTTAGCTCGTTTGTGTAATGCAATGCAATGCAATGCAACAACACACGTTATCTCTTTAATGAACATGGGAATGATTTAGTTCTGGTGTACAATGCAATGCAATGCAAAAAGTGCATAACCTATATGTTTTTCTGCAGTGCACAACGTTAGATCGTTTGTGTAATGCAATGCAATGCAAAAACACTCGTTATGTCTTTAATCAACATGGGAATGAGGTAGTTCTGGTGTACAATGCAATGCAATGCAAAAAGTGCATAACCTATATGTTATTCTTCAGTGCACAACGTTAGATCGTTAGTGCAATGCAATGCAGTGCAATGCAGTGCAATGCAGTGCAATGCAGTGCAATGCAGTGCAATGCAAATCAATGCAGTGCAATACAGTGCAATACAACAACAAACGTTGTCTTTAATGAACATGGGAATGATTTAGTTTTGGTGTGCAATGCAATGCAATGCAAAAAGTGCATAACCTATATGTTATTCCTCAGTGCACAACTTTAGATCGTTAGTGCAATGTAATGCAATGCAATGCAATGCAAAGCAAAGCAATGCAATGCAATGCAACAACACACATATCATCTCTATAATGAATATGGGAATGATTTTGTTCTGGTGTGCAATGCAATGCAAATGCAATAAGTGCATAACCTATATGTTATTCTTCAGTGCACAACGTTAGATCGTTAGTGCAATGCAATTCAATGCAATGCATCAACACACATATCATCTCTATAATGAAAATGGGAATGATTTAGTTCTGGTGTGCAATGCAATGCAATGCGAAAAGTGCATAACCTATATGTTATTCTTCAGTGCACAACGTTAGATCGTTAGTGCAATGCAATGCAATGCAGTGCAGTGCAAATCAATGTAATGCAATGCAATGCAATGCAATGCAATACAACAACACACGTTATGTCTTTAATGAACATGGGAATGATTTAGTTCTGGTGTACAATGCAATGCAATGCAAAAAGTGCATAACCTATATGTTTTTCTTCAGTGCACAACGTTAGATCGTTTGTGTAATGCAATGCAATGCAATGCAACAACACACGTTATCTCTTTAATGAACATGGGAATGATTTAGTTCTGGTATGCAATGCAATGCAATGCAAAAAGTGCATAACCTATATGCTATTCTTCAGTGCACAACGTTAGATCAGTAGTGCAATGCAATTCAATGCAATGCAATGCAACAACACACATATCGTCTCTATAATGAACTTGGGAATGATTTTGTTCTGGAGTGCAATACAATGCGAAAAGAGCATAACCTACATGTTATTCTTCAGTGCACAACGTTAAATCGTTTATGCAATGCAATGCAATGCACCAACAAACGTTATCTCTTTAATGAACATGGGAATTATTTTATTCTGGTGTGCAATGCACAGAAATGCAAAAAGTGCATAACCTATATGTTATTCTTCAGTGCACAAAGTTAGATCGTTAGTGCAATGCAATGCAATGCAGTGCAAATCATTGCAAATCAATGCAATGCACCAACAAACGTTATCTCTTTAATGAACATGGGAATGATTTAGTTCTGGTGTGCAATGCAATGCAATGCAAAAAGTGCATAACCTGTATGTTTTTCTTCAGTGCACAACGTTAGATCGTTTGTGCAGTGCAATGCAATGCATCAACACACGTTATCTCTTTAATGAACATGGGAATGATTTAGTTCTGGTGTGCAATGCAATGCAATGCGAAAAGTGCATAACCTATATGTTATTCTTCAGTGCACAACGTTAGATCGTTAGTGCAATGCAATGCAATGCAGTGCAGTGCAAATCAATGTAATGCAATGCAATGCAATGCAATGCAATGCAATGCAACAACACACGTTATCTCTTTAATGAACATGGGAATGATTTAGTTCTGGTGTACAATGCAATGCAATGCAAAAAGTGCATAACCTATATGTTTTTCTGCAGTGCACAACGTTAGATCGTTTGTGTAATGCAATGCAATGCAATGCAAAAACACTCGTTATGTCTTTAATCAACATGGGAATGAGGTAGTTCTGGTGTACAATGCAATGCAATGCAAAAAGTGCATAACCTATATGTTATTCTTCAGTGCACAACGTTAGATCGTTAGTGCAATGCAATGCAGTGCAATGCAGTGCAATGCAAATCAATGCAATGCAATACAGTGCAATACAACAACACACGTTGTCTTTAATGAACAAGTGAATGATTTAGTTTTGGTGTGCAATGCAATGCAATGCAAAAAGTGCATAACCTATATGTTATTCTTCAGTGCACAACGTTAGATCGTTAGTGCAATGCAATGCAGTGCAATGCAGTGCAATGCAATGCAATGCAATGCAATGCAATGCAATGCAATGCAATGCAATGCAATGCAATACAACAACACACGTTATGTCTTTAATGAACATGGGAATGATTTAGTTCTGGTGTACAATGCAATGCAATGCAAAAAGTGCATAACCTATATGTTTTTCTTCAGTGCACAACGTTAGATCGTTTGTGTAATGCAATGCAATGCAATGCAACAACACACGTTATCTCTTTAATGAACATGGGAATGATTTAGTTCTGGTATGCAATGCAATGCAATGCATAAAGTGCATAACCTATATGCTATTCTTCAGTGCACAACGTTAGATCAGTAGTGCAATGCAGTGCAGTACAAATCAATGTAATGCAATGCAATGCAATGCAATGCAATGCAATGCAATGCAATGCAATGCAATGCAATGCAATGCAATACAACAACACACGTTATGTCTTTAATGAACATGGGAATGATTTAGTTCTGGTGTACAATGCAATGCAATGCAAAAAGTGCATAACCTATATGTTTTTCTTCAGTGCACAACGTTAGCTCGTTTGTGTAATGCAATGCAATGCAATGCAACAACACACGTTATTTCTTTAATGAACATGGAAATGATTTAGTTCTGGTGTACAATGCAATGCAATGCAAAAAGTGCATAACCTATATGTTTTTCTGCAGTGCACAACGTTAGATCGTTTGTGTAATGCAATGCAATGCAATGCAAAAACACTCGTTATGTCTTTAATCAACATGGGAATGAGGTAGTTCTGGTGTACAATGCAATGCAATGCAAAAAGTGCATAACCTATATGTTATTCTTCAGTGCACAACGTTAGATCGTTAGTGCAATGCAATGCAGTGCAATGCAGTGCAATGCAGTGCAATGCAGTGCAATGCAGTGCAATGCAGTGCAATGCAAATCAATGCAGTGCAATACAGTGCAATACAACAACACACGTTGTCTTTAATGAACATGGGAATGATTTAGTTTTGGTGTGCAATGCAATGCAATGCAAAAAGTGCATAACCTATATGTTATTCCTCAGTGCACAACTTTAGATCGTTAGTGCAATGTAATGCAATGCAATGCAATGCAATGCAAGGCAAAGCAATGCAATGCAATGCAATGCAACAACACACATATCATCTCTATAATGAATATGGGAATGATTTTGTTCTGGTGTGCAATGCAATGCAAATGCAATAAGTGCATAACCTATATGTTATTCTTCAGTGCACAACGTTAGATCGTTAGTGCAATGCAATTCAATGCAATGCATCAACACACATATCATCTCTATAATGAAAATGGGAATGATTTAGTTCTGGTGTGCAATGCAATGCAATGCGAAAAGTGCATAACATATGTTATTCTTCAGTGCACAAAGTTATATCGTTAGTGCAATGCAATGCAATGCAATGTAATGAAACAACACACGTTATGTCTTTAATCAACATGGGAATGAGGTAGTTCAGTTGTACAATGCAATGCAAAAAGTGCATAACCTATATGTTTTTCTTCAGTGCACAACGTTAGATCGTTAGTGCAATGCAATGCAATGCAGTGCAAAGCAATGCAAATCAATGTAATGCTATGCAATGCATTGCAATGCAATGCAATACAATGCAATATGCAACAACACACGTTATCTCTTTAATGAACATGGGGAATGAGGTAATTCTGGTGTGCAATGCAATGCGAAAAGTGCATAACCTATATGTTATTCTTCAGTGCACAACGTTAGATCGTTAGTGCAGTGCAATTCAATGCGAAATATGCATAACCTATATGTTATTCTTCAGTGCACAACGATAGATCGTTTGTGCAATGCAATTGCAACAACACATATGTTATCTCTTTAATGACCATGGGAATGAGTTAGTTCTGGTTCTGGTGTGCAATGCAATGCGAAAAGTGCATAACCTATATGTTATTCTTCAGTGCACAACGTTAGATCGTTTGTGCAATGCAATTGCAACAACACATATGTTATCTCTTTAATGACCATGGGAATGAGTTAGTTCTGGTGTGCAATGCAATGCAATGCGAAAAGTGCATAACATATGTTATTCTTCAGTGCACAAAGTTAGATCGTTAGTGCAATGCAATGCAATGCAATGCAATGTAATGCAACAACACACGTTATGTCTTTAATCAACATGGGAATGAGGTAGTTCAGTTGTACAATGCAATGCGAAAAGTGCATAACATATGTTATTCTTCAGTGCACAACGTTAGATCGTTAGTGCAATGCAATTCAATGCAATGCAATGCATCAACACACATATCATCTCTATAATGAACATGGGAATGATTTAGTTCTGGTGTGCAATGCAATGCAATGCGAAATATGCATAACCTATAAGTTATTCTTCAGTGTACAACGTTAGATCGTTAGTGCAATGTAATGCAATGCAATGCAATGCAAAGCAAAGCAAAGCAATGCAATGCAATGCAATGCAATGCAACAACACACATATCATCTCTATAATGAACATGGGAATGATTTTGTTCTGGTGTGCAATGCAATGCAATGCAAGAAGTGCATAACCTATTATGTTATTCTTCAGTGCACAACGTTAGATCGTTTGTGCAATGCAATTGCAACAACACATATGTTATCTCTTTAATGAACATGGGAATGAGTTAGTTCTGGTGTGCAATGCAATGCAATGCAAGAAGTGCATAGCCTATGTTATTCTTCAATGCACAACGTTAGGTCGTGTCCATTTATACTCGTTGACTCTTTCTGATGTTACGTCAGACATACAGAATCCCATATTTGACCCAAGGAACATATTTCTTGCAAAAGAATCCTCGATATTGGGCTTTCTATACATACTCATAGTCCAACTCCTTCTGATGCTTCATAAGCCATATAGATGTCCATATCTGACCTTTTGAACTTATTTCTGGTCAAAGTGTCCTCAAAATTTTTCAAACTATATAAATTATAGTCTCCTTCTGATGATAAATCAGCTATACAGAGGGCCCCTTTTGACCTACTGGACAAATTTCTGGCCAAAGAGACCTAAAAGATTAACACTACATTCAGACTGATATTTTAGGATGTTGTATCATCCTGTCAAAAGTCCATATTTGACCTACCGAATTTTTTTCTGGCCAAGAAGTGAGGACTCGAAACTTGACCTTTCCATATATACTTGTTGACTCTTTCTGATGTTACGTCAGACATACAGAATTCCATGTTTTGACCTCCTGAACATATTTCTGGCCAAAGAGTCCTCAATCTTGGGCTTTATATACATACTCATAGACTCCTTCTGATGCTTCATAAGCCATATAGATGTCCATATCTGACCTTTTGAACTTATTTGTGGTCAAAGTGTCCTAACAATTTTTCAAACTATATAAAGTTATAGACTCCATTTGATGATAAATCAGCTATAAAAAGGTCTCTTTTTGACCTCCTGAACATGTTTCTGGCCAAAGAGTCCTCAATCTTCGGGTTTCTATCCATACTCATATTGCTTCTGATGCTTCATAAGCCATATAGATGTCCATATCTGACCTTTTGAACTTATTTGTGGTCAAAGTGTCCTAACATTTTTTCAGACTATAGAAAGTTATAGACTCCTTTTGATGATAAATCAGCTATACAGAGGTCCCCTTTTGACCTCCTGAACATATTTCTGGCCAAAGAGTCCTCGATCTTGGGCTTTCTATACATACTCAGAGACTCCTTCTGATGCTTCATAAGCCATATAGATGCCCATATCTGACCTTTTGAACTTATTTGTGGTCAAAGTGTCCTAACATTTTTTCAAACTATAGAAAGTTATAGACTCCTTTTGATGATAAATCAGTTATACAGAGGGCCCCTTTTGACCTCCAGAACATATTTCTGGCCAAAGAGTCCTCGATCTTATGCTTTCTATACATACTCATAGACTCCTTCTGATGCTTCATAAGCCATATAGATGTCCATATCTGACCTTTTGAACTTATTTGTGGTCAAAGTGTCCTCAAAATTTTTCAAACTATATAAATTTATAGACTCCTTTTGATGATAAATCAGCTATACAGACGTCCCCTTTTGACCTCCTGAACATATTTCTGGCCAAAGAGTCCTCGATCTTGGGCTTTCTATACATAATCATAGACTCCTTCTGATGCTTCATAAGCCATATAGATGTCCATATCTGACCTTTTGAACTTATTTGTGGTCAAAGTGTCCTCAAAATTTTTCAAACTATATAAAGTTATAGACTCGTTTTGATGATAAATCAGCTATACAGAGGGCCCCTTTTGACCTCATGAACATATTTCTGGCCAAAGAGTCCTCGATCTTGCGTTTTCTATACATACTCATAGACTCCTTCTGATGCTTCATAAGCCATATAGATTTCCATATCTGATATTTTGAATTCAGTTGTGGTCAAAGTGTCCTGAAAAAAATTCAAACTATATAAAGTTATAGACTCCTTTTGATGATGTCAGCTATACATAGGTCCCCTTTGGACCTCCTGAACATATTTCTGGCCAAAGAGTCCTCGATCTTGGGCTTTCTATACATGCTCATAGACTCCTTCTGATGCTTCATAAGCCATATAGATTTCCATATCTGACCTTTTGAACTTATTTGTGGTCAAAGTGTCCTCAAAATTTTACAAATTATATAAAGTTACAGACTCCTTTTGATGATAAGTCAGCTATACAGAGGTCCCCTTTTTGACCTCCTGAACATATTTCTGGCCAAAGAGTCCTCGATCTTGGGCTTTCTATACATACTCATAGACTCCTTCTGATGCTTCATAAGCCATATAGATGTCCATATCTGACCTTTTGAACTCGTTGGTCAAAGTGTCCTAAAAAATTTTCAAACCAAATAAAGTTATAGACTCCTTTTGATGATAAATCAGCTATAAAGAGGTCCCCTTATTGACCTCCTGAACATGTTTCTGGCCAAAGAGTCCTCAATCTTGGGCTTTCTATACATACTCATAGATTCCTTCTGATGCTTCATAAGCCATATAGATGTCCATATCTTACCTTTTGAACTTATTTGTGGTCAAAGTGTCCTCAAAATTTTTCAAACCAAATAAAGTTATAGACTCCTTTTGATGATAAATCAGCTATACAGAGGTCCCCTATTGACCTCCTGAACATATTTCTGGCCAAAGAGTCCTCGATCTTGGGCTTTCTATACATACTCATAGACTCCTTCTGATGCTTCATAAGCCATATAGATGTCCATATCTGACCTTTTGAACTTATTTGTGGTCAAAGTGTCCTAACATTTTTTCAAACTATAGAAAGTTATAGACTCCTTTTGATGATAAATCAGCTATACAGAGGGCCCCTTTTGACCTCCAGAACATATTTCTGGCCAAAGAGTCCTTGATCTTGGGCTTTCTATACATACTCATAGACTCCTTCTGATGCTTCATAAGCCATATAGATGTCCATATCTGACCTTTTGAACATATTTGTGGTCAAAGTATCCTAAAAAAATTCAAACTATATGAAGTTATAGACTCCTTTTGATGATAAGTCAGCTATACAGAGGTTCCCTTTTGACCTCCTGAACATATTTCTGGCCAAAGAGTCCTCGATCTTGGGCTTTCTATACATACTCATAGACTCCTTCTGATGCTTCATAAGCCATATAGATGTCCATATCTTACCGTTTGAACTTATTTGTGGTCAAAGTGTCTTAAAAAAAATTCAAACTATATAAAGTTATAGACTCCATTTGATGATAAATCAGCTATAAAAAAGGTCTCTTTTTGACCTCCTGAACATGTTTCTGGCCAAAGAGTCCTCAATCTTCGGGTTTCTATCCATACTCATAGATTGCTTCTGATGCTTCATAAGCCATATAGATGTCCATATAACCTTTTGAACTTATTTGTGGTCAAAGTGTCCTAACATTTTTTCAGACTATAGAAAGTTATAGACTCCTTTTGATGATAAATCAGCTATACAGAGGTCCCCTTTTGACCTCCTGAACATATTTCTGGCCAAAGAGTCCTCGATCTTGGGCTTTCTATACATACTCAGAGACTCCTTCTGATGCTTCATAAGCCATATAGATGCCCATATCTGACCTTTTGAACTTATTTGTGGTCAAAGTGTCCTAACATTTTTTCAAACTATAGAAAGTTATAGACTCCTTTTGATGATAAATCAGTTATACAGAGGGCCCCTTTTGACCTCCAGAACATATTTCTGGCCAAAGAGTCCTCGATCTTATGCTTTCTATACATACTCATAGACTCCTTCTGATGCTTCATAAGCCATATAGATGTCCATATCTGACCTTTTGAACTTATTTGTGGTCAAAGTGTCCTCAAAATTTTTCAAACTATATAAATTTATAGACTCCTTTTGATGATAAATCAGCTATACAGACGTCCCCTTTTGACCTCCTGAACATATTTCTGGCCAAAGAGTCCTCGATCTTGGGCTTTCTATACATAATCATAGACTCCTTCTGATGCTTCATAAGCCATATAGATGTCCATATCTGACCTTTTGAACTTATTTGTGGTCAAAGTGTCCTCAAAATTTTTCAAACTATATAAAGTTATAGACTCGTTTTGATGATAACTCAGCTATACAGAGGGCCCCTTTTGACCTCATGAACATATTTCTGGCCAAAGAGTCCTCGATCTTGCGTTTTCTATACATACTCATAGACTCCTTCTGATGCTTCATAAGCCATATAGATTTCCATATCTGATATTTTGAATTCATTTGTGGTCAAAGTGTCCTAAAAAAAATTCAAACTATATAAAGTTATAGACTCCTTTTGATGATGTCAGCTATACATAGGTCCCCTTTGGACCTCCTGAACATATTTCTGGCCAAAGAGTCCTCGATCTTGGGCTTTCTATACATGCTCATAGACTCCTTCTGATGCTTCATAAGCCATATAGATTTCCATATCTGACCTTTTGAACTTATTTGTGGTCAAAGTGTCCTCAAAATTTTACAAATTATATAAAGTTACAGACTCCTTTTGATGATAAGTCAGCTATACAGAGGTCCCCTTTTTGACCTCCTGAACATATTTCTGGCCAAAGAGTCCTCGATCTTGGGCTTTCTATACATACTCATAGACTCCTTCTGATGCTTCATAAGCCATATAGATGTCCATATCTGACCTTTTGAACTCGTTGGTCAAAGTGTCCTAAAAAATTTTCAAACCAAATAAAGTTATAGACTCCTTTTGATGATAAATCAGCTATAAAGAGGTCCCCTTATTGACCTCCTGAACATGTTTCTGGCCAAAGAGTCCTCAATCTTGGGCTTTCTATACATACTCATAGATTCCTTCTGATGCTTCATAAGCCATATAGATGTCCATATCTTACCTTTTGAACTTATTTGTGGTCAAAGTGTCCTCAAAATTTTTCAAACCAAATAAAGTTATAGACTCCTTTTGATGATAAATCAGCTATACAGAGGTCCCCTATTGACCTCCTGAACATATTTCTGGCCAAAGAGTCCTCGATCTTGGGCTTTCTATACATACTCATAGACTCCTTCTGATGCTTCATAAGCCATATAGATGTCCATATCGTACCTTTTGAACTTATTTGTGGTCAAAGTGTCCTAACATTTTTTCAAACTATAGAAAGTTATAGACTCCTTTTGATGATAAATCAGCTATACAGAGGGCCCCTTTTGACCTCCAGAACATATTTCTGGCCAAAGAGTCCTTGATCTTGGGCTTTCTATACATACTCATAGACTCCTTCTGATGCTTCATAAGCCATATAGATGTCCATATCTGACCTTTTGAACATATTTGTGGTCAAAGTATCCTAAAAAAATTCAAACTATATGAAGTTATAGACTCCTTTTGATGATAAGTCAGCTATACAGAGGTTCCCTTTTGACCTCCTGAACATATTTCTGGCCAAAGAGTCCTCGATCTTGGGCTTTCTATACATACTCATAGACTCCTTCTGATGCTTCATAAGCCATATAGATGTCCATATCTTACCGTTTGAACTTATTTGTGGTCAAAGTGTCTTAAAAAAAATTCAAACTATATAAAGTTATAGACTCCATTTGATGATAAATCAGCTATAAAAAAGGTCTCTTTTTGACCTCCTGAACATGTTTCTGGCCAAAGAGTCCTCAATCTTCGGGTTTCTATCCATACTCATAGATTGCTTCTGATGCTTCATAAGCCATATAGATGTCCATATCTGACCTTTTGAACTTATTTGTGGTCAAAGTGTCCTAACATTTTTTCAGACTATAGAAAGTTATAGACTCCTTTTGATGATAAATCAGCTATACAGAGGTCCCCTTTTGACCTCCTGAACATATTTCTGGCCAAAGAGTCCTCGATCTTGGGCTTTCTATACATACTCAGAGACTCCTTCTGATGCTTCATAAGCCATATAGATGCCCATATCTGACCTTTTGAACTTATTTGTGGTCAAAGTGTCCTAACATTTTTTCAAACTATAGAAAGTTATAGACTCCTTTTGATGATAAATCAGTTATACAGAGGGCCCCTTTTGACCTCCAGAACATATTTCTGGCCAAAGAGTCCTCGATCTTATGCTTTCTATACATACTCATAGACTCCTTCTGATGCTTCATAAGCCATATAGATGTCCATATCTGACCTTTTGAACTTATTTGTGGTCAAAGTGTCCTCAAAATTTTTCAAACTATATAAATTTATAGACTCCTTTTGATGATAAATCAGCTATACAGACGTCCCCTTTTGACCTCCTGAACATATTTCTGGCCAAAGAGTCCTCGATCTTGGGCTTTCTATACATAATCATAGACTCCTTCTGATGCTTCATAAGCCATATAGATGTCCATATCTGACCTTTTGAACTTATTTGTGGTCAAAGTGTCCTAAATAAAATTCAAATTATATAAAGTTATAGACTCCTTTTGATGATGTCAGCTATACTGAGGTCCCCTTTTGACCTCCTGAACATGTTTCTGGCCAAAGAGTCCTCAATATTGGGCTTTCTATACCTACTCATAGATTCCTTCTGATGCTTCATAAGCCATATAGATGTCCATATCTGACCTTTTGAACTTATTTGTGGTCAAAGTGTCCTCAAAATTGTTCAAACTATAGAAAGTTATAGACTCCTTTTGATGATAAATCAGCTATACAGAGGTTCCCTTTTGACCTCCTGAACATATTTCTGGCCAAAGAGTCATCGATCTTGGGCTTTCTATACATACTCATAGACTCCTTCTGATGCTTCATAAGCCATATAGATGTCCATATCTTACCGTTTGAACTTATTTGTGGTCAAAGTGTCTTAAAAAAAATTCAAACTATATAAAGTTATAGACTCCATTTGATGATAAATCAGCTATAAAAAAGGTCTCTTTTTGACCTCCTGAACATGTTTCTGGCCAAAGAGTCCTCAATCTTCGGGTTTCTATCCATACTCATAGATTGCTTCTGATGCTTCATAAGCCATATAGATGTCCATATCTGACCTTTTGAACTTATTTGTGGTCAAAGTGTCCTAACATTTTTTCAAACTATAGAAAGTTATAGACTCCTTTTGATGATAAATCAGCTATACAGAGGGCCCCTTTTGACCTCCAGAACATATTTCTGGCCAAAGAGTCCTCGATCTTATGCTTTCTATACATACTCATAGACTCCTTCTGATGCTTCATAAGCCATATAGATGTCCATATCTGACCTTTTGAACTTATTTGTGGTCAAAGTGTCCTCAAAATTTTTCAAACTATATAAATTTATAGACTCCTTTTGATGATAAATCAGCTATACAGACGTCCCCTTTTGACCTCCTGAACATATTTCTGGCCAAAGAGTCCTCGATCTTGGGCTTTCTATACATAATCATAGACTCCTTCTGATGCTTCATAAGCCATATAGATGTCCATATCTGACCTTTTGAACTTATTTGTGGTCAAAGTGTCCTCAAAATTTTTCAAACTATATAAAGTTATAGACTCCTTTTGATGATAAATCAGCTATACAGAGGGCCCCTTTTGACCTCCTGAACATATTTCTGGCCAAAGAGTCCTTGATCTTGGGCTTTCTATACATACTCATAGACTCCTTCTGATGCTTCATAAGCCATATAGATGTCCATATCTGACCTTTTGAACTTATTTGTGGTCAAAGTGTCCTAAAAAAAATTCAAACTATATAAAGTTATAGACTCCTTTTGATGATAAATCAGCTATACTGAGGGCCCCTTTTGACCTCATGAACATAATTTTGGCCAAAGAGTCCTCGATCTTGGGCTATCTATACATACTCATAGACTCCTTCTGATGCTTCATAAGCCATATAGATGTCCATATCTGACCTTTTGAACTTATTTGTGGTCAAAGTGTCCTAACATTTTTTCAAACTATAGAAAGTTATAGACTCCTTTTGATGATAAATCAGCTATACAGAGGGCCCCTTTTGACCTCCTGAACATATTTCTGGCAAAAGAGTCCTCGATCTTGGGCTTTCTATACATACTCATAGACTCCTTCTGATGCTTCATAAGCCATATAGATGTCCATATCTGACCTTTTGAACTTATTTGTGGTCAAAGTGTCCTAAATAAAATTCAAATTATATAAAGTTATAGACTCCTTTTGATGATGTCAGCTATACTGAGGTCCCCTTTTGACCTCCTGAACATGTTTCTGGCCAAAGAGTCCTCAATATTGGGCTTTCTATACCTACTCATAGATTCCTTCTGATGCTTCATAAGCCATATAGATGTCCATATCTGACCTTTTGAACTTATTTGTGGTCAAAGTGTCCTCAAAATTGTTCAAACTATAGAAAGTTATAGACTCCTTTTGATGATAAATCAGCTATACAGAGGGCCCCTTTTGACCTCATGAACATAATTTTGGCCAAAGAGTCCTCGATCTTGGGCTATCTATACATACTCATAGACTCCTTCTGATGCTTCATAAGCCATATAGATGTCCATATCTGACCTTTTGAACTTATTTGTGGTCAAAGTGTCCTAAAAAATGTTCAAACCATATAAAGTTATAGACTCCTTTTGATGATAAATCAGCTATAAAAAGGTCCCATTTTGACCTCCTGAACATGTTTCTGGCCAAAGAGTCCTCAATCTTCGGGTTTCTATCCATACTCATAGATTGCTTCTGATGCTTCATAAGCCATATAGATGTCCATATCTGACCTTTTGAACTTATTTGTGGTCAAAGTGTCCTCAAAATTGTTCAAACTATAGAAAGTTATAGACTCCTTTTGATGATAAATCAGCTATACAGAGGTCCCCTTTTGACCTCCTGAACATATTTCTGGCCAAAGAGTCCTCGATCTTGGGCTTTCTATACATACTCAGAGATTCCTTCTGATGCTTCATAAGCCATATAGATGCCCATATCTGACCTTTTGAACTTATTTGTGGTCAAAGTGTCCTAATATTTTTTCAAACTATAGAAAGTTATAGACTCCTTTTGATGATAAATCAGTTATACAGAGGGCCCCTTTTGACCTCCAGAACATATTTCTGGCCAAAGAGTCCTCGATCTTATGCTTTCTATACATACTCATAGACTCCTTCTGATGCTTCATAAGCCATATAGATGTCCATATCTGACCTTTTGAACTTATTTGTGGTCAAAGTGTCCTCAAAATTTTTCAAACTATATAAATTTATAGACTCCTTTTGATGATAAATCAGCTATACAGACGTCCCCTTTTGACCTCCTGAACATATTTCTGGCCAAAGAGTCCTCGATCTTGGGCTTTCTATACATAATCATAGACTCCTTCTGATGCTTCATAAGCCATATAGATGTCCATATCTGACCTTTTGAACTTATTTGTGGTCAAAGTGTCCTCAAAATTTTTCAAACTATATAAAGTTATAGACTCCTTTTGATGATAAATCAGCTATACAGAGGGCCCCTTTTGACCTCCTGAACATATTTCTGGCCAAAGAGTCCTTGATCTTGGGCTTTCTATACATACTCATAGACTCCTTCTGATGCTTCATAAGCCATATAGATTTCCATATCTGATATTTTGAATTCATTTGTGGTCAAAGTGTCCTAAAAAAAATTCAAACTATATAAAGTTATAGACTCCTTTTGATGATGTCAGCTATACATAGGTCCCCTTTGGACCTCCTGAACATATTTCTGGCCAAAGAGTCCTCGATCTTGGGCTTTCCATACATGCTCATAGACTCCTTCTGATGCTTCATAAGCCATATAGATTTCCATATCTGACCTTTTTAACTTATTTGTGGTCAAAGTGTCCTCAAAATTTTTCAAACTATATAAAGTTACAGACTCCTTTTGATGATAAGTCAGCTATACAGAGGTCCCCTTTTTGACCTCCTGAACATATTTCTGGCCAAAGAGTCCTCGATCTTGGGCTTTCTATACATACTCATAGACTCCTTCTGATGCTTCATAAGCCATATAGATGTCCATATCTGACCTTTTGAACTCGTTGGTCAAAGTGTCCTAAAAAATTTTCAAACCAAATAAAGTTATAGACTCCTTTTGATGATAAATCAGCTATAAAGAGGTCCCCTTATTGACCTCCTGAACATGTTTCTGGCCAAAGAGTCCTCAATCTTGGGCTTTCTATACATACTCATAGATTCCTTCTGATGCTTCATAAGCCATATAGATGTCCATATCGTACCTTTTGAACTTATTTGTGGTCAAAGTGTCCTCAAAATTTTTCAAACCAAATAAAGTTATAGACTCCTTTTGATGATAAATCAGCTATACAGAGGTCCCCTATTGACCTCCTGAACATATTTCTGGCCAAAGAGTCCTCGATCTTGGGCTTTCTATACATACTCATAGACTCCTTCTGATGCTTCATAAGCCATATAGATGTCCATATCTGACCTTTTGAACTTATTTGTGGTCAAAGTGTCCTAACATTTTTTCAAACTATAGAAAGTTATAGACTCCTTTTGATGATAAATCAGCTATACAGAGGGCCCCTTTTGACCTCCAGAACATATTTCTGGCCAAAGAGTCCTTGATCTTGGGCTTTCTATACATACTCATAGACTCCTTCTGATGCTTCATAAGCCATGTAGATGTCCATATCTGACCTTTTGAACATATTTGTGGTCAAAGTATCCTAAAAAAATTCAAACTATATGAAGTTATAGACTCCTTTTGATGATAAGTCAGCTATACAGAGGTTCCCTTTTGACCTCCTGAACATATTTCTGGCCAAAGAGTCCTCGATCTTGGGCTTTCTATACATACTCATAGACTCCTTCTGATGCTTCATAAGCCATATAGATGTCCATATCTTACCGTTTGAACTTATTTGTGGTCAAAGTGTCTTAAAAAAAATTCAAACTATATAAAGTTATAGACTCCATTTGATGATAAATCAGCTATAAAAAGGTCTCTTTTTGACCTCCTGAACATGTTTCTGGCCAAAGAGTCCTCAATCTTCGGGTTTCTATCCATACTCATAGATTGCTTCTGATGCTTCATAAGCCATATAGATGTCCATATCTGACCTTTTGAACTTATTTGTGGTCAAAGTGTCCTAACATTTTTTCAGACTATAGAAAGTTATAGACTCCTTTTGATGATAAATCAGCTATACAGAGGTCCCCTTTTGACCTCCTGAACATATTTCTGGCCAAAGAGTCCTCGATCTTGGGCTTTCTATACATACTCAGAGACTCCTTCTGATGCTTCATAAGCCATATAGATGCCCATATCTGACCTTTTGAACTTATTTGTGGTCAAAGTGTCCTAACATTTTTTCAAACTATAGAAAGTTATAGACTCCTTTTGATGATAAATCAGTTATACAGAGGGCCCCTTTTGACCTCCAGAACATATTTCTGGCCAAAGAGTCCTCGATCTTATGCTTTCTATACATACTCATAGACTCCTTCTGATGCTTCATAAGCCATATAGATGTCCATATCTGACCTTTTGAACTTATTTGTGGTCAAAGTGTCCTCAAAATTTTTCAAACTATTTAAATTTATAGACTCCTTTTGATGATAAATCAGCTATACAGACGTCCCCTTTTGACCTCCTGAACATATTTCTGGCCAAAGAGTCCTCGATCTTGGGCTTTCTATACATAATCATAGACTCCTTCTGATGCTTCATAAGCCATATAGATGTCCATATCTGACCTTTTGAACATATTTGTGGTCAAAGTATCCTAAAAAAATTCAAACTATATGAAGTTATAGACTCCTTTTGATGATAAGTCAGCTATACAGAGGTTCCCTTTTGACCTCCTGAACATATTTCTGGCCAAAGAGTCCTCGATCTTGGGCTTTCTATACATACTCATAGACTCCTTCTGATGCTTCATAAGCCATATAGATGTCCATATCTTACCGTTTGAACTTATTTGTGGTCAAAGTGTCTTAAAAAAAATTCAAACTATATAAAGTTATAGACTCCATTTGATGATAAATCAGCTATAAAAAGGTCTCTTTTTGACCTCCTGAACATGTTTCTGGCCAAAGAGTCCTCAATCTTCGGGTTTCTATCCATACTCATAGATTGCTTCTGATGCTTCATAAGCCATATAGATGTCCATATCTGACGTTTTGAACTTATTTGTGGTCAAAGTGTCCTAACATTTTTTCAGACTATAGAAAGTTATAGACTCCTTTTGATGATAAATCAGCTATACAGAGGTCCCCTTTTGACCTCCTGAACATATTTCTGGCCAAAGAGTCCTCGATCTTGGGCTTTCTATACATACTCAGAGACTCCTTCTGATGCTTCATAAGCCATATAGATGCCCATATCTGACCTTTTGAACTTATTTGTGGTCAAAGTGTCCTAACATTTTTTCAAACTATAGAAAGTTATAGACTCCTTTTGATGATAAATCAGTTATACAGAGGGCCCCTTTTGACCTCCAGAACATATTTCTGGCCAAAGAGTCCTCGATCTTATGCTTTCTATACATACTCATAGACTCCTTCTGATGCTTCATAAGCCATATAGATGTCCATATCTGACCTTTTGAACTTATTTGTGGTCAAAGTGTCCTCAAAATTTTTCAAACTATATAAATTTATAGACTCCTTTTGATGATAAATCAGCTATACAGACGTCCCCTTTTGACCTCCTGAACATATTTCTGGCCAAAGAGTCCTCGATCTTGGGCTTTCTATACATAATCATAGACTCCTTCTGATGCTTCATAAGCCATATAGATGTCCATATCTGACCTTTTGAACTTATTTGTGGTCAAAGTGTCCTCAAAATTTTTCAAACTATATAAAGTTATAGACTCCTTTTGATGATAAATCAGCTATACAGAGGGCCCCTTTTGACCTCCTGAACATATTTCTGGCCAAAGAGTCCTTGATCTTGGGCTTTCTATACATACTCATAGACTCCTTCTGATGCTTCATAAGCCATATAGATGTCCATATCTGACCTTTTGAACTTATTTGTGGTCAAAGTGTCCTAAAAAAAATTCAAACTATATAAAGTTATAGACTCCTTTTGATGATAAATCAGCTATACTGAGGGCCCCTTTTGACCTCATGAACATAATTTTGGCCAAAGAGTCCTCGATCTTGGGCTATCTATACATACTCATAGACTCCTTCTGATGCTTCATAAGCCATATAGATGTCCATATCTGACCTTTTGAACTTATTTGTGGTCAAAGTGTCCTAAAAAAAATTCAAATTATATAAAGTTATAGACTCCTTTTGATGATGTCAGCTATACTGAGGTCCCTTTTTGACCTCCTGAACATGTTTCTGGCCAAAGAGTCCTCAATATTGGGCTTTCTATACCTACTCATAGATTCCTTCTGATGCTTCATAAGCCATATAGATGTCCATATCTGACCTTTTGAACTTATTTGTGGTCAAAGTGTCCTCAAAATTGTTCAAACTATAGAAAGTTATAGACTCCTTTTGATGATAAATCAGCTATACAGAGGGCCCCTTTTGACCTCATGAACATAATTTTGGCCAAAGAGTCCTCGATCTTGGGCTATCTATACATACTCATAGACTCCTTCTGATGCTTCATAAGCCATATAGATGTCCATATCTGACCTTTTGAACTTATTTGTGGTCAAAGTGTCCTAAAAAATGTTCAAACCATATAAAGTTAAGGACTCCTTTTGATGATAAATCAGCTATAAAAAGGTCCCATTTTGACCTCCTGAACATGTTTCTGGCCAAAGAGTCCTCAATCTTCGGGTTTCTATCCATACTCATAGATTGCTTCTGATGCTTCATAAGCCATATAGATGTCCATATCTGACCTTTTGAACTTATTTGTGGTCAAAGTGTCCTCAAAATTGTTCAAACTATAGAAAGTTATAGACTCCTTTTGATGATAAATCAGCTATACAGAGGTCCCCTTTTGACCTCCTGAACATATTTCTGGCCAAAGAGTCCTCGATCTTGGGCTTTCTATACATACTCAGAGATTCCTTCTGATGCTTCATAAGCCATATAGATGCCCATATCTGACCTTTTGAACTTATTTGTGGTCAAAGTGTCCTAATATTTTTTCAAACTATAGAAAGTTATAGACTCCTTTTGATGATAAATCAGTTATACAGAGGGCCCCTTTTGACCTCCAGAACATATTTCTGGCCAAAGAGTCCTCGATCTTATGCTTTCTATACATACTCATAGACTCCTTCTGATGCTTCATAAGCCATATAGATGTCCATATCTGACCTTTTGAACTTATTTGTGGTCAAAGTGTCCTCAAAATTTTTCAAACTATATAAATTTATAGACTCCTTTTGATGATAAATCAGCTATACAGACGTCCCCTTTTGACCTCCTGAACATATTTCTGGCCAAAGAGTCCTCGATCTTGGGCTTTCTATACATAATCATAGACTCCTTCTGATGCTTCATAAGCCATATAGATGTCCATATCTGACCTTTTGAACTTATTTGTGGTCAAAGTGTCCTCAAAATTTTTCAAACTATATAAAGTTATAGACTCCTTTTGATGATAAATCAGCTATACAGAGGGCCCCTTTTGACCTCCTGAACATATTTCTGGCCAAAGAGTCCTTGATCTTGGGCTTTCTATACATACTCATAGACTCCTTCTGATGCTTCATAAGCCATATAGATTTCCATATCTGATATTTTGAATTCATTTGTGGTCAAAGTGTCCTAAAAAAAATTCAAACTATATAAAGTTATAGACTCCTTTTGATGATGTCAGCTATACATAGGTCCCCTTTGGACCTCCTGAACATATTTCTGGCCAAAGAGTCCTCGATCTTGGGCTTTCCATACATGCTCATAGACTCCTTCTGATGCTTCATAAGCCATATAGATTTCCATATCTGACCTTTTGAACTTATTTGTGGTCAAAGTGTCCTCAAAATTTTTCAAACTATATAAAGTTACAGACTCCTTTTGATGATAAGTCAGCTATACAGAGGTCCCCTTTTTGACCTCCTGAACATATTTCTGGCCAAAGAGTCCTCGATCTTGGGCTTTCTATACATACTCATAGACTCCTTCTGATGCTTCATAAGCCATATAGATGTCCATATCTGACCTTTTGAACTCGTTGGTCAAAGTGTCCTAAAAAATTTTCAAACCAAATAAAGTTATAGACTCCTTTTGATGATAAATCAGCTATAAAGAGGTCCCCTTATTGACCTCCTGAACATGTTTCTGGCCAAAGAGTCCTCAATCTTGGGCTTTCTATACATACTCATAGATTCCTTCTGATGCTTCATAAGCCATATAGATGTCCATATCGTACCTTTTGAACTTATTTGTGGTCAAAGTGTCCTCAAAATTTTTCAAACCAAATAAAGTTATAGACTCCTTTTGATGATAAATCAGCTATACAGAGGTCCCCTATTGACCTCCTGAACATATTTCTGGCCAAAGAGTCCTCGATCTTGGGCTTTCTATACATACTCATAGACTCCTTCTGATGCTTCATAAGCCATATAGATGTCCATATCTGACCTTTTGAACTTATTTGTGGTCAAAGTGTCCTAACATTTTTTCAAACTATAGAAAGTTATAGACTCCTTTTGATGATAAATCAGCTATACAGAGGGCCCCTTTTGACCTCCAGAACATATTTCTGGCCAAAGAGTCCTTGATCTTGGGCTTTCTATACATACTCATAGACTCCTTCTGATGCTTCATAAGCCATGTAGATGTCCATATCTGACCTTTTGAACATATTTGTGGTCAAAGTATCCTAAAAAAATTCAAACTATATGAAGTTATAGACTCCTTTTGATGATAAGTCAGCTATACAGAGGTTCCCTTTTGACCTCCTGAACATATTTCTGGCCAAAGAGTCCTCGATCTTGGGCTTTCTATACATACTCATAGACTCCTTCTGATGCTTCATAAGCCATATAGATGTCCATATCTTACCGTTTGAACTTATTTGTGGTCAAAGTGTCTTAAAAAAAATTCAAACTATATAAAGTTATAGACTCCATTTGATGATAAATCAGCTATAAAAAGGTCTCTTTTTGACCTCCTGAACATGTTTCTGGCCAAAGAGTCCTCAATCTTCGGGTTTCTATCCATACTCATAGATTGCTTCTGATGCTTCATAAGCCATATAGATGTCCATATCTGACCTTTTGAACTTATTTGTGGTCAAAGTGTCCTAACATTTTTTCAGACTATAGAAAGTTATAGACTCCTTTTGATGATAAATCAGCTATACAGAGGTCCCCTTTTGACCTCCTGAACATATTTCTGGCCAAAGAGTCCTCGATCTTGGGCTTTCTATACATACTCAGAGACTCCTTCTGATGCTTCATAAGCCATATAGATGCCCATATCTGACCTTTTGAACTTATTTGTGGTCAAAGTGTCCTAACATTTTTTCAAACTATAGAAAGTTATAGACTCCTTTTGATGATAAATCAGTTATACAGAGGGCCCCTTTTGACCTCCAGAACATATTTCTGGCCAAAGAGTCCTCGATCTTATGCTTTCTATACATACTCATAGACTCCTTCTGATGCTTCATAAGCCATATAGATGTCCATATCTGACCTTTTGAACTTATTTGTGGTCAAAGTGTCCTCAAAATTTTTCAAACTATTTAAATTTATAGACTCCTTTTGATGATAAATCAGCTATACAGACGTCCCCTTTTGACCTCCTGAACATATTTCTGGCCAAAGAGTCCTCGATCTTGGGCTTTCTATACATAATCATAGACTCCTTCTGATGCTTCATAAGCCATATAGATGTCCATATCTGACCTTTTGAACATATTTGTGGTCAAAGTATCCTAAAAAAATTCAAACTATATGAAGTTATAGACTCCTTTTGATGATAAGTCAGCTATACAGAGGTTCCCTTTTGACCTCCTGAACATATTTCTGGCCAAAGAGTCCTCGATCTTGGGCTTTCTATACATACTCATAGACTCCTTCTGATGCTTCATAAGCCATATAGATGTCCATATCTTACCGTTTGAACTTATTTGTGGTCAAAGTGTCTTAAAAAAAATTCAAACTATATAAAGTTATAGACTCCATTTGATGATAAATCAGCTATAAAAAGGTCTCTTTTTGACCTCCTGAACATGTTTCTGGCCAAAGAGTCCTCAATCTTCGGGTTTCTATCCATACTCATAGATTGCTTCTGATGCTTCATAAGCCATATAGATGTCCATATCTGACGTTTTGAACTTATTTGTGGTCAAAGTGTCCTAACATTTTTTCAGACTATAGAAAGTTATAGACTCCTTTTGATGATAAATCAGCTATACAGAGGTCCCCTTTTGACCTCCTGAACATATTTCTGGCCAAAGAGTCCTCGATCTTGGGCTTTCTATACATACTCAGAGACTCCTTCTGATGCTTCATAAGCCATATAGATGCCCATATCTGACCTTTTGAACTTATTTGTGGTCAAAGTGTCCTAACATTTTTTCAAACTATAGAAAGTTATAGACTCCTTTTGATGATAAATCAGTTATACAGAGGGCCCCTTTTGACCTCCAGAACATATTTCTGGCCAAAGAGTCCTCGATCTTATGCTTTCTATACATACTCATAGACTCCTTCTGATGCTTCATAAGCCATATAGATGTCCATATCTGACCTTTTGAACTTATTTGTGGTCAAAGTGTCCTCAAAATTTTTCAAACTATATAAATTTATAGACTCCTTTTGATGATAAATCAGCTATACAGACGTCCCCTTTTGACCTCCTGAACATATTTCTGGCCAAAGAGTCCTCGATCTTGGGCTTTCTATACATAATCATAGACTCCTTCTGATGCTTCATAAGCCATATAGATGTCCATATCTGACCTTTTGAACTTATTTGTGGTCAAAGTGTCCTCAAAATTTTTCAAACTATATAAAGTTATAGACTCCTTTTGATGATAAATCAGCTATACAGAGGGCCCCTTTTGACCTCCTGAACATATTTCTGGCCAAAGAGTCCTTGATCTTGGGCTTTCTATACATACTCATAGACTCCTTCTGATGCTTCATAAGCCATATAGATGTCCATATCTGACCTTTTGAACTTATTTGTGGTCAAAGTGTCCTAAAAAAAATTCAAACTATATAAAGTTATAGACTCCTTTTGATGATAAATCAGCTATACTGAGGGCCCCTTTTGACCTCATGAACATAATTTTGGCCAAAGAGTCCTCGATCTTGGGCTATCTATACATACTCATAGACTCCTTCTGATGCTTCATAAGCCATATAGATGTCCATATCTGACCTTTTGAACTTATTTGTGGTCAAAGTGTCCTAAAAAAAATTCAAATTATATAAAGTTATAGACTCCTTTTGATGATGTCAGCTATACTGAGGTCCCTTTTTGACCTCCTGAACATGTTTCTGGCCAAAGAGTCCTCAATATTGGGCTTTCTATACCTACTCATAGATTCCTTCTGATGCTTCATAAGCCATATAGATGTCCATATCTGACCTTTTGAACTTATTTGTGGTCAAAGTGTCCTCAAAATTGTTCAAACTATAGAAAGTTATAGACTCCTTTTGATGATAAATCAGCTATACAGAGGGCCCCTTTTGACCTCATGAACATAATTTTGGCCAAAGAGTCCTCGATCTTGGGCTATCTATACATACTCATAGACTCCTTCTGATGCTTCATAAGCCATATAGATGTCCATATCTGACCTTTTGAACTTATTTGTGGTCAAAGTGTCCTAAAAAATGTTCAAACCATATAAAGTTAAGGACTCCTTTTGATGATAAATCAGCTATAAAAAGGTCCCATTTTGACCTCCTGAACATGTTTCTGGCCAAAGAGTCCTCAATCTTCGGGTTTCTATCCATACTCATAGATTGCTTCTGATGCTTCATAAGCCATATAGATGTCCATATCTGACCTTTTGAACTTATTTGTGGTCAAAGTGTCCTAACATTTTTTCAGACTATAGAAAGTTATAGACTCCTTTTGATGATAAATCAGCTATACAGAGGTCCCCTTTTGACCTCCTGAACATATTTCTGGCCAAAGAGTCCTCGATCTTGGGCTTTCTATACATACTCAGAGACTCCTTCTGATGCTTCATAAGCCATATAGATGCCCATATCTGACCTTTTGAACTTATTTGTGGTCAAAGTGTCCTAATATTTTTTCAAACTATAGAAAGTTATAGACTCCTTTTGATGATAAATCAGTTATACAGAGGGCCCCTTTTGACCTCCAGAACATATTTCTGGCCAAAGAGTCCTCGATCTTATGCTTTCTATACATACTCATAGACTCCTTCTGATGCTTCATAAGCCATATAGATGTCCATATCTGACCTTTTGAACTTATTTGTGGTCAAAGTGTCCTCAAAATTTTTCAAACTATATAAATTTACAGACTCCTTTTGATGATAAATCAGCTATACAGACGTCCCCTTTTGACCTCCTGAACATATTTCTGGCCAAAGAGTCCTCGATCTTGGGCTTTCTATACATAATCATAGACTCCTTCTGATGCTTCATAAGCCATATAGATGTCCATATCTGACCTTTTGAACTTATTTGTGGTCAAAGTGTCCTCAAAATTTTTCAAACTATATAAAGTTATAGACTCTTTTTGATGATAAATCAGCTATACAGAGGGCCCCTTTTGACCTCCTGAACATATTTCTGGCCAAAGAGTCCTTGATCTTGGGCTTTCTATACATACTCATAGACTCCTTCTGATGCTTCATAAGCCATATAGATTTCCATATCTGATATTTTGAATTCATTTGTGGTCAAAGTGTCCTAAAAAAAATTCAAACTATATAAAGTTATAGACTCCTTTTGATGATGTCAGCTATACATAGGTCCCCTTTGGACCTCCTGAACATATTTCTGGCCAAAGAGTCCTCGATCTTGGGCTTTCTATACATGCTCATAGACTCCTTCTGATGCTTCATAAGCCATATAGATTTCCATATCTGACCTTTTGAACTTATTTGTGGTCAAAGTGTCCTCAAAATTTTTCAAACTATATAAAGTTACAGACTCCTTTTGATGATAAGTCAGCTATACAGAGGTCCCCTTTTTGACCTCCTGAACATATTTCTGGCCAAAGAGTCCTCGATCCTGGGCTTTCTATACATACTCATAGACTCCTTCTGATGCTTCATAAGCCATATAGATGTCCATATCTGACCTTTTGAACTCGTTGGTCAAAGTGTCCTAAAAAATTTTCAAACCAAATAAAGTTATAGACTCCTTTTGATGATAAATCAGCTATAAAGAGGTCCCCTTATTGACCTCCTGAACATGTTTCTGGCCAAAGAGTCCTCAATCTTGGGCTTTCTATACATACTCATAGATTCCTTCTGATGCTTCATAAGCCATATAGATGTCCATATCGTACCTTTTGAACTTATTTGTGGTCAAAGTGTCCTCAAAATTTTTCAAACCAAATAAAGTTATAGACTCCTTTTGATGATAAATCAGCTATACAGAGGGCCCCTTTTGACCTCCAGAACATATTTCTGGCCAAAGAGTCCTTGATCTTGGGCTTTCTATACATACTCATAGACTCCTTCTGATGCTTCATAAGCCATATAGATGTCCATATCTGACCTTTTGAACATATTTGTGGTCAAAGTATCCTAAAAAAATTCAAACTATATGAAGTTATAGACTCCTTTTGATGATAAGTCAGCTATACAGAGGTTCCCTTTTGACCTCCTGAACATATTTCTGGCCAAAGAGTCCTCGATCTTGGGCTTTCTATACATACTCATAGACTCCTTCTGATGCTTCATAAGCCATATAGATGTCCATATCTGACCTTTTGAACTTATTTGTGGTCAAAGTGTCCTAAAAAAAATTCAAATTATATAAAGTTATAGACTCCTTTTGATGATGTCAGCTATACTGAGGTCCCTTTTTGACCTCCTGAACATGTTTCTGGCCAAAGAGTCCTCAATATTGGGCTTTCTATACCTACTCATAGATTCCTTCTGATGCTTCATAAGCCATATAGATGTCCATATCTGACCTTTTGAACTTATTTGTGGTCAAAGTGTCCTCAAAATTGTTCAAACTATAGAAAGTTATAGACTCCTTTTGATGATAAATCAGCTATACAGAGGGCCCCTTTTGACCTCATGAACATAATTTTGGCCAAAGAGTCCTCGATCTTGGGCTATCTATACATACTCATAGACTCCTTCTGATGCTTCATAAGCCATATAGATGTCCATATCTGACCTTTTGAACTTATTTGTGGTCAAAGTGTCCTAAAAAATGTTCAAACCATATAAAGTTAAGGACTCCTTTTGATGATAAATCAGCTATAAAAAGGTCCCATTTTGACCTCCTGAACATGTTTCTGGCCAAAGAGTCCTCAATCTTCGGGTTTCTATCCATACTCATAGATTGCTTCTGATGCTTCATAAGCCATATAGATGTCCATATCTGACCTTTTGAACTTATTTGTGGTCAAAGTGTCCTAACATTTTTTCAGACTATAGAAAGTTATAGACTCCTTTTGATGATAAATCAGCTATACAGAGGTCCCCTTTTGACCTCCTGAACATATTTCTGGCCAAAGAGTCCTCGATCTTGGGCTTTCTATACATACTCAGAGACTCCTTCTGATGCTTCATAAGCCATATAGATGCCCATATCTGACCTTTTGAACTTATTTGTGGTCAAAGTGTCCTAATATTTTTTCAAACTATAGAAAGTTATAGACTCCTTTTGATGATAAATCAGTTATACAGAGGGCCCCTTTTGACCTCCAGAACATATTTCTGGCCAAAGAGTCCTCGATCTTATGCTTTCTATACATACTCATAGACTCCTTCTGATGCTTCATAAGCCATATAGATGTCCATATCTGACCTTTTGAACTTATTTGTGGTCAAAGTGTCCTCAAAATTTTTCAAACTATATAAATTTACAGACTCCTTTTGATGATAAATCAGCTATACAGACGTCCCCTTTTGACCTCCTGAACATATTTCTGGCCAAAGAGTCCTCGATCTTGGGCTTTCTATACATAATCATAGACTCCTTCTGATGCTTCATAAGCCATATAGATGTCCATATCTGACCTTTTGAACTTATTTGTGGTCAAAGTGTCCTCAAAATTTTTCAAACTATATAAAGTTATAGACTCTTTTTGATGATAAATCAGCTATACAGAGGGCCCCTTTTGACCTCCTGAACATATTTCTGGCCAAAGAGTCCTTGATCTTGGGCTTTCTATACATACTCATAGACTCCTTCTGATGCTTCATAAGCCATATAGATTTCCATATCTGATATTTTGAATTCATTTGTGGTCAAAGTGTCCTAAAAAAAATTCAAACTATATAAAGTTATAGACTCCTTTTGATGATGTCAGCTATACATAGGTCCCCTTTGGACCTCCTGAACATATTTCTGGCCAAAGAGTCCTCGATCTTGGGCTTTCTATACATGCTCATAGACTCCTTCTGATGCTTCATAAGCCATATAGATTTCCATATCTGACCTTTTGAACTTATTTGTGGTCAAAGTGTCCTCAAAATTTTTCAAACTATATAAAGTTACAGACTCCTTTTGATGATAAGTCAGCTATACAGAGGTCCCCTTTTTGACCTCCTGAACATATTTCTGGCCAAAGAGTCCTCGATCCTGGGCTTTCTATACATACTCATAGACTCCTTCTGATGCTTCATAAGCCATATAGATGTCCATATCTGACCTTTTGAACTCGTTGGTCAAAGTGTCCTAAAAAATTTTCAAACCAAATAAAGTTATAGACTCCTTTTGATGATAAATCAGCTATAAAGAGGTCCCCTTATTGACCTCCTGAACATGTTTCTGGCCAAAGAGTCCTCAATCTTGGGCTTTCTATACATACTCATAGATTCCTTCTGATGCTTCATAAGCCATATAGATGTCCATATCGTACCTTTTGAACTTATTTGTGGTCAAAGTGTCCTCAAAATTTTTCAAACCAAATAAAGTTATAGACTCCTTTTGATGATAAATCAGCTATACAGAGGGCCCCTTTTGACCTCCAGAACATATTTCTGGCCAAAGAGTCCTTGATCTTGGGCTTTCTATACATACTCATAGACTCCTTCTGATGCTTCATAAGCCATATAGATGTCCATATCTGACCTTTTGAACATATTTGTGGTCAAAGTATCCTAAAAAAATTCAAACTATATGAAGTTATAGACTCCTTTTGATGATAAGTCAGCTATACAGAGGTTCCCTTTTGACCTCCTGAACATATTTCTGGCCAAAGAGTCCTCGATCTTGGGCTTTCTATACATACTCATAGACTCCTTCTGATGCTTCATAAGCCATATAGATGTCCATATCTTACCGTTTGAACTTATTTGTGGTCAAAGTGTCTTAAAAAAAATTCAAACTATATAAAGTTATAGACTCCATTTGATGATAAATCAGCTATAAAAAGGTCTCTTTTTGACCTCCTGAACATGTTTCTGGCCAAAGAGTCCTCAATCTTCAGGTTATCCATACTCATAGATTGCTTCTGATGCTTCATAAGCCATATAGATGTCCATATCTGACCTTTTGAACTTATTTGTGGTCAAAGTGTCCTAACATTTTTTCAGACTATAGAAAGTTATAGACTCCTTTTGATGATAAATCAGCTATACAGAGGTCCCCTTTTGACCTCCTGAACATATTTCTGGCCAAAGAGTCCTCGATCTTGGGCTTTCTATACATACTCAGAGACTCCTTCTGATGCTTCATAAGCCATATAGATGCCCATATCTGACCTTTTGAACTTATTTGTGGTCAAAGTGTCCTAACATTTTTTCAAACTATAGAAAGTTATAGACTCCTTTTGATGATAAATCAGTTATACAGAGGGCCCCTTTTGACCTCCAGAACATATTTCTGGCCAAAGAGTCCTCGATCTTATGCTTTCTATACATACTCATAGACTCCTTCTGATGCTTCATAAGCCATATAGATGTCCATATCTGACCTTTTGAACTTATTTGTGGTCAAAGTGTCCTCAAAATTTTTCAAACTATATAAATTTATAGACTCCTTTTGATGATAAATCAGCTATACAGACGTCCCCTTTTGACCTCCTGAACATATTTCTGGCCAAAGAGTCCTCGATCTTGGGCTTTCTATACATAATCATAGACTCCTTCTGATGCTTCATAAGCCATATAGATGTCCATATCTGACCTTTTGAACTTATTTGTGGTCAAAGTGTCCTCAAAATTTTTCAAACTATATAAAGTTATAGACTCCTTTTGATGATAAATCAGCTATACAGAGGGCCCCTTTTGACCTCCTGAACATATTTCTGGCCAAAGAGTCCTTGATCTTGGGCTTTCTATACATACTCATAGACTCCTTCTGATGCTTCATAAGCCATATAGATGTCCATATCTGACCTTTTGAACTTATTTGTGGTCAAAGTGTCCTAAAAAAAATTCAAACTATATAAAGTTATAGACTCCTTTTGATGATAAATCAGCTATACTGAGGGCCCCTTTTGACCTCATGAACATAATTTTGGCCAAAGAGTCCTCGATCTTGGGCTATCTATACATACTCATAGACTCCTTCTGATGCTTCATAAGCCATATAGATGTCCATATCTGACCTTTTGAACTTATTTGTGGTCAAAGTGTCCTAAAAAAAATTCAAATTATATAAAGTTATAGACTCCTTTTGATGATGTCAGCTATACTGAGGTCCCTTTTTGACCTCCTGAACATGTTTCTGGCCAAAGAGTCCTCAATATTGGGCTTTCTATACCTACTCATAGATTCCTTCTGATGCTTCATAAGCCATATAGATGTCCATATCTGACCTTTTGAACTTATTTGTGGTCAAAGTGTCCTCAAAATTGTTCAAACTATAGAAAGTTATAGACTCCTTTTGATGATAAATCAGCTATACAGAGGGCCCCTTTTGACCTCATGAACATAATTTTGGCCAAAGAGTCCTCGATCTTGGGCTATCTATACATACTCATAGACTCCTTCTGATGCTTCATAAGCCATATAGATGTCCATATCTGACCTTTTGAACTTATTTGTGGTCAAAGTGTCCTAAAAAATGTTCAAACCATATAAAGTTAAGGACTCCATTTGATGATAAATCAGCTATAAAAAGGTCCCATTTTGACCTCCTGAACATGTTTCTGGCCAAAGAGTCCTCAATCTTCGGGTTTCTATCCATACTCATAGATTGCTTCTGATGCTTCATAAGCCATATAGATGTCCATATCTGACCTTTTGAACTTATTTGTGGTCAAAGTGTCCTAAAAAAAATTCAAACTATATAAAGTTATAGACTCGTTTTGATGATAAATCAGCTATACAGAGGGCCCCTTTTGACCTCATGAACATATTTCTGGCCAAAGAGTCCTCGATCTTGCGTTTTCTATACATACTCATAGACTCCTTCTGATGCTTCATAAGCCATATAGATGTCCATATCTGACCTTTTGAACTTATTTGTGGTCAAAGTGTCCTAACATTTTTTCAAACTATAGAAAGTTATAGACTCCTTTTGATGATAAATCAGCTATACAGAGGGCCCCTTTTGACCTCCAGAACATATTTCTGGCCAAAGAGTCCTTGATCTTGGGCTTTCTATACATACTCATAGACTCCTTCTGATGCTTCATAAGCCATATAGATGTCCATATCTGACCTTTTGAACATATTTGTGGTCAAAGTATCCTAAAAAAATTCAAACTATATAAAGTTATAGACTCCATTTGATGATAAATCAGCTATAAAAAGGTCTCTTTTTGACCTCCTGAACATGTTTCTGGCCAAAGAGTCCTCAATCTTCGGGTTTCTATCCATACTCATAGATTGCTTCTGATGCTTCATAAGCCATATAGATGTCCATATCTGACCTTTTGAACTTATTTGTGGTCAAAGTGTCCTAACATTTTTTCAGACTATAGAAAGTTATAGACTCCTTTTGATGATAAATCAGCTATACAGAGGTCCCCTTTTGACCTCCTGAACATATTTCTGGCCAAAGAGTCCTCGATCTTGGGCTTTCTATACATACTCAGAGACTCCTTCTGATGCTTCATAAGCCATATAGATGCCCATATCTGACCTTTTGAACTTATTTGTGGTCAAAGTGTCCTAACATTTTTTCAAACTATAGAAAGTTATAGACTCCTTTTGATGATAAATCAGTTATACAGAGGGCCCCTTTTGACCTCCAGAACATATTTCTGGCCAAAGAGTCCTCGATCTTATGCTTTCTATACATACTCATAGACTCCTTCTGATGCTTCATAAGCCATATAGATGTCCATATCTGACCTTTTGAACTTATTTGTGGTCAAAGTGTCCTCAAAATTTTTCAAACTATATAAATTTATAGACTCCTTTTGATGATAAATCAGCTATACAGACGTCCCCTTTTGACCTCCTGAACATATTTCTGGCCAAAGAGTCCTCGATCTTGGGCTTTCTATACATAATCATAGACTCCTTCTGATGCTTCATAAGCCATATAGATGTCCATATCTGACCTTTTGAACTTATTTGTGGTCAAAGTGTCCTCAAAATTTTTCAAACTATATAAAGTTATAGACTCCTTTTGATGATAAATCAGCTATACAGAGGGCCCCTTTTGACCTCCTGAACATATTTCTGGCCAAAGAGTCCTTGATCTTGGGCTTTCTATACATACTCATAGACTCCTTCTGATGCTTCATAAGCCATATAGATGTCCATATCTGACCTTTTGAACTTATTTGTGGTCAAAGTGTCCTAAAAAAAATTCAAACTATATAAAGTTATAGACTCCTTTTGATGATAAATCAGCTATACTGAGGGCCCCTTTTGACCTCATGAACATAATTTTGGCCAAAGAGTCCTCGATCTTGGGCTATCTATACATACTCATAGACTCCTTCTGATGCTTCATAAGCCATATAGATGTCCATATCTGACCTTTTGAACTTATTTGTGGTCAAAGTGTCCTAAAAAAAATTCAAATTATATAAAGTTATAGACTCCTTTTGATGATGTCAGCTATACTGAGGTCCCTTTTTGACCTCCTGAACATGTTTCTGGCCAAAGAGTCCTCAATATTGGGCTTTCTATACCTACTCATAGATTCCTTCTGATGCTTCATAAGCCATATAGATGTCCATATCTGACCTTTTGAACTTATTTGTGGTCAAAGTGTCCTCAAAATTGTTCAAACTATAGAAAGTTATAGACTCCTTTTGATGATAAATCAGCTATACAGAGGGCCCCTTTTGACCTCATGAACATAATTTTGGCCAAAGAGTCCTCGATCTTGGGCTATCTATACATACTCATAGACTCCTTCTGATGCTTCATAAGCCATATAGATGTCCATATCTGACCTTTTGAACTTATTTGTGGTCAAAGTGTCCTAAAAAATGTTCAAACCATATAAAGTTAAGGACTCCTTTTGATGATAAATCAGCTATAAAAAGGTCCCATTTTGACCTCCTGAACATGTTTCTGGCCAAAGAGTCCTCAATCTTCGGGTTTCTATCCATACTCATAGATTGCTTCTGATGCTTCATAAGCCATATAGATGTCCATATCTGACCTTTTGAACTTATTTGTGGTCAAAGTGTCCTAACATTTTTTCAGACTATAGAAAGTTATAGACTCCTTTTGATGATAAATCAGCTATACAGAGGTCCCCTTTTGACCTCCTGAACATATTTCTGGCCAAAGAGTCCTCGATCTTGGGCTTTCTATACATACTCAGAGACTCCTTCTGATGCTTCATAAGCCATATAGATGCCCATATCTGACCTTTTGAACTTATTTGTGGTCAAAGTGTCCTAATATTTTTTCAAACTATAGAAAGTTATAGACTCCTTTTGATGATAAATCAGTTATACAGAGGGCCCCATTTGACCTCCAGAACATATTTCTGGCCAAAGAGTCCTCGATTTTATGCTTTCTATACATACTCATAGACTCCTTCTGATGCTTCATAAGCCATATAGATGTCCATATCTGACCTTTTGAACTTATTTGTGGTCAAAGTGTCCTCAAAATTTTTCAAACTATATAAATTTATAGACTCCTTTTGATGATAAATCAGCTATACAGACGTCCCCTTTTGACCTCCTGAACATATTTCTGGCCAAAGAGTCCTCGATCTTGGGCTTTCTATACATAATCATAGACTCCTTCTGATGCTTCATAAGCCATATAGATGTCCATATCTGACCTTTTGAACTTATTTGTGGTCAAAGTGTCCTCAAAATTTTTCAAACTATATAAAGTTATAGACTCCTTTTGATGATAAATCAGCTATACAGAGGGCCCCTTTTGACCTCCTGAACATATTTCTGGCCAAAGAGTCCTTGATCTTGGGCTTTCTATACATACTCATAGACTCCTTCTGATGCTTCATAAGCCATATAGATTTCCATATCTGATATTTTGAATTCATTTGTGGTCAAAGTGTCCTAAAAAAAATTCAAACTATATAAAGTTATAGACTCCTTTTGATGATGTCAGCTATACATAGGTCCCCTTTGGACCTCCTGAACATATTTCTGGCCAAAGAGTCCTCGATCTTGGGCTTTCTATACATGCTCATAGACTCCTTCTGATGCTTCATAAGCCATATAGATTTCCATATCTGACCTTTTGAACTTATTTGTGGTCAAAGTGTCCTCAAAATTTTTCAAACTATATAAAGTTACAGACTCCTTTTGATGATAAGTCAGCTATACAGAGGTCCCCTTTTTGACCTCCTGAACATATTTCTGGCCAAAGAGTCCTCGATCCTGGGCTTTCTATACATACTCATAGACTCCTTCTGATGCTTCATAAGCCATATAGATGTCCATATCTGACCTTTTGAACTCGTTGGTCAAAGTGTCCTAAAAAATTTTCAAACCAAATAAAGTTATAGACTCCTTTTGATGATAAATCAGCTATAAAGAGGTCCCCTTATTGACCTCCTGAACATGTTTCTGGCCAAAGAGTCCTCAATCTTGGGCTTTCTATACATACTCATAGATTCCTTCTGATGCTTCATAAGCCATATAGATGTCCATATCGTACCTTTTGAACTTATTTGTGGTCAAAGTGTCCTCAAAATTTTTCAAACCAAATAAAGTTATAGACTCCTTTTGATGATAAATCAGCTATACAGAGGGCCCCTTTTGACCTCCAGAACATATTTCTGGCCAAAGAGTCCTTGATCTTGGGCTTTCTATACATACTCATAGACTCCTTCTGATGCTTCATAAGCCATATAGATGTCCATATCTGACCTTTTGAACATATTTGTGGTCAAAGTATCCTAAAAAAATTCAAACTATATGAAGTTATAGACTCCTTTTGATGATAAGTCAGCTATACAGAGGTTCCCTTTTGACCTCCTGAACATATTTCTGGCCAAAGAGTCCTCGATCTTGGGCTTTCTATACATACTCATAGACTCCTTCTGATGCTTCATAAGCCATATAGATGTCCATATCTTACCGTTTGAACTTATTTGTGGTCAAAGTGTCTTAAAAAAAATTCAAACTATATAAAGTTATAGACTCCATTTGATGATAAATCAGCTATAAAAAGGTCTCTTTTTGACCTCCTGAACATGTTTCTGGCCAAAGAGTCCTCAATCTTCAGGTTATCCATACTCATAGATTGCTTCTGATGCTTCATAAGCCATATAGATGTCCATATCTGACCTTTTGAACTTATTTGTGGTCAAAGTGTCCTAACATTTTTTCAGACTATAGAAAGTTATAGACTCCTTTTGATGATAAATCAGCTATACAGAGGTCCCCTTTTGACCTCCTGAACATATTTCTGGCCAAAGAGTCCTCGATCTTGGGCTTTCTATACATACTCAGAGACTCCTTCTGATGCTTCATAAGCCATATAGATGCCCATATCTGACCTTTTGAACTTATTTGTGGTCAAAGTGTCCTCAAAATTTTTCAAACTATATAAATTTATAGACTCCTTTTGATGATAAATCAGCTATACAGACGTCCCCTTTTGACCTCCTGAACATATTTCTGGCCAAAGAGTCCTCGATCTTGGGCTTTCTATACATAATCATAGACTCCTTCTGATGCTTCATAAGCCATATAGATGTCCATATCTGACCTTTTGAACTTATTTGTGGTCAAAGTGTCCTCAAAATTTTTCAAACTATATAAAGTTATAGACTCCTTTTGATGATAAATCAGCTATACAGAGGGCCCCTTTTGACCTCCTGAACATATTTCTGGCCAAAGAGTCCTCGATCTTGGGCTTTCTATACATACTCAGAGACTCCTTCTGATGCTTCATAAGCCATATAGATGCCCATATCTGACCTTTTGAACTTATTTGTGGTCAAAGTGTCCTCAAAATTTTTCAAACTATATAAATTTATAGACTCCTTTTGATGATAAATCAGCTATACAGACGTCCCCTTTTGACCTCCTGAACATATTTCTGGCCAAAGAGTCCTCGATCTTGGGCTTTCTATACATACTCATAGACTCCTTCTGATGCTTCATAAGCCATATAGATGTCCATATCTGACCTTTTGAACTTATTTGTGGTCAAAGTGTCCTAAAAAAAATTCAAACTATATAAAGTTATAGACTCCTTTTGATGATAAATCAGCTATACTGAGGGCCCCTTTTGACCTCATGAACATAATTTTGGCCAAAGAGTCCTCGATCTTGGGCTATCTATACATACTCATAGACTCCTTCTGATGCTTCATAAGCCATATAGATGTCCATATCTGACCTTTTGAACTTATTTGTGGTCAAAGTGTCCTAAAAAAAATTCAAATTATATAAAGTTATAGACTCCTTTTGATGATGTCAGCTATACTGAGGTCCCTTTTTGACCTCCTGAACATGTTTCTGGCCAAAGAGTCCTCAATATTGGGCTTTCTATACCTACTCATAGATTCCTTCTGATGCTTCATAAGCCATATAGATGTCCATATCTGACCTTTTGAACTTATTTGTGGTCAAAGTGTCCTCAAAATTGTTCAAACTATAGAAAGTTATAGACTCCTTTTGATGATAAATCAGCTATACAGAGGGCCCCTTTTGACCTCATGAACATAATTTTGGCCAAAGAGTCCTCGATCTTGGGCTATCTATACATACTCATAGACTCCTTCTGATGCTTCATAAGCCATATAGATGTCCATATCTGACCTTTTGAACTTATTTGTGGTCAAAGTGTCCTAAAAAATGTTCAAACCATATAAAGTTAAGGACTCCATTTGATGATAAATCAGCTATAAAAAGGTCCCATTTTGACCTCCTGAACATGTTTCTGGCCAAAGAGTCCTCAATCTTCGGGTTTCTATCCATACTCATAGATTGCTTCTGATGCTTCATAAGCCATATAGATGTCCATATCTGACCTTTTGAACTTATTTGTGGTCAAAGTGTCCTAAAAAAAATTCAAACTATATAAAGTTATAGACTCGTTTTGATGATAAATCAGCTATACAGAGGGCCCCTTTTGACCTCATGAACATATTTCTGGCCAAAGAGTCCTCGATCTTGCGTTTTCTATACATACTCATAGACTCCTTCTGATGCTTCATAAGCCATATAGATGTCCATATCTGACCTTTTGAACTTATTTGTGGTCAAAGTGTCCTAACATTTTTTCAAACTATAGAAAGTTATAGACTCCTTTTGATGATAAATCAGCTATACAGAGGGCCCCTTTTGACCTCCAGAACATATTTCTGGCCAAAGAGTCCTTGATCTTGGGCTTTCTATACATACTCATAGACTCCTTCTGATGCTTCATAAGCCATATAGATGTCCATATCTGACCTTTTGAACATATTTGTGGTCAAAGTATCCTAAAAAAATTCAAACTATATAAAGTTATAGACTCCATTTGATGATAAATCAGCTATAAAAAGGTCTCTTTTTGACCTCCTGAACATGTTTCTGGCCAAAGAGTCCTCAATCTTCGGGTTTCTATCCATACTCATAGATTGCTTCTGATGCTTCATAAGCCATATAGATGTCCATATCTGACCTTTTGAACTTATTTGTGGTCAAAGTGTCCTAACATTTTTTCAGACTATAGAAAGTTATAGACTCCTTTTGATGATAAATCAGCTATACAGAGGTCCCCTTTTGACCTCCTGAACATATTTCTGGCCAAAGAGTCCTCGATCATGGGCTTTCTATACATACTCAGAGACTCCTTCTGATGCTTCATAAGCCACATAGATGCCCATATCTGACCTTTTGAACTTATTTGTGGTCAAAGTGTCCTAACATTTTTTCAAACTATAGAAAGTTATAGACTCCTTTTGATGATAAATCAGTTATACAGAGGGCCCCTTTTGACCTCCAGAACATATTTCTGGCCAAAGAGTCCTCGATCTTATGCTTTCTATACATACTCATAGACTCCTTCTGATGCTTCATAAGCCATATAGATGTCCATATCTGACCTTTTGAACTTATTTGTGGTCAAAGTGTCCTCAAAATTTTTCAAACTATATAAATTTATAGACTCCTTTTGATGATAAATCAGCTATACAGACGTCCCCTTTTGACCTCCTGAACATATTTCTGGCCAAAGAGTCCTCGATCTTGGGCTTTCTATACATAATCATAGACTCCTTCTGATGCTTCATAAGCCATATAGATGTCCATATCTGACCTTTTGAACTTATTTGTGGTCAAAGTGTCCTCAAAATTTTTCAAACTATATAAAGTTATAGACTCCTTTTGATGATAAATCAGCTATACAGAGGGCCCCTTTTGACCTCCTGAACATATTTCTGGCCAAAGAGTCCTTGATCTTGGGCTTTCTATACATACTCATAGACTCATTCTGATGCTTCATAAGCCATATAGATGTCCATATTTGACCTTTTGAACTTATTTGTGGTCAAAGTGTCCTAAAAAAAATTCAAACTATATAAAGTTATAGACTCCTTTTGATGATAAATCAGCTATACTGAGGGCCCCTTTTGACCTCATGAACATAATTTTGGCCAAAGAGTCCTCGATCTTGGGCTATCTATACATACTCATAGACTCCTTCTGATGCTTCATAAGCCATATAGATGTCCATATCTGACCTTTTGAACTTATTTGTGGTCAAAGTGTCCTAAAAAAAATTCAAATTATATAAAGTTATAGACTCCTTTTGATGATGTCAGCTATACTGAGGTCCCCTTTTGACCTCCTGAACATGTTTCTGGCCAAAGAGTCCTCAATATTGGGCTTTCTATACCTACTCATAGATTCCTTCTGATGCTTCATAAGCCATATAGATGTCCATATCTGACCTTTTGAACTTATTTGTGGTCAAAGTGTCCTCAAAATTGTTCAAACTATAGAAAGTTATAGACTCCTTTTGATGATAAATCAGCTATACAGAGGGCCCCTTTTGACCTCATGAACATAATTTTGGCCAAAGAGTCCTCGATCTTGGGCTATCTATACATACTCATAGACTCCTTCTGATGCTTCATAAGCCATATAGATGTCCATATCTGACCTTTTGAACTTATTTGTGGTCAAAGTGTCCTAAAAAATGTTCAAACCATATAAAGTTATAGACTCCTTTTGATGATAAATCAGCTATAAAAAGGTCCCATTTTGACCTCCTGAACATGTTTCTGGCCAAAGAGTCCTCAATCTTCGGGTTTCTATCCATACTCATAGATTGCTTCTGATGCTTCATAAGCCATATAGATGTCCATATCTGACCTTTTGAACTTATTTGTGGTCAAAGTGTCCTAACATTTTTTCAGACTATAGAAAGTTATAGACTCCTTTTGATGATAAATCAGCTATACAGAGGTCCCCTTTTGACCTCCTGAACATATTTCTGGCCAAAGAGTCCTCGATCTTGGGCTTTCTATACATACTCAGAGACTCCTTCTGATGCTTCATAAGCCATATAGATGCCCATATCTGACCTTTTGAACTTATTTGTGGTCAAAGTGTCCTAACATTTTTTCAAACTATAGAAAGTTATAGACTCCTTTTGATGATAAATCAGTTATACAGAGGGCCCCTTTTGACCTCCAGAACATATTTCTGGCCAAAGAGTCCTCGATCTTATGCTTTCTATACATACTCATAGACTCCTTCTGATGCTTCATAAGCCATATAGATGTCCATATCTGACCTTTTGAACTTATTTGTGGTCAAAGTGTCCTCAAAATTTTTCAAACTATATAAATTTATAGACTCCTTTTGATGATAAATCAGCTATACAGACGTCCCCTTTTGACCTCCTGAACATATTTCTGGCCAAAGAGTCCTCGATCTTGGGCTTTCTATACATAATCATAGACTCCTTCTGATGCTTCATAAGCCATATAGATGTCCATATCTGACCTTTTGAACTTATTTGTGGTCAAAGTGTCCTCAAAATTTTTCAAACTATATAAAGTTATAGACTCCTTTTGATGATAAATCAGCTATACAGAGGGCCCCTTTTGACCTCCTGAACATATTTCTGGCCAAAGAGTCCTTGATCTTGGGCTTTCTATACATACTCATAGACTCCTTCTGATGCTTCATAAGCCATATAGATGTCCATATCTGACCTTTTGAACTTATTTGTGGTCAAAGTGTCCTCAAAATTTTTCAAACTATATAAAGTTATAGACTCCTTTTGATGATAAATCAGCTATACAGAGGGCCCCTTTTGACCTCCTGAACATATTTCTGGCCAAAGAGTCCTTGATCTTGGGCTTTCTATACATACTCATAGACTCCTTCTGATGCTTCATAAGCCATATAGATGTCCATATCTGACCTTTTGAACTTATTTGTGGTCAAAGTGTCCTAAAAAAAATTCAAACTATATAAAGTTATAGACTCCTTTTGATGATAAATCAGCTATACTGAGGGCCCCTTTTGACCTCATGAACATAATTTTGGCCAAAGAGTCCTCGATCTTGGGCTATCTATACATACTCATAGACTCCTTCTGATGCTTCATAAGCCATATAGATGTCCATATCTGACCTTTTGAACTTATTTGTGGTCAAAGTGTCCTAAAAAAAATTCAAATTATATAAAGTTATAGACTCCTTTTGATGATGTCAGCTATACTGAGGTCCCTTTTTGACCTCCTGAACATGTTTCTGGCCAAAGAGTCCTCAATATTGGGCTTTCTATACCTACTCATAGATTCCTTCTGATGCTTCATAAGCCATATAGATGTCCATATCTGACCTTTTGAACTTATTTGTGGTCAAAGTGTCCTCAAAATTGTTCAAACTATAGAAAGTTATAGACTCCTTTTGATGATAAATCAGCTATACAGAGGGCCCCTTTTGACCTCATGAACATAATTTTGGCCAAAGAGTCCTCGATCTTGGGCTATCTATACATACTCATAGACTCCTTCTGATGCTTCATAAGCCATATAGATGTCCATATCTGACCTTTTGAACTTATTTGTGGTCAAAGTGTCCTAAAAAATGTTCAAACCATATAAAGTTATAGACTCCTTTTGATGATAAATCAGCTATAAAAAGGTCCCATTTTGACCTCCTGAACATGTTTCTGGCCAAAGAGTCCTCAATCTTCGGGTTTCTATCCATACTCATAGATTGCTTCTGATGCTTCATAAGCCATATAGATGTCCATATCTGACCTTTTGAACTTATTTGTGGTCAAAGTGTCCTCAAAATGTTTCAAACTATATAAAGGTATAGACTCCTGATAATAAATCAGCTATACAAAAGTCACCTTTTGACCTTCTGAACATATTTCTGGCCAAAGAGTTCTTGAACATTATCTTGCTATACTACAGATTGACTTCTTGTGATGTTATATTAACCAGCCAGTAGTCTATTTTTGACCTACTGAACATATTTCTGGCCAGAGACCATGAACATCAACTCACTATACATATAGACTGACTTCTCGTAATGTAAAATCAGGAAGACAGTAGTCCATATTTGACTGATTGAAAAAAAATTTGACCAAAGAGTTCTCAAAAGGATTTTGTCTATCATAAATGTATAGACTCCTTCTGATGTTAAATCAGCCATACAGAAGTCCATATTTGACCTTCTGAACATATTTCTGGCCAGAGACCTTGAACATTTACCTTACTATTTATATTTCTCCTACCATAAAGACTTCTCGTGATGTTATGTCAGCCAGACTGTAGCCATATTTGACTGATTTAACATGTTTTTGGCCAAAGAATCCTCAAAATGTTTTTTACTCTTAGAAACTCATAGACTCCTTCTGATGTTAAATCAGCCATACAGAAGTCCATATTTGACCCAAGGAATATATTTATGGCCATAGAGTTCTCGATCTTGACCTTTCTATACATACTCATAGATTCCTTCTAATGTTACATAAGCGATATAGATATCCATATCTGACCTTTTGAACTTATTTCTGGTCATCAAAAGTTTTTAAACTATATAAAGTTATAGACTCTTTCTGATGATAAATCAGCTATTCAGAGATCCCCTTTTGACCTTCTGAACATATTTCTGGCCAAAGAGTTCTTGAACATTATCTTGCTATACTACAGATTGACTTCTTGTGATGTTATATTAACCAGCCAGTAGTCTATTTTTGACCTACTGAAAATATTTCTGGCCAGAGTCCGTGAACATTAACTCACTATACAATACAGACTGACTTCTTGCAATGCCAAACCAGGCAGGCAGTAGTCCATATTTGACCGATTGAAAAAAAATTTGACCAAAGAGTTCTCAAAAGGATTTTGTCTATCATAATTTATAGACTCCTTCTGATGTTAAATCAGTCATACAGAAGTCGATATTTGACCTACCGAAAATATTACTGGCCAAAGAGTCCTTAAAGATTAACACTATACATTCAGATTGATATCTTCGGATGTTATATCATCATGACAAAAGTCCATATTTGACATACTGACATTTTTTCTGGTCAAAGAGTCTAAACTTGACCATTCTATATATACTCATTGACTCTTTCTGATTCTTCATTAGCTATATAGATGTCCATATCTGGCGAATTGAAAATATTTTTGGCAAAAAGGTCCTCACAAGTTAACTTACTAAATACTCATAGACTTCTTCTGATGATACATCACTTTAACAGGTATGTGACCCTCTGAATATATTTTTGGCCAAAGAATCATTGAACTCTCTATCTCTCTCTATACATATTGACTTAAGAGTCAAAATTTGACCTCTTTTGGTCTGATTTATCATCAGATGGAGTCTATAATTTTACATAGTTTAAAAACTTTTGAGGAGCCTTTGACCAGAAATAATAATAGGTCATAAATATGGACATAAATATGGCTTATGAAGAATCAGAAGGAGACTATGAGTATGTATAGAAAGTTCAAGATTGGCCACAAATATGTCCCTTGGGTAAATTATGGACTTCTTTATGGCTGATGTAACATCAGATGGAGTAAACAAGTATGTATAGAAAGAAACAGCATAAGGAGTCAATGAGCATGTATAGAATGTTCAAGATCGAGGACTCTTTTACTAGAAATATGTTCAGTAGGTCAGTTATGAACAATTGTCTGGCTGATGAAACATCCGAAGGAGTCAATGAGCTTGTAAAGAAAGTTCAAAATCGAGGACTCTTTTACCAGAAATATTTTCAGTAGGTAAATTATGGAGTACTCTCTGGCTGATGAAGCACTAAAAGGAGTCAATGAGCATGTATAGAAAGTTCAAGTACATAGACTCGTTGGCCAGAAAAAAAAAAAAGTCATTCTGGACAGTTGTCTGGCCGATGTACTATCTGAAGGAGTCTATAAGTGTGAATAGAAAGTTCAAGATCAAGGACTCTTCAGTCAGAAATATGTTCAACATGTTAAATCTGAACTACTTTATGGCTAAAGAAACAAAATAAGGCGTCACTGAGAATGTATAGAAAGTTCAAAGTCGAGGACTCTTTTACCAGAAATATTTTCAGTAGGTCCATTATTGACTACTGTCTGGATGATGAAACACTAAAAGGAGTCAATTAGCATGTACAAAATTTTCAAGTCAGAAATATGTTCAACATGTCAAATCTGGACTTCTGTATGGCTAAAGAAACAAAATAAGGCATCACTGAGAATGTATAGAAAGTTCAAGATCGAGAACTCTTTTTACTTCAATAGTCAATATCTACAATTGTCTGGCCGATGTACTATCTGAAAGAGTCTATAAGTATGAATAGAAAGTTCAAGATCGAGGACTCTTCGGTCAGAAATATGTTCATTATGTCAAATCAGAACTACTGCATGGCTGATGAAACACCAGAAAGAGTCTATGTTAAAAGGTTCAAGATCGAGGACTCTTTTGCCAGAAATATGTTTAGTGGGTCAAATATGGACTGCTGTCTGGCTGATGAATCAGAAGTCAATGAAGATTGAGGAAGAAGATTATGAATAGAAAGTTCAAGTTCAAAGACGGTCAATTATCTGTATGGAGTCACTGAGAATCTATAGAAAGTTCAAGACAGAGGACTCTTTTACTATAAATATGTTCAGAGGGTCAATTATGGACTATTGTCTGCTTGTGAAACATCAGAAGGAGTCAATGAGCCTATATAGAAAGTTCAAGTTCAAGACTCTTCGGGCAGCAATATGTTCAGTAGGTCAATTATGGACTAATGTCTGGCTGATGAAACACTAAAAGGAGTCAATTAGCATGTACAGTTAATGGACTTGTTGGCCAGAAATATGTTTAATAATTAATATGGACAATTGTCTGTCCGATGTACTTTCTGAAAGAGTCTATAATTATGAATAGAAAGCTCAAGATCAAAGATTCTTTGGTCAGAAATATGTTCAACATGTCAAATCTGGACTTCTGTATGGCTGAAGAAACATCAGAAGTAAATGATTATGTATAGAAAGTTCAAGTTCATAGACTCTTCGGACAGAAAAATGTTCAGTAGGTAAATTGTGGACAATTATCTGGCTGATGAAACATCAGAAGGAGTATGTATAGAAAGAATAAGATCAAGGTCTGTTTGGCCAGAAATATGTTCAATTGATCAAATTTTGAAATACCATATTACTGTTGTAAAATCAGGAGTCATTGAGCATGTATTGAAAAATGTTCATAGACTCATTGGTCAGAAATAGGTTTAATAGGTCATATTGATACAATACAATAATGTTTTGCTATTGTAACATCAGAAGGAGTCAATGTATAGAGAAATCAAGATTATAAACCCATCGCTCAGAAATGAGTTTAGTAGTCAATTATGGATCATTTTTTGGCTGAAATACTATCTGAAAGCGTCTATGAGTATGTATAGAAAGATAAAGGACTCTTCCAGCCAGAAATATGTTCAATTGTCAAATATGGATAATAGCCTGGGTGATGAAAAATCAGAAGGAGATAGTAATTATGTATAGATAATTAAAGTTCTAGGTCTCTTTGGCCAGATATATGTTCAATGGGTCAAATTTGTACTAACAATATGGTTGATTTAACATCAAAAGTAGTCGATGAGAATGCATATAAACATACCTTTTGACGACTCTTTTGGCCAGAAATATGTTCTCTTGGTCAAATATGGACTACTGTATGGTGGATGTAAAATCAAAAATAGTCTAGGAGAAGGAACAGTAAGTTAAACTTTGATGATTCTTTTGCCAGAAATATGTTCAGTAGGTCAATAATTAACTTCTGTCTCAATGATGAAACATCAGAATAAGCCTATGATTATGTATAGAACGATCAAGATCGAGGACACTTTGGTTATAGAAATGTTCAATAGGTCAAATTTGAACTATACTGTATGGCTGATGAAACATCAGAAGGATTGTAAGAGCAATTAGTCTAGAAATTTAAAGTTCAAGGTCTCATGTCTAGAAATATGTTCAAAATATAAACTTTGAACTACTGTTCAAATACATTGGATAGCAGATCGGATAGAAGATACATAAATGAACAAGTCTACAAGTATGTTTAGAAAGTTCAAGATCGAGGACTCTATGGTCAGAAATATATTTAATAGGTCAAGTATGGACATCTTTCAGGCTGATGAAACATCGGAAGCTGTCAATGAGCATGTACAGAAAGGTCAAGATCAGGGACTCTTTGACCAGAAATATGTTAGTAGGTTAAATATGGACTTTTGTATGGCTAATGTATTATTAAGAGAAGTCAATAAGCAGAGAAAGTTAATGTTCAAAGACTCTTTGGCCAAAAATGTGTTCAGTAGTTCAAATAGGAACCTCTGTATGGCTGAATTATAATAAGAAACCCTTTGAGGACCATTTGACCAGAAATAAGTTCAATAGGTCAAATATGGAATTCTATATGTGGCTTATGAACCATCAGAAGGAGTCTAGGAGTGAGAATGCAAAGTTCAAGATTGAGGACTCTTTTTTTTATCAGGAGTCTATAACTTTATATAGTTTGAAAAAATGTTAGGACACTTTGACCACAAATAAGTTCAAAATGTCAGATATGGACATCTTATGGCTTATGAAGCATCAGAAGGAGTCTATGAGTATGTATAGAAAGCATAAGATTGAGGACTCTTAGGCCAGAAATATGTTCATGAGGTCAAAAGGGAACCTCTGTATAGCTGATTTATCATCAAAAGGAGTCTATAACTTTCTATAGTTTGAAAAATTTTGAGGACACTTTGACCACAA